>NC_045605.1:102415511-102724071 GCF_009762305.2 Zalophus californianus | reverse complement strand
TGGAAAGATAATGGCAGCACAGTAGCCTAGTGTGAAACATAAGACAACATCCTTCTTATCAATTTCATCTCTCTGATTTTAGTCTATTCACTGAAAACTTGTAAGACTGCAACAATCTGTATTGGAAGGAGTTTGGGGAACATGTGTGGGAAGGGATTCTAATTTCACCCACAGTGTCTTTGATAATTAAGGGCCAACAACAGCCCTCTGCCACTTTGGGATCTCATAATTCCCACTGAGATCAGGGTACATGAGCCTGTTGCTGCATCACCCACTGCTGTCTCTGGCTTACGAATAATAGCCACCTCAAAACTCTTCAGTATGCCACTGCTTTTTCACCAATGCATGACTTAATACCTTGGTGAAGGTGGTGCCTTCTGGAACCTCCTAGAGGATGTCATTAGGATGGATTGTTGTATATAATAGCTCCATTGTATGTCCCCATTTTCCTGAATCTTCCGATTCCTTCTTCTAACATATGCAAAGGAAGTTCTAGTATGTCAGATGCCATTGACTTGCAAGCCAGGCTCCAGTTAGTAAATGACAGACTACTAAGTCATTCCCAGGTGCTTGAGCTAACACATTATTTTAACCCAGGGATAAGTGCACCCTTTACCAATGAAGTTGATCTAATAAATTCCTATATTTCTGGAATGTTCTCCAGACCCTTACCAAAACATGTCTCCAGCCTAAAGGAAACTTATTTAACAGTGAAAACTATAACCTAAACTTACACCAAATATTATATAATATGGGGAAACTTGAGGCTTATTCCTTTTAAGATTGGGAGAATCCAAAGATGTCCACTATTACTGTTATTATTTATCATTGAACTGGCCAATGCTAAAAGAAAAGAATATTAAGTAGTGAAGTTTGGAATGAACATGATTAAATGATATGAAGGATATGACCATTATCTGCCGAAAAGACTATTAGAGCTAAGAAAATAGTTTATCTGGGTGTTCAGATCCAAAATCAGCCTACAAAAACCATTATCATTTTTCTACTCCACTAATAGCCAACTACAAAATGTAATGAGAATAAAACAACATTTATAATAAAAAAGCTATAAAGTTTCCAGAGATTAATTTAACCAAGTGTATATAAAATCTTTATGAAGAAAACTTTAAAACTCAAATAACAGACACAGAAAATGATTAATATGATCTGAATGAAAAGAGAGACATTCCACACTCTTGGATGGGATGACTCAATATTACACAGATGTGAATTCTTCCAAAATTAATATATTTGATGAAAAATTTTTAGTTCAATTTTCTGAGAAACTTGATAAATTAACTCCAAACTTTGTATAAGGAGTAAGGCTCATGAATACTAAATCTTTAAAAAGTGGAATAAAGTCATTTGTTTTGTTTCTTAAATTCAACATATGAGTGAAATCATATAGTATTTGTCTTTCTCTGACTGAGTTATTTCACTTAGCATTATGCTCTCTAGCTCCATCCATGTTGTTGCAAATGGCAAGATTTAATTTACAAAACAAATGAACAAAGGAAAAAACAGAGAGAGAAAGAAAGACAAACCAAGAAACAGACTTTTTTTTTTAAGATTTATTTATTTGAGAGAGAGAGAGTGAGTGGGGGAGGGGAGGCAGAGGGAGAGGGAGAAGCAGGCTCCCCGCTGAGCAGGGAGCTCCATACAGGGCTCAATGCCAGGACCCTGAGTTTATGACCTGAGCCGAAGGCAGATGCTTAACCAACTAAGCCACCCCGGCACCCCAAGAAACAGACACTTAACTATACAGAACAAACTGATGGTTACCAGCTGGGAGGTGGGTGGAGGGATGGGTGAAACAGGTGAAGGGGATTAAGAGTACACCTATCATGATGAGCACTGAGTAGAGTATGGAATTGTTGAATCACTCTATTATATACCTGAAACTATCCTATATAACACTGTCTGTTAACTATACTAAAATGAAAACAAAAAACCTAATTAAAAAATGAAAAAAAGTAGAAAAAGAAAGGGTGGGCTTGCTGTATTAGTTATTAAGATGTATATGTGAGAGATTAATGTATGACAAAGATAATGACAAAAATCAATGGCAAGGAAGGACTTGTTTAGTAGATACTGTTGGGAAAACCATCTTGCTAAATAGAGATAAATAAAATTAGATCACTACCTATCATCACATATTAGAGGGATTCTAGATAGATAAGAGATCTAAATGCACAAGATAACACTTTAAAGTTCATAGAAAGAAATGTAGGAGAATATCATGTGTCCTACATGTATGGAAGGACTTCTGAAATAAAACCATATGGCAAGTAATGAGAATTCAAGTCCATTAAAATATGAGAAAAATGAAAAAGCTAATCACAAAAAGAAATGGTCAAAATTCTTGATACTCAGAGAAATTCAAATTGAAAAGTAATGAGACACAACACTTTAGACCTATTAGACTGCCCCAAATTGTAAAGGTGGATGGTTGTGTGAAAGAGGATGTGGAGTTTAGGATTGCTCATGCTCTGCTTGGTGGCAGTATATATACTGTATCAGCTTTTCTAGAAGAGCCCTGTTGCACTATTTAAGTAAATTAAACATATGTAAACTATTGAATTACCCTTTCACTCCTAGAAAATTTTCTGTAATAGAAGTATTGATGAATATACAGTGTAGGGTTGTTCTAGGAGGCAGGTCATTGGAAATACCTGGGTGTTCATCACTGAGAATGTGAATATGTAAAGGTGCATTTCATGGAGTAGTATGCATTTAAGATGTACTACTGGCAACATGGATGGATTTTTAAAATATGGTGCTGAGTAACTAAGAGAAGGACACATGTTTGTGCACAAGCACACGTGTGTGCCTGCACACACTATACCATTGACATGATTTAAATATATGTACACAGCTCGGAGGAGCAAGATGGCAGAGGAGTAGGAGACCTAAATTTTATCTGGTCCCAGGAATTCAGCTAGATAGTTATCAGACCATTCAGAACACCTACAAACTCAACAGGAGATCAAGAAAAGAATAGCAGCAATTCTCTGAACACAAAAGTGACCACTTTCTGGAAGGTAGGACGTTTGGAGAAGTGAATCCGAGGTGATATTCGGGAAGATAGACGGCGGGGGGAGGGAGCCTCCATCAGCCGCTTCTGGCAAGTGGTAGAGCAGTGGAGCACAAAATCGGACGTTTTAAAAGTTGGCTCCACTGAGAAGTCGATCCAGTGGCTAAGCAGGGGGTGGAACCCCTGCTGGGACAGTGTGGCCTTGGGACCCTCAGGGTCACAGAAAGACCGGGGGTGCCTGAGTGCAGCAGAGCTCCCAGGTATTGGAGCGGGAAAGCCGGCTGCAGAGATGGAGCCGAGGAGTGGGCTCTCAGCTCGGGGTTGCCATAAACTGTGATCTGCAGGACAGGCGGCCCCACTCTTCCAGCAGGGACCCAACAAAGGGCAGATCCAGGGAGACTCCCCTTCCTCCCCCAGGAGGAGTGGTGCAGGAGCGCACCGCGGGGATCTGCTGGGTTTGGAGACTCCACATGGGGTCGGGTGCCAGAGACAGAAACACTCAGTCACTGGCCAGGTGGGCACGGAGTGCGGCCAGAGACCAGGGAGATGGGAGTGATTGATTGCTTTTCTCTGGGGGCCCCGAGGTCTTGGCTCCTCCAGGACCAGAGATTGGAAGGCCACAGTTTTCATTCTCGTCCTCCAAAGCTGCACGGAAAGCTTGCAGGGAACAAAAGCTCCTGAGAGCAAACCCGAGCAGATTACTTAGCGCGGCCCTGGCAACGCAGGGGCAATTCCACCTCTGGCAAAGACATTTGAGAATCACTGCAACAGGCCCCTCCCCCCAGAAGATCAGCAAGAACATCCAGCCTAGACTAAGTTTACCCATCAATGAGAACTGCAAAACTCCAGCGCTAAGGGAATACAGCACTAGAATTCATGGCTTTTTCCCCATGATTCTTTAGTCTTTCAAAGTTAATTTTTAAAATTTCCTTTATTTTTTCTTTTTCTATTTTTTTAGTTGAATTTTTCTTCTTTCCTTTTTCAACCAACATCTATCAATTCCTTTTTTAAAAATCTTTTTTAATTTTCATTTTTACAGTCATATTCTATCTCTTCATTGTATTTAACCTGATTTTTTTTATATATGTAAGTTTTTCTTTCTTTAAAATTTTGGGATAGTTTCTTCTAACAGACCAAAATATGTCCTAAATCTAGTGTATGACATTGTCATAGTCTCCCGCTTGATCACATTTTTAAAAATTTTTTTCATTCTTTTTTCAACCAATTACTTATTTTATCAATTCCTTTTTAAAAATCTTCTTTAATTTTCATCTTTACAGTCATATTCCTCCCCTTCATCCTATTTACCCTTATTTTCGTATATATATAAGTTTTTCTTTCTTTAAAATTTTGGGAGGTGATTTCTTCTAACAGACCAAAATACACCCAAAGTCTAGTGTGTGGCTCTGTTCTCTTCACCAGCCTGATCATATTCTCTTTTCTTTTTTTCCCTTTCTTTTCTCCCCAGTTTTGGGTCTCTTCTGATTTGTTTAGTGTGTATTTTTCTGGGGTTGTTGTTACCCTGTTAGTATTTTGTTCTCTCATTCATCTGTTCTCCTCTGAACAAAGTGACAAGACAGAAAAACTCACCTCAAAAAAAAAAAAAAAAAAAAAAGAACAAGAGGCAGTGCCGAATGCCAGGGACCTAAACAATACAGACATTAGTAAGATGTTGGAACTAGAGTTCAGAATGACAATTATGAAGATACTAGCTGGGCCTGAATAAAGTATAGAAGATACTAGAGAATCCCTTTCTGGAGAAATAAAAGAACTAAATCTAACCAAGTCGAAATAAAAATGGCTATTAATGAGGTGTAATAAAAAATGGAGGTTCTAACTGCTAGGATAAACGAGGCAGAAGAGAGAATTAGTGACATAGAAGACCAAATGATGAAGAAAAAAGAAGCTGAGAAAAAGAGAGATAAACAACTACTGGATCATGAGGGCAGAAAGTGAGATAAGCGATATCATAAGATATCTAAATAACATTAGAATAATTGGGATTCCAGAAGAAGAAGAAAGAGAGAGAGGAGCAGAAGGTATATTGGAACAAATTATAGCAGAGAACTTCCCTAATCTGGGGAAGAAAACAGGCATCAAAATCCAAGAGGCACCGAGAACCCCCGCTCAAAATCAGTAAAAATAAGTCAACACCCCAACATCTAATAGTAAAACTCACAAGTCTCAGAGACAAAGACAAAATCCTGAAAGCAGCTTGGGACAAGAGGTCTGTAACCTACAACAGTAGAAACATTAGATTGGCAACAGACCTATCCACAAAGACCTGGCAGGCCAGAAAGGACTGGCATGATATATTCAGAGCACTAAATGAGAAAAATTTGCAGCCAAGAATACTATATGCTTCTAGGCTGTCATTGAAAATAGAAGGAGAGATTAAAAACCTTCCAGGACAAACAAAACTAAAAGAATTTGCAAACACCAAACCAGCCCTACAAGAAATATTGAAAGGGGTCCTCTAAGCAAAGAAAGAACCTAAAAGTAACATAGACCAGAAAGGAACACAGACAATATACAGTAACAGTCACCTTACAGGCAATACAATGGCACTAAATTCATATCTTTCAATAGTTACCCTGAATGTAAATGGGCTAAATGCCCAAATCAAAAGACACAGGTTATCAGATTGGATAAAAAAAAAACAAGACCCATCGATATGCTGCCTGCATGAGACTCAATTTTAGACCCAAAGACACCTCCAGATTGAAAGTGAGGGGTGGAAAACCATTTACCATGCTAATGGACATCAAAAGAAAGCTGGGGTGGCAATCCTTATATCAGACAAATTAGATTTTAAACCAAGACTATAATAAGAGATGAGGAGGGACATTACATCATACTTAAACAACAAGATCTAACAGTTTTAAATATCTATGCCCCTAACGTGGGAGCAGCCAATTATGTAAGCCAATTAATAACAAAATCAAAGAAACACATCGATAATAATACAGTAACAGTAGGGGGACTTTAACACCTCCCCTGCACCGAAATGGACAGATCCTCTAAGCAAAAGATCAACAAGGAAATAAAGGCTTTAAATGACACACTGGACCAGATGGACTTCACAGATATATTGAGAACATTCCATCCCAAAGCAACAGAACACACATCCTTGTCTAGTGCACATGGACCATTCTCCAGAATAGATCACATCCTGGGTCACAAATTAGGTCTCAACCAATACCAAAAGATTGGGTCATTCCCTGCATATTTTCAGACCACAGCGCTTTGAAACTAGAACTCAATCACAAAAGGAAATTTGGAAAGAACTCAAATACATGGAGGCTAAAGAGCATCCTACTAAAGAATGAATGGGTCAACCAGGAAATTAAAGAAGAATTTTAAAAAAATTCATGGAAACCAATGAAAATGACAACACAAATGTTCAAAATCTTTGGGATGCAGCAAAGGCAGTCCTAAGAGGAAAGTATATAGCAATACAAGCCTTTCTCAAGAGACAAGAAAGGTCTCAAATACACAACCTAACCCTACACCTAAAGGAGCTGGAGAAAGAATAGCAAATAAAGCCTAAACCCAGTAGGAGAAGAGAAATAATAAAGATCAGAGCAGAAATCAATGAAATAGAAACCAAAAGAACAATAGAACAGATGAATGAAACTAGGAATTGGTTCTTTGAAAGAATAAATAAAATTGATAAACCCCTGGCCTGACATATCAAAAAGAAAAGAAAAAGGACCCAAAGAAATAAAATCATGAATAAAAGAGGAGAGATCACAACCAACACCAAAGAAATACAATTTTAAGAACATATTATGAGCAACTATATGCCAGCAAATTAGATTACCTGGAAGAAATGGATGCATTCCTAGAGATGTATCAACTACCAAAACTGAACCAGGAAGAAATAGAAAACCTGAACAGACCCATAACCGCTAAGGAAATTGAAGCAGTCATCAAAAATCTCCCAACAAACAAGATCCCCGGGCCAGATGACTTCCCAGGGGAATTCTACCAAACATTTAAAGAATTAATACCTATTCTTCTGAAACTGTTCCAAAAAATAGAAATGGAAGGAAAACTTCCAAACTCATTTTATGAGGCCAGCATTACCTTGATCACAAAACCAGTCAAAGGCCCCATCAAAAAGGAGAATCACAGACCAATATCCTTGATGAACACGGATGCAAAAATTCTCACCAAAATTCTAGCCAATAGGATCCAACAGTACATTAAAAGGATTATTCACTACGACCAAGTGGGATTTATTCCTGGGCTGCAAGGTTGGTTCAACATCTGCAAATAAATCAATGTGATACAATACATTAATAAAAGAAAGAACAAGAACCATATGATTCTCTCAATAGATGCAGAAAAAGCATTTGACAAAAGTACAATATCCTTTCTTGATTAAAACTCTTCACAGTGTAGGGATAGAAGGTACATACCTCAATATCATAAAAGCCATCTATGAAAAACCCACAACAAATATCATTCTCAATGGGGAAAAACTGAGAGCTTTTCTCCTAAGGTCAGGAATGCAGCAGGATCTCCACTCTCACCACTGCTATTCAACACAGTACTAGAAGTCCTAGCTTCAGCAATCAGACAACAAAAAGGAATAAAAGGCATCTAAGTCGGCAAAGAAGAAGTCAAACTCTCACTCTTTGCAGATGATATGATACTTTATGTGGAAAACCCAAAAGACTCCACCCCAAAACTGGTAGAACTCATACAGGAATTCAGTAAAGTGTCAGGATATAAAATCAATGCACAGAAATCAGTTGCGTTTCTATACACCAACAACAAGATAGAAGAAAGAGAAATTAAGGAGTCGATCCCATTTACAATTGCACCCAAAACCATAAGATACCTAGGAATAAATCTAACCAAAGAAGCAAAGGATCTGCACTCAGAAAACTATAGAATACTCTTGAAAGAAATTGAGGAAAACACAAAGAAATGGAAAAATTGTTCCATGCCCATGGATTGGAAGAACAAATATTGTGAAAATGTCTTTGCTAACTAGAGCAATCTACACATTTAATGCAATCCCTATCAAAATACCATCAACTTTCTTCAAAGAAATGGAACAAATAATCCTAAAATTTGTATGGAACCAGAAAAGACCCCAAATAGCCAGAGGAATGTTGAAAATGAAAAGCAAAGCTGGTGGCATCACGATTCCGGACTTCAAGATCTATTACAAAGTTGTCATCATCAAGACAGTATGATACTGGCACAAAAACAGACACATAGATCAGTGGAACAGAATAGAGAGCCCAGAAATGGACCTTCAACTCTATGGTCAACTAATCTTCAACAAAGCAGGAAAGAATGTCCAATGGAAAAAGGACAGTCTCTCCAAAAATGGTATGGGGAAAATTGGACCATTTCCTTACACTATAAACAAAAATAGACTCAAAATGGATGAAAGTCCTAAATGTGAGACAGGAATCCATCAAAATCCTTGAGGAGAACACAGGTAGCAACCTCTTTGACCTCAGCCTCAGCAACTTCTTCCTAGAAACATTGCCAAAGGCAAGGGAAGCAAGGGCAAAAATGAACTATTGGAACTTCGTCAAGATAAAAAGCTTTTGGACAGCAAAAGAAACAGTCAACAAAACCAAAGACAACAGACAGAATGGGAGAGGATATTTGCAAATGACATATCAGATAAAGGGCTAGTATCTAAAATCTATAAAGAACTTATCAAATTCAACACCCAAAGAACAAATAATCCAGTCAAGAAATGGGCAGAAGACATGAACAGACATTTCTGCAAAGAAGACATCCAAATGGCCAACAGACACGTGAAAAAGTGCTCCACATCACTTGGCATCAGGGAAATCCAAATCAAAACCTCAATGAGATACCACCTCATACCAGTTGGAATGGCTAAAATTAACAAGTCAGGAAACAACAGATGTTGGAGGGGATGCTGAGAAAGGGGAACCCTCCTACACTGTTGGCGAGAAGGCAAGCTGGGGCAGCCACTCTGGAAAACAGTAGGGAGGTTCCTCAAAAAGTTGAAAATAGAGCTACCCTATGACCCAGCAATTGCACTACTGGGTATTTATCCCAAAGATAAATGAAGTGATCCAAAGGGGCACCTGCACCCCAATGTTTATAGCAGCAATGTCCACAATAGCCAAACTATGGAAAGAGACTAGATGTGCATCAACAGATGAATGGATAAAGAAGGTGTTGTGTATATATATACAATGGAACATTATGCAGCCATCAAAAACTTGAAATCTTGCCATTTGCAATGACGTGGATGGAACTAGAGGGTATTATGCTAAGCAAAATAAGTCAATCAGAGAAAGACAAGTATCATATGATCTCACTGATATGAGGAATTTGAGAAACAAGCCAGAAGATCATAGGCGAAGGGAGGGAAAAATGAAACAAGATGAACCCAGAGAGGGAGACAAATCATAAGAGACTCTTAATCTCAGGAATCAAACTGAGGGTTGCTGGAGTGGTGGGGGTGGGAGGATGGGGTGGCTGCGTGATGGACACTGGGGAGGGTATGTGCTATGGTGAGCGCTGTGAACTGTGTAAGACTGATGAATCACAGACCTGTATCCCTGAACTTATATGTTAATAAAAAAAATAAAATGTCTTAAAAATTAAAAAAATATGTATACAAAAGAACACCATGCATTTTAAAAAATGGTTACAAACTAAAAGCTTATACATTAAACAGAAGGCAGTGGTTCTTCGTGAGGGGAGACAACTGAGAGTGGAGTGTAGAGATGAAAGAAAATATTTAATAAAAAAGGGGTAGGAATTATCTAGTGATGTAATTACAGTAAAATGTTTTATAAGGTTCATATTGTGATAAAACTATATGGTCCCCTGTGATTTATGGTTAGGGTATTAGGCATAAAGGATGCCATAACTCCATGGACCTTCTGGAAAACTAAAGGCTACACTGTTATTAAGAGAAGGTTTGGTGTTAAGCCAGTGGGCACTAATTTATACAATCTCAATAAAAATATGGATAATTGAAACATGCCTTCTCCTTAGTAGCAGGCTATGCAAAGTTCAGGTGTTCATTGAGGAGAAATCACACAGAAGTAATGTATTTAGAATACAATATGTTTAGCACTATTGTGGACCCCAAAAAAGACTACTCAGGCTATGGGATGCTTATACTTTATGCTAAGTTTACTCTTATTAATGAAATAATGATTCCCTTAAGTCAGGATTTAAAATATTACCCCATCAACATTGTGCTTCCTCCCTGCCTCAATCTTGTTATGATTAGGACTACTTTGGAGGACTTATCCCTGTCCCTATCCCTATTCCTCCTTCCCTCTGTCCTCCCTCCTTCCCCCCGTCCCTCCCTTCCTTCCTCCCTCCCTCCTTTTTTTTTTCTTTTTTTCATGTGGAATTTAAGCACATGTTATTACTTCATATTCAGGCAAGACTCATTGCAATAATTCCTCTGTCTAAGCTTTAAGAACTCTGTTTCTTTACAACTTATTTCTGGAAAACAGAATAAGGTACTGCTAGCTCTAAGTTTTCATTCTGATCTGGTGTTTGTAGCAACCACTGTGTTTGAGCCATTAAAGCTTTGATGCTGTTGCCACCTTCTTTCCAGACTGAAGAAAGTCTTTTTAAGGGGATGGGCTAAATCAGTGCTTTTTTCCCAAGTCCATCTGGTCATGAGTGTCTGTGACACTTGGGATCACCAGTGGATCTGTAAATCCTGAATACTAAGAAAAACAGACTCTGGACTCTTCCATAGGCAGCACAACCCACATGAAGGAAAATGTTTCTTTGGCCCCCCAGTTTTGAGAAAAATCATTGTTTCCTGTCAAAAACAAAAGAAGTACTCACATTCTCTTCCTGGAGATCAGTGTGTCTTTAAGCTCCGAAACTTTTCTGTATCATGGTTAAAGCACAAATTCTTCACAACTCAGATGTGCAACTTGTAAAGTACAATTCTGTTAATTGATCCTTTGGCTTAAGGGATGTTAGATATGACTTTGTGTTTTGGAAAGACACTGGCAAGACAGAATTGGCCCCTCACATGGTGTATATTAGTCTAAGAACAGAGGGATGAATTAATAAAGTAAATGCCTAGGAAGCATAAAATTCATATCCATGTTAAATATAAACATGCTCAATACTCTACTGGGGGAATGACTTCAAGCTAGAAGTTTTTGTTCCAAACGTTTATTTTCCTCCAAATTTATGGTGTTCTCTGTAATGTTGTGAAAAGTCTTTGCTTCCCTTTTCCCAAGTGTTGAGATTCAAAAAGCCAACCCTCAACCAGAGACTAATCTTTATCTCCTCAATGCCTTGTATGTTGATTTAGTTTTGTAGGTATTTATGTTAATGTTCCTCAGATGTATACATTTTTTATCTTCATTTTACCACTTGAAAATCCAGTTGTTTTACACAACTGTGTGGTGGTCAAGATTATCTGCAAGAGCAAGTAGGTTTCTGGGGAAATCTTGTTTGGTGGGTGAAGGATCCATTGAGGGTTTCTCATGAGTTTTTTTAAACCTGTATTCTGATCCATTAAACTTAAACTTGGAAATGGGAAAGTTTTGATGTCACCACCAGCCACAAGGACTACAGAAATCTTTACTGGTTGCATTCCCATTTTTCTTTTAAAGAGCTTTTTAAGGAGCTGAGAAAGCCCCCTTTCTGGTCTTACCTGGGGTTTTGATTGCTGAAAGTTATTTGTTCACTTTCTCTTTCTTCCTCTGGACAGAATCTGATGGGGTCTTCTAAATGCATCTCTTTTTCACTTTGGGACTCCTGTTGGGGGAAGGTCCTGGGCACACCTTGGGCAGCAGCCCCTTGGGTTTTCTTGAAATAAAGAAGTAAAATAATTCCTTAACTCAAGACAACCAGATCCAAATGGAGAAAACTTTACACTCAACATCCCCCATACAGAAAATATAACCAGAGTCATTCATTTTAATTTTTATTTACAGAACTGGGAAAAAGAAACATTGGACAAACTTTACTAAAATGTGTTTCTAGAAATTGCTTGAACAAAATGATGATGCTCTTCCTTCATTCACCATTAAAATTTTTCATTCTGGACTGAGGCCATGATGGTTCTCTTCTTTAATATGTAATAAAAGGATTCTCTTGTATCATGAACCTGAGATAAGTGGAGTGTTAGTAAATTGATCATTAATGCATTTTTAAAAGTGGTCTTATTCTATCTATGTCATTGAATTTTTCTACTAAATGACTTTCCAAAATCTTCCCAGTTAAACACCTACTCTGACTTGGTAGTGGACTCAGAGACATAGCATTCAAGGACTCAGAGAAAGGACACAATCAGGTTGAAATAAACATTACTGACTTTGGCATATTTTCTTTTCTACTCTTCTCTCAGATTCTTCTTCTTTTTTTTTAAAAAGATTTTATTTATTTATCTGAGAGAGAGAGAGACAGAGAGAGAAGGAGAGCACAGGCGAAGAGGGAGAAGCAGACCCCTCATTGAGCAAAGAACCCCACATGGGGCTCAATCCCTGGAGCCTGAGATAATCACCCGAGCTAAAGGTAGCCACTTAACTGACTGAACCACCCAGGCCTCTCTCAGGCCTCTGTCAGGTTATTCTTGAATAAGAATATTAATTCTTGGACTCTGAGAGATACCACACTTCTTGAATCATCTCTTCTCTGGGCAGACAAGTCATATCTGAAAAACTGATTGAAGAGGACTGTCTATGTCAGACCACAGGATTTTGAGTGGACATTTTGGAAGGGATGTTAATAGGAATATTCTCACCATTCAGGACTCTCCTCCCCCTACTTCCAACAACACATTTGCTTTTGGTGTTTTTTTCTTTTCTTTTTTTTTTTTTTTTAGTTTAGAAACTAATGACCAAGATTCATAAACACTAAACACCTAGACTAAACATACATGAATGTTTAGTTTTCTAGTGAAACTAATAAAATTTAAACTTACGAATTTAATGCTATGCTTAATGGTTACTATGTTAGGAAAGAATTTAGAATACATTTAAAGTAGGTTATTACTTCATTATAATTAACATAAAATTCTATTTTATCCAGTGTCATTTGTTGTGGTGTAACTATAAGTGATATACAAAACACAATTTCATATTCAAAGTTTTCTTGATCCCTCTCTTCTCCTTGTTTGCCACTTTCCATTCTCTATTGATCCTCTCCTTCCAGAAGGTCAAGACTTAGGAACCCACAGACTGAAATTTGCTGGAAGACTTGGGCATTTGTTGTTGCTGTGTATATGCTGTTTGTTTTGCTTTTGGCAAGAGCATTATTTCTGTCTTTGACTATTTGAGTGATGATTTTAGAGACTACTTTTAATTATTCCAGCCACAAAAATAAATGATAATTATATGATATCAAATAGAGGTGCTAATTTTTGCTTCAATGGCAATCACATTACAGTACCTAAATGTATTAAATCAACATATTGTCCATCTAACTTTACAAAACGTTATATGTCAAAATTTTAATTAAAAAAAAGGGCACCATCACCCATCACTTGATTTCTCTGGCGTTGAAAGCTACTTTCAAATTGAAATGACCAGAGAATCCTTCTGACACAATATCTTAACCATTTTTCAATTCTGTCTTCCTTTTCTCCATCCCATTCCCCCAGTCTAGTTGAGGCAGATATCATGTATAGTGTGAAAGCTTGGTACACTAGCACAACATGTGGCTACTCAGACTAATTTCCTCTCACTCATTCCCTCCAAACACTGGGATTCAGCCTCATCAAGCTCCTTACCTTATTTAGATTTTCCTCTCCTTATGAACACTTTAAAAATTAAATCATTTCCGTTTTGAAGTAACTTGATATATTTGGTAAATGTAGATAGGGAAATAAAATGATAAGATGTTGACATTTGTTTCTTGGGTAGGGACTCAGCTATTTCCCCCTTTTCCTTGATGTTTGGAGGCTGCATCTTCATTTACACAGCAAAAAATACTTTCTCTTATCAGAATGTGTGGATTGAATTTCATTCCAGAGAACATGGAGCCTTGAGATCCAAGATCTCTTGCTCACTGATGGCTTTCAAATTAAGTTATCTAAATCCTTATCTTCACTGTTAATAATTTTTCCAGCCATATGCTAAGTGTCCCTTTGGAAATTTTCCTTTCTATCAGGTTATTTTAATATGTATCACTCAAACTCCAGAGGTCTTGGGTGGGGTTTGGTAAATGCTGAGAACCCAGGGTTTACTCCTTCTATTCCAGGTGCCCATATACACCTCTGACCTGAGGCTCCCTGCACTTCTTTCATTTCCTTACCCAATTTCAGTTCTTTATTTCCATTCCTTCTCTCCTATCAGATCAAAGAATAACCCACTTTCAAACAGTTGTGAATGAGTTTTAATGCCATGGCTGCTGTTGGCCTATTTCCCAGGACATGCTTGGAAAACTATTTGGGCATCATTTGTTTCTTCCGAGACCAGTGGTGTTTGATAATAGGATGTGTCATGACCCATTTCTCCTTCCTCCCAACATCGTTGATCTTCTTGCTGCTTCAAGGCTCCCAGAACCGAAGGATCTAAAGTTTACTTGATAACTAGAGGCCGGAGACCTAGTGGATTGATTTCCATAGGATTACCCTTCAAATGACATAGACCTGAGCCAGAAAATGATATATCTCTTACTGTATTTTCTTATGAGGATATGGACATATATCCCTTTAATCTTAAAATTTTATCTTGAGAGATTTACCTACATTTTGCACATAGACATATGCTGTCTAAACTGTTTGAGCTCATATTCAGTGTGTAGAGGCAACACTAAAAACAATTACTACTGAAACTTTAATCTTTTTAGCATGGGTTCATAACAGAAGCCAATATAGTACTTCCTAATTCATCAGAGAAATTAAATACTCACATTATATGAGATTGTTGCCATGATATAATGCTTGGTTCCCCCAATTGATCACTATATTTGCCAGGAAGAACTCCAACATAGAGAAGAGCCACAAATACCCAGAAAGCATCATTCCACTTTGCTAAATACAAAAAGAAAATCTACATTCCTCACAGATCTTTATACTTCTCAAATCTTTAGCATCATAAAGATAATATAAAATTGCAAGCTGTTTAGAAAATAGAAAAGAAAACTTTATCTATAATATCTCACCATCTTAATAATACAACTGTGATGATTTTTACTTGTTTACATGATAATAATTTTAACAACAGACATTTAGTGAGCACTTACTATATGGCTAGGCATTTGTGCTGAATGTTTTATATACATTATCTTATTGAGTCCACTCAACATTTTGTGGCAGGTGGCATTATTATTCTTATGTTAGAGTAGAGGAAAATGCACTTGGGATGGTAAAAACAACAATGTTAATATTACCGAATGTTAGAGTTGCTCAGAACTTGCTTCCAGGTCCCCCTTCTTTTCTTACCCCACTCTTGGTCTTAGACTCTTGTGGATCTTTCATTTGAGTTCCGACAGACTTCTAGCTTCATGATCTCTGTTTTCTCCTACATGTATTTCTATAATACTGTTATACTTGTAAAAGGTATATTCTATTCATCTCATTTAAAATCAAGTGCTATTTTACATTTATATATAATCTTTATAATTATAATACTTAACATCTACATAACATTTAAGTGGAAATATAATTTATTTAAGTTTGCTACACAGTTTTGGTTCATGTAACTCTTTCCATCTTTCAGAAGATTAAAATGGATTTCCAGAAACCTGGCTTATGGTAAATACTACCAGTATGGTATTTTCCTGTATCAGTTGTGAAAGAAAGCTTTCAGGGGTAAACATTTGACAACTCATACTAGAGCTTTTTCTATGTCCTGTCTGTCCCTACAGGGTTTTGGTTCTTACAATAATAATATTGTATATTACAATATACAATAATATACCTCTATAATAGTTTTAGGTATGAAAAGCCACCAGACCTCAAAACATTCTTGTCTTCAATTTTCTTGATAGGGTCTGGGCACAATGACTAACATAATGGACTTCCAGGGGGTGTGGCGGGCTGACCTCTGAGTGTACCGTGCTCTACATCTTTGCTCCAGATCTTTTGCGCTTGTGCACATGCAAGTGGTACCTTCTAAGACCTATCAGCCAGGTGCTCAAACACTTATTTTAAAATGTTCTTATTTATTCCTATTACCTGTAAAAACAGAACCTCTGTGTATGTACTGAACTGACATATATGTCAGCAGGACATTGAAAAAGAAATATAAACACTTGATAGGCCCCAGGTAGAATTCTTAAGGACTTGTTCCTACTCCTTAAGGCATACAATACACATGGTGTCGTAAAATGAAAATCAAGCCCTAAGATGACAAAAATGCTAACAATGTTTGTGATAGTGAAAATCCTGGACTGTGATTATTTGCCTTGACTATCCTGTCATCTTGAAAATTTGCTGAAAAAGAATCAGATTGCTTTTTTTGGTCCTAATTTCACCAGGTCTTTGAAATCCTGAAGTGCTAGTGTACTAATACAAATACTCCCATAGCTTTAAGAAACTGGGAACCCCATGCAAATTTAACCAATGATCAGTATGTTGGCCTTTCTTCCATTTCAATTTATGTATCCAGTATATTTAGTTTAAAATCAAATGGTTAGTGCTGTGTCAAGAAAGTGTGAATTTATGGCATATTCAGGGGACTTCGGACTTATCTGATTATTGTGTCTAGAGAATTTCTGATTATCAGTTCTCAGGAATGTTTTATATGCTAATCTGGAATACTATCAGAGGAATGTTTAATAAAGAACATTCATTCATTCAATTAACTAATTGAATGAATTAACATTCAATTTATTAGACATTTATTAACTTCCAGGCTTTGTAATAGGCACTGGGGAGACATAGATATCTAGGACATTGAGTCAATGAGCCTATCAATCTCAGATTTATCCTTATAAGATATCTACTTATTTAAGGTCTTTGTGTTTTCACCAGTATCCTTCATCTGAATCTTATTAATGTAGAGATGAGTTATTTTACTAGATTTCTTGAGTTTTTGGTGGTCATAGGTTTAGAGACCTATTCAGTGATTTGAATCCATATTTGTGGTCATACCAAATGTGAATAATTTCTACTACCTCCACATTTGTCCAAAACCAAAATAATTCTCAGTTCATTTACAAACAAACTTAACGTGTAAGTCTCTAATTGTGAAAAAAAATTATAAAATCTTGTATTTACCTGTATCCATACAATTTTTTCTTGTTTCATTAAAAAGAATATAATTTCAAATCCAATTAGAAATAGGCCAATCACTGCAAGGCAAGAACTGTAGGTATTTGTCTTTATGGTGCACCTCAACTGGAATAGATACAAAATGTCAACTAGTCATATGTGGAACAAACAAGTTGAAATGAAGTTAGTTTGCATTACTGGCAAGTATGTTAAAGTGGATGATTTATTATAATTTCTAACCTTTCCAGAATCTCAGGTTACTCTATGGGTTCCCTAATCTCCAAATTTACCAGGATCCAAATAGGAGTATTTTTCCGATGTTGCATGCATGCATTTCATTCACTCCTTCAATACAAAATTCTTTTTTTTCTTTAATTTTTTATTGTTATGTTAATCACCATATATTACATCATTTGTTTTGGTGTAGTGTTCCATGATTCATTGTTTGTGCATAACACCCAGTGCTCCATGCAGAATGTGCCCTCTTTAATACCCATCACCAGGCTAACCCATCCCCCTACCCTCCTCCCCTCTAGAACCCTCAGCTTGTTTTTCAGAGTCCATCATCTCTCCTGGTTCATCTTCAATACAAAATTCTTAAATGCTAAATCATAATAGTGATTGGTAATTTAATATTTGTCTAGATAATGCAAAGACCTTAGACCATTTCCCTCTACCTCTATTTCAGCCTATACGTTATTTTTGTGTTTTTCAGTCTCTTTGTATATTTTGGAATTTACAAAATGCTATTTTTAGTATTGTATAGAGTCCTTATTCATTTATATATACCTACATATCTGCCAATTTCTTTTATTTTCATCATCAATGACAAAACATTTTAAATAAATTAAACCTTGGCACTTGTGATGAACACTGGGTGTTGTATGTAAATGATGAATCACTAAATTCTACTCCTGAAATGAATATTAAACTATATGTTAACTAATTGGAATTCAAATAAAAACTTGAAACAAACAAACAAAAACCAATATACCTTCATCATAGGTAAAACAAAACTAATTAATTAATTAATTAAGCCCATAAATGTAAAATGACATTTTTTTTTAAAAGTAGGCCCATGCCCAATGTGGAGTCCAATGTTGGCCTTGAACTTATGACCCTGAGATCAAGACCTGAGCTGAAATCAAGAATCAGATGTTTGACTGAGCCACCCAGGTGCCCCAAATGAAAATTTTAAAATCCTGTAAAGATTTCCATTTCTAGCAATGAGGTAAATTTTGAATTATAAAAATTATACAGGTGTATTGTATAAATTTTTAAATATAATTATAATTAACTATACATGTATAATACAATGTGTATTAATTATTCTTTTTGATTTCATTCATTCAGCACTGTCAGATTCATTCTTATTGTAGTGTACTCACTATTGTTTGTTCCTTTTTATTACAATACAGTAGTATTGTATTTACATGCCACAATTTAGTAAGTCATATAATATTTACCTTTAGAAAGAAGAGAGGGTAAAATTTCTGAAAGAGGACATGAAGGGGGCTTCTGATATGTTTGATTTCAAAGGGAGTTCCTTGGGCATTCACTCTGATAATTCATTGATACAGATATTTATGTTTTGTATGTTTTCTGCATTTGTGTTAAATTTCAACTTAACAGTTTGAAAACAAAAAATAAATTATTCAACTTCAGGAAACACTGGTTAGAATTTTTTGGGAAAAATTATATTGGAAATTGTAAAATATTTTAACGAATAATGCTGAAATTACCACATATTAAATTTTGAGAGATGCAACAGATCTGATGAAGCATCAGTCTGATAAAGCTATAAAAATAGCAAACAAAATCCAGAGAAAATAGAGAAGGAAATATAAAGACAAAAATAGAAAGTAATGCCACAGAAAACAAACATACATGAAAGAGGATTAAAAACCCAAAATGTGGTTCTTTGAGATAATAAACTTAATGTAACCATAGTGTGATTGGCTAAGAAAAATAGAAGACAAAATAATCAATATCAGAAATATAAAAAAATAAGATCCTGTGGACCTCAAAACATTGAGGAGATTTATGCTTTTAGTATGATGAAAAAACTATGGCAGCCTAATGTTTCTTCTGACAACAGCTAGAAAAACAACATACAATACCACAAGTATTTCATCTATGTAATAGCATGAGAAAAGCATCAGTGCTGAGGCACTGAAGAACATACAGGGGTGAAGAATGCTGAGAAAGAAGACCACAGAATGGTGAGCAGATGTTCTACAGATAATTTTTCCTTGGGAGCATTTGTTAGGGCAAGAGGCTGAGGTTTCAGATTTTGCCTGAGCAGAAGGTTATTGCTAGAGGAGAGAGGAATTGTCATAATTTCTGGTGTTCTTGCAGGCTGGAAAGATAAAATTGTAAACCTGAGGAGACAAGCTTCTGTGGGAAAGAGAGGGCCAAAGAAATGAGTCAGCTATATGACCAATTATTCTATTAAGATGCTGGTCAGATTTTGAAGTTTTGCTGGTCAGTAGGCTAAGTAAGAAGAAAGCATCTGAAAAGCAGAGAATTTTTGGTCACGTAATTATGCTGTGGAAACATGGATCAGGACTTCTAAGGGACAGTTTCTTGTAAACATATCAGGTTCTCAATTGCAAGGCCTGGAGGGCTCTATGACATCAGTAGAAGATGCATGAGAGGTGTATATATTCTTATCCATACTGCCATCCAGCCTCAGTCCTGGTTTATCAGCTGAGGGGAGGAATGGGTGAACCCTTTCTGGAAGACCGAACATCAGCTGACATTGCTATACTTTTCTATACACAATTTCTGGCACTCAATCAAAAATTACTAGATAAGTTAAAAAACAGGATCATATTTTTTTAAAAGACTGGAAAAGTCAATAAAAATAGTCTCATAAATAATCCAGTTATTGGGATTATTGATACAATTCAAAAATAACTATTAATATGTTCAAGAAAATAAAAACAAATGGAGCAGAAAGATGAACAGATAGAGAATTTCACAGAAGAAATAGAATCTAAAAGCAGAATTGAATGGCTCTAGATTTGAAGAATACTAACTGAAAGTGAGAACTCCATAACTGCATATTAGACACAGAAGCAACCTGGAGGGAAGGGCAATAGAAAATGATGAAATAAAAATAGAGTGAGAAAAAATGAAAGAAAAAGGAAAAAACCTGTGAGAAACATGTGGGCATAGTGAAAATATTTAACCTACATTTAGCTGGAGTCCCAAAAGTAGAGAAGGGGAAAGCAATCTGGCAAAAGCAATATTTGAAGAGAAAAAGGCCACCAATTTTCCAAAGTTGGTGAAAAGTATCAATTCAGATTCAACCCCTTATAGACAGACACATACATTTGGCTAATCCAAGATAATATGAATACAAAACAAAGTACATCCAGTTACATCATAGTGAATTTGTTGGAAACTGAAGGTAAAGGGAACTTGTAAAAGCAGTGGGAGAAAAACAGAGACATCATGTTAAAGGGGCATAGCTAAGGCTCCCAGAAACTTCATAATGTCAAAAATTGAAGCTGGAACACAATAAAATGACATTTAAAAAATGCCAAAATAAAATAAAATGTCAACCTAAAATCCACATGCAATGAAAGAATCTTTCAAAGCAAAAGCAGTGTAAGGTTGTTTTCAGACTAACAAATGCTGAGAGAATTTATTGTACAGGACGTTTGTGCTGGAAGAACTAATAGTAAGGGGAGTTTCTCAGCCAGAGGGAAGAGAATTCCAAGCTGAAATGATGAAATGCAAGAAGAAATGAAAAGAAACAAAGGGTAGATAAGTGAATCTGTCTAAATAAATAGGACGTGTTACTCTACTTTGTTTGGCTGGGTTCATGGAGTGCTTGCACATTATCTTACCCTAAATCAGGACCTTGCTGCTCACCCTCTGTCTTCTGATTTTTCCCCAGCCTTTGTAGCCTAAGCATTTGTTCCTCCTCTCAGGTCCTCTAAGCAATTTTGGATTCTGAGCTGAGCTGTCTGCGTTCAAAGTTCAACTCTATCATGTACAATCTACATCTAATCTAGGTCTTTAAGAGACAATCTATAAGAACAGAGACTTCGCAGGTAATACAATGGCATTAAATTCATATCTTTCAATAATTACTCTGAATGTAGCTTTTTTTTTATTTAAGATTTTATTTATTTGACAGAGAGAGACACAGAGAGAGGGAATACAAGCAGGGAGAATGGCAGGGAGAGGGAGAAGCAGGCTTCCTGCTGAGCAGGGAGCCCAATGCGGGGCTAGATCCCAGAACCCTGGGATCATGACCTGAGCCGAAGGCAGACCCTTAATGACTGAGCCACCCAGGCGCCCCTACTCTGAATGTAAATGGACTAAATGCTCCAATCAAAAGACATAGGGTATCAGAATGGATTTAAAAAAAAAGACCCATCAATATGCTGCTTACAAGAGACTCATTTTATACCCAAAGACACCTCCAGATTGAAAGTGAGGGGGTAAAGAACCATTTATTATGCTAATGGACATCAAAACAAAGCTGGAGTTGCCATCCTTGTACCAGGAAACTAGATTTTAAACCAAAGATTGTAATAACAGATGAAGAATGACACTATATCATAATAAAAGGGTCTATCCAACAAATTCTAACAATTATAAATATTTATGCCCCTAACTTGGGAGCAGCCAAATATATAACCAATTAATAACAAATTAAAGAAACACATTGATAATAATACAATAATAGCAGGGAATTTAACACCCCACTCACAGCAATGGGCAGATCACCTAAGCAGAAGATCAACAAGGAAACAAGGACTTTGAATGACACACTGGACCAGATGGACTTAACAGATATATTCAAAGCATTTCATCCTAAAACAGCAAAATACACATTCTTCTCGAGTGCATATGGAACATTCTCCAGAATAGATCACGTACTAGGTCACGATTCAGGTCTCAACCAGTACAAAAATATCGAGATCATACCATGCATAGTTTCAGACCACAATGCTATGGAACTTGAAGTCAACTGCAAGAAAAAATTTGGAAGGACCACAAATACATGGAAGTTAAAGAACATCGTACTAAAGAATGAATTGGTCAACCAGGAAATTGAAGAAGAATTTTAAAAATACATGGAAGTAAATGAAAATGAAAACACAACAGTTCAGAACCTTTGGGATGCAGACCTAAGAGGGAAGTATATAGCAATACAGGCCTTCCTCAAGAAGCAAGGAAAGTCTCAAATACACAACCTCATCTCACACCTAAAGGAACTGGAAAAAGAACAGCAAGTAAAGCCTACCTAAATCCAACAGGAGAAGAGAAATAAAGATTAGAGCAGAAGCCAATCACATAGAAATAAAAAAAACAGAACGAGATCACAACCAACACTGAAGACATACAAACAATTAAGAGAATATTATGAGCAATTATATGCCAAAAAAGTAGGCAACCTGAAAGAAAAAGTAAATTCCTAGAAACCCATAAACTACCAAACCTGAAATAGGATGAAATAGAAAAGCTGAACAGATCCACAACCAGCAAAGAAATTGAATCAGTAATCAAAAATCTCCCACCAAACAAGAGTCCAGGGCCAGAGGCCTTCCCAGGGGAATTCTACCAAACATTTAAAGAAGAAATAATACCTATTCTTCTGAAAATGTTTCAAAACATAGAAATGGAAGTAAAACTTCCAAACTCTATGAGGCCAGCATTACCTTGATCCCAAAACCAGACAAAGACCCCACTAAAAAGCAGAATTACAGACCAATATCCCCGATGAACATGGATGCAAAAATTCTCACCAAGATTCTAGCTAATAGCATCCAACAGTACATTAAAAGGATTATTCACCATGAGCAAGTGGTATTTAGTCCTGGGCTGCAGGGGTGGTTCAACATCTGCAAATCAATCAATGTGATACATTACATTAATAAAAGAAAGCACAAGAACCATATTATCCTCTCATTGATGCAGAAAAAGCATTTGACAAAATCCAGCATTCCTTCCAGATAAAAACTCTCGGCTGTGTAAGGATAGAGGGAACATACCTCAATATCATAAAAGCCATATACAAGAGACCCATAGCAAATATCCTCAATGGGCAAGAGCTGAGAGCTTTTCCCCTAAGGTCAGGAACACGACACAGATGTCCACTCTCACCACTGTTGTTCAACATAGTACTAGAAGTTGTAGCCACAGCAATCAGGCAACAAAGAGAAATAGAAGGCATCCAAATCAGCAAAGAAGTAAAACTTTCACTCTTCGAAGACTACATGATACTCTATGTAGAAAACCCAAGTGGTCCACCAGGAAATTGCTAGAACTGATACAGGAATTCAACAAAGTCACAGGATATAAAATCAATGCACAGAAGTCAGTTGCATTTCTATACACTAACAATGAGACAGAAGAAAGAGAAATCAAGGAATTGATCCCATTTACGAAGCACCAAAAACTATAAGATACCTAGAAATAAACCTAACCAAAGAGGCAAAGGATCTGTACTCTGAAAACTATAGAACACTTGGGGGCACCTGGGTGACTCAGTTGCTTGGCTCAGGTCATGATCCCAGGGTCCTAGGATCCAGCCCTGCATCAGGCTCCCTGCTCAGCAGGGAGTCTGCTTATCCCTCTCCCTCTGCCCCTCCCCCCTGCTCCTGCTCTCTTTCTCTCTCACTCTCTCTCAAATAAATAAATAAAATCTTTAAAAAAACCCAAACCATATAACACTAATGAAAGAAATTGAGGAAGACACAAAGAAATGGAAAAATATTCCATACTCATGGATTGGAAGAATAAACATCATTAAAATGTCTATGCTACCCAAAGCAATCTCTACATTCAGTACAGTCCCCATCAGCATTTTTCACAGAGCTGAAACAAACAATCCTGAAATTTGTATGAAACCAGAAAAGACCCTGAATAGCCAAAATAATGTGGAAAGAGAAAACCAAAGCTGGAGGCATCACAGTTCTGGACTTCAAGCTATATTACAAAGCTGTAATCATCAAGACAGTTTGGTAGTGGTGCAAAAACAGACACATAGATCAATGGAAGAGAATAGAGAACCCAGAAATGGACCCTCAACTCTATGGTCAATTAATCTTTGACAAAGCAGGAAAGAATGTCCAGTGGAAAAAAGACAGTCTCTTCAACAAACAGTGTTGGGAAAATTGGACAGTCACATGCAAAAGAATGAAACTGGACCACTTTCTTACACCATACACAAAAATAAACTCAAAATGGATGAAAGACTTAAATGTGAGACAGGAATCCATCAAAATCCTAGGGGAGAACACAGACCGCTACTTCTTTGACCTCAGCCACAGCAATTTCTTGCTAGACACGTCTCCAAAGGCAAGGGAAACAAAAGCAAAAATGAAGTATTGGGACCTCATCAGGATAAAAAGCTTATTTATTTATTTATTTATTTATTTATTTATAATTTTTAAATTTTATTATGTTATGTTCATTACCATACAATACATCATTAGTTTTTGATGTGGTGATCCATGATCCATTGTTTTCGTATAACACCCAGTGCTCCACGAGTTCGTGCCCTCCTTAATACCCATCACTGGGCTAACCCATCCCTCCTCCTCCCTCCTCTCTAAAACCCTGTTTGTTTCTCAGAGTCCATAGTCTCTCATGGTTCATCTCTCCCTCTGATAAACAGCAAAGAAAACAGTCAATATAACTAAAAGGCAACCTACTGACTGGGAGAAGATATTTGCAAATGACATATCAGATAAAGGGCTAGTTTCCAAGATTTGTAAAGAACTTATCAAACTCAACACCCCCCAAACCCCAAATAATCCAGTCAAGAAATGGGCAGAAGACATGACATAAACAGACATTTCTGTGAAGAAGACATCCAAAAGGCCAACAAACACATGAAAAAATGCTCAACATCACTTGGCATCAGGGAAATACAAATCAAAACCACTGAATGGCTAAAATTAACAAGTCAGGAAACAGCAAATGTTGCCAAGGATGTGGAGAAAGGGGAACCCTCTTACACTGTTGATGAGAATGTAAACTGTGGTGGGTGCAGCCACTGTGGAAAATAGTATGGAGTTTCCTCAAAAAGTTAAAAATAGAACTCTGCTATGGCCCAGCAATTGCACTATGAGGTATTTATCCAAAGGATACAAACAGTGATTTGAAGGGGCACATTCATGCCAATGTTTATAGCAGCAATGTCCACAATAGCCAAAATATAGAAGCAGCCCAGATGTCCAATGACAGATGAATGGAAAAAGAAGATATATATATATATACACACACACACACACACACACACACACACACACACACACATATATAGACTGGAATGTTACTCAGCCATCAAAAAGAATGAAATCTTGGCACTTGCAACAATGCGAATGGAACTAGAGGGCATTATGCTAAGTGAAATAAGTCGGTCCGAGAAAGACAAATACCATATGATTTCATTCATACATGGAAGTTAGGAAACAAAATAGATAAACATAGGTGAAGGGAAGGAAAAATAAGGTGAAAACAGAAAGGGAGGCAAACCATAAGAGACTCTTAACCATAGGGAACAAAGTGAGAGTTGCTGGAGGGGAGAGGGTTGGAAGGATGGCGTAACTGGGTGATGGGCATTAAGGAGGGCATGTGATGTGATGAGCACTGGGTGTTATATGCAACTGATGAATCACTGACCTCTACCTCTGAAACTAATAATACAGTTATATGTTAACTAAACTGAATTTCAATAAAAAATAAAAAAAATAAATCTAGGTCTTTAGGGATCGTTGTTGATACTCTTGGTATATAATGTTATCTACCCTGATAGGGTTTGTTGTGAGGTGATAGACAAAAACTCTGAGTGAGGCATGTGGTACATAGAAGCCATTTAAAAAATCTTCACTTATTGTCCTAATCACATTTTTTCTCTCCCACAGCTTCAAGATTCCATTTACACATTTTCTATCATATTTGACATTTAATTTGAAATAAATGACATATCCTATTTAAATTTCCACTTCTGATTTCCTGGTTTGCTTCATGCATTCTGTGTCATTTTAATATTTTATGAAATTAACAAGAATTTTGTTGGAGTACATCCATTTAAAATATATTGTAAAGTATTATAAAGCAATATTTTAGATTTTAGTATTTTGAATAAGTTTTTACTGTTTAAGAGGCAATGATATCCCCTCCTTACCAGTAACCTTGTTTTTGACAAGTTAAATTTTTATCCTTGAAATTTCCTCAATTATTCTTACCAATTTTGGGGAACACATCTTCTCTGCTTCTATTGCAAAAATTCCTGATATGACAAACTGAGAACAAAAAGAGGCACACATAAATTATCTTTGTTATCACACAAGAAATTCCTCTGACAACTTCAGTAACATTTTTAAAAAATTGATAACAAGTTTAAGGAAAGGTCTATAAAATGTAACATCATGTCAACTTCATTAGCTGCTAAATTTAGAATCCATAACAACTTTATTACATTTGAAAATAATTTATAAGTTAGATTTTTTTCACTTCTTCGGATTTCCCAAGTATCCACAATGATTGCTGAGAAAGTATAACTAATAACAAACTAAATGAGTTATTTGTAGATAATTTTCCAAAAACAGAATCATAAGAAACCTTTTAATTTTTCAAAGCAAATGATATTTAATATGGAGATATGAGACCATTTAAATATGTTTGATGAGGTGTGAGATGAAATCCCTGAATTTCTAAAGTTCCTAAAAGTTTTCTGTGCCTCTAGTTCCTTCACTTCTCTGGCAGTGTCCTGGTGGTCTCTGCTTTGTGAGTATAATGCAGTTTTAATGCCAACTACACAGAGTTAGCTCAGACTTCACAGGGTAAGGGCATCGTTCCCAATAAGACTGTGTTCACTTCAGACACCAGCCATAAGCTTGGGGATTTCCAGACCACCTGGACTTCTGACCAACTGGCTACGAATACAAGCTTTCCCATTACCCATCTCAGGTTTGATAATTTGCTAGAGTGACTCATAGAACCCAGGAAAGTGCTATACTTACAATTTTATTAGAAAAGAGAAAAATCAGGGCCAGTTAAATGAAGAGATGCAGAGGGTGTGGTCTAGAATGGTCTGAAGCATGAAGCTTCCATGTCCTCAGCATGCATCACCCTCCTGGCACATCAATGTATATCACCAACCAGGAAACCTACCCGAGCCTCAGTTTCCAGTTTCATTATGGGTTTTCGTTATGTATCCATGGTTGGTCTTTCCGGCATGACCAGCTCCTGAACACTCAGGTATGGTGCAAGGGGCCCAGGAATAACAAAGACACTCTTATCACTTGGAATATTTCCCAGGAACCAGGGAGTCAAAGCCAGCCAAATTCTCTATTATACATCAGAGAGCTATGGATGTCACACTCATTGAAATAAGATAGGGCTCTCTCCCCACTTTTGTATCAATTATTTTTTAGATTCCTCAAAGAGTAATGAGCTTTTAATATTTTTTAAAAGTCCTCTTTCTTGAGGAACCTGAGCTAATTTCTTTCTCTTTTTCTTTTCTCTTCTTTTCTTTTCCTTTCCTTCCTCCCCCCCTTTTTTTTTGCTCATCCAAAGAGCAATTGAAGTTTGAAATGAATTTGGTTGAAACACCAAAATTCCTTTTGTAGTTCTATGGTAGCCCCTGGAAAAATCACCTAGTAATAAATCCATGGTTTTCTATTAAAGAGATAGAGGGAGGTAACCGTTATTGGATTAATATTATACTTCTATTTAGGATGGAATAAAGGAATATTTTTTAACATGATTTATGGCATGGAGGATAGTTACAATTTTACTGGTTTCATTTAAGAACTTCTTGTTGATTTATTTTTAAAAATTTTTTATTTAAATTCAACTTAGTTAACATATACTGTATTATTAGTTTCAGGGGTGGAATTTAGTGATTCATCAGTTGCATAGAACATCCAGTGCTCATTACATCATGTGCCCTCCTTAATGCCCATCACCCAGTTACCTCATTCCCCCCACCCACCTCCCCTCCAGCAACCCTCAGTTTGTTCCCATAGTTAAGAGTCTCTTATGGTTTACTTCCCTCTCTGTTTTCAACTTATTTTATTTTTCCTTCCCTTCACCTATGTTTATCTATTTTGTTTCTTAAATTCCATGTACGAATGAAATCGTATTTGTCTCCCTCTGACTGACTTATTTTACTTGGCATAATATCTTCTAGTTCCATCCAGGTCATTGCAAGTTATCTGTATTTTTAAGAGTCCTTGTCTTTTACAGATGCATGCTGAAATATTTACAAATAAAATTATGTGATGTCTAGGAATTGCTTCAAAATAATCTGAGTAAAATAGGGAGAGTGAATGGAAGAATGGATGAAGCAAGACTAAATATGAGCTGATAATGGATACCAAAGTGTCAATATACTATTCTGCTTTTAAATGTTTGAAACTTTCCATAATAAAAGGCTTGGCATGCTAAAAAAATGAACTTCTTGTTGAGTGCATGAGCTTTTATTACTAGAAAACACACATTGTTATAGCGAATCCACCCACATGAATGTTTAATAGACTGCTATTGAAAACTATTTTATTAACAGAATATAGCATTTAAAAATAATTTAATCTGCAGTTTAATTTTTGAAATGTAAGAATCACACCCAAAAGTCACCTATCCTGAATATTTTATTATTATCTGGCATTGGTTGGAAAGACAGTTGTTTCTGAAAATCTTTTGCACAGTGAAGGAAACCATCAATAAAACAAAAAGCCTACTAAATGGGAGAAGATATTTGCAAATGATAAATACGACGAGGAGCTAATATCCAAAATATATAAAGAACTTGTACAACTCAACACCAAAAACCAAGTAATCCAATTAAAAATGGGCAGAAGACATGGACAGACATTGTCCCAAAGAAGAAATACAGATGGCCAACCGACATGAAATGATGCTCAACATCACTCATCATTAGGGAAATGCAAATCAAAGTCACAATGAGATATCACCTCACACCTGTCAAAATGACTAAAGTCAAAAACATAGGAAACAATAAGTGTTGGTGAGGATGTGGACAAGGAACGTTGTGCATTGTTGGTGGGAATGCAAGCTGGTGCAGCCACTGTGGAATATAGTACATAGGTTCCTTAAAAAATTAAAAACAGAATTAGCATATGATCCAGTACTTCCACTATTAGGCATTTATCCCAAGAAAATGAAAACACTAATTTGAAAAGATATATTCGCCCCTATGTTTATTGCAGCACTATTCACAGTAGCTAAGATATGGAAGCAACCCAATTATTCAAGCATAGATGAATGGATAAAGAAGTGGTATATAACATATAATGGAATATTACTCAGCCATTCAAAAAATGAAATCTTTCCATTTACAACAACATGGATGGATATAGAGGTTATAATGCTAAGCAAAATAAGTCAGAGAAAGACAAATACCATGATTTCACGTCACATTGGATGTGGAAGTTAAGAAAACAAAATTAACAAAGAAGAAAAGAGACAAACAAAAAACCAAACTCTTAACTATAGAGAACAAACTGGTGGTTACCAGAGGCGAGGTGGGCTGGGGGTTGGGTGAAATAGGTGAAGGGGATTAAAAGTACATTTATTGTGATGAGCAGTGAGTAATGTATAGAATTGTTGGATCATTATATTGTGCACCTGAAACTAATATAACCCTGTATGTTAATTATACTTGAATTAAAAATAAATAAATATTTAAAAAGATAGTTGTGCATAGTTATACATCAAGAATGGATTTTTTTCCATTGGTATAAACTGCATGTATGCATGCAGACTTTCTAAAAAAAAGACTATCCAGTCAGTAATGAGGGCAGCCATGCATGTTCCTTCCTCAGAAACACGGGGCCTTTGACCATCAGAGATTTTCATGTCTTTTCAAAATATGAAGAAAATAAAATGGTATGATATGATAGAGGATCTTGGGGGTGAATTTTTTTTTAAAGATTTTATTTATTTATTTGACAGAAAGAGACACAGCAAGAGACGGAACACAAGCAGGGGGAGTGGGAGAGGGAGAAGCAGGCTTTCCACGAGCAGGGAGCCCAATGTGGGGCTTGATCCTGGGACCCTGGGATCATGACCTGAGCCTAAGGCAGACACTTAACGACTGAGCCACCCAGGCACCCCTTGGGGGTGAATTTTAAGAGGTTTTCAAGAAGGTCTCTCAGAGGGTGCCTGGGTGGCTCAACTGGGTAAGCGACTGCCTTAGGCTCAGATCATGATCCTGGAGTCCCAGGATCGTGTCCCTCATTGGGCTCCCTGCTCAGCGGGGAGCTTGCTTCTCCCTCTGACCCTACCCCCTCTCATGTCCTCTCTCTGTCTCTCATTCTGTCTCTCTCAAATAAATAAATAAAGTCTTAAAAAGAAAAGAAAGTCTCCCAGTGAAGGTGACATTGAAGCAGACAATAAGCATCAAAACTTGGGGGATGAGCCTCTCCAGGAGAAGAAACTGCTACTGCAAAGGACCTAAGCCTCAGTGCAAGTGCACTTCCCTCTTGGAAGCCTCCCTCATCTTTGCCAGTTGTTAATGGCCAGCTGCTGTAAGTACCTATGGTTCATGTTTCCATAATAACTCTCAAATATATTGAAAAAAAATTACACACATGTTCATTTGCCTCTTTATTTATTCAAACCCCCTTAGTTCAAAATTGAATTTAGATAACTTGCATAAATGCACACATTAGGTTTAAAAATTAATAAACAGAAATAATTGGTAGGTAAATACACTAGGGATAAAAAGAGTACATAATCAGCTGAGGCCAGGGGTAATTTTAGTCCAGTGAAATTGTAGTATGGGTCACTGAACAATCAAAGGATTGGACAGAACTCGTCTTCACTTTTGACTCTGAGGCTAATCGTGGCTTTCTTACTGTGTAGTAACATAATAATAGGGCATATAAATATATGTAACTCAAGTGTGGCTCACCACACTGGGTGACCAATGTTCTCAACCTCCCGTTGGATTACCACTATAACTCTGAGGACAGACTCAGTTAATCACTGTGTCAGAACGAAAACATATACTGCACTTGCTCTGTCAGCTAACACCACATTATTTTTCTTTTTTTGCAGGAAAACTCAATGAAAGAGTTCTCTAAATTTGCTCTGGCTTCTGATTCTTTTTAAAAATCATTTCAATCAGGTTTTCAGCTGACAATGAACCTCTTCTTGTCAAGATCACTCATGATCTCAATGTTGCAAAAGCCAATGGCAATTTAGGTCTTATCTCATCTAACTTGATCTATCTATAGTCATTGAGAGTTGACTGCTCCCTCCTTGACTCTGCCTTCCTCAGTTGGCTTCCAGGATAGTATACTCTCTTGTTTTTCTCCTCAATTTTCTTTGCTTGTCCCTCTTCTTCAATCTGAATTCCTAATGCTAGGGATGCCCCAGAACTCAGGCCATAGTCCTCTTCTCTACAAATGAGATAACTTCTTGCTAATTTCATCTTGTCTCATTGCATTAAATACCATCAGTACGCCAATGACCTTACATTTATACTTTTTTTCCCCAAACTCCAGACTCATAGGTATAAGCAGGATACTTGGTATCTCTAATGTCTAAGACATCTCTGATGTCTAAAAGGTATTTCAAACCCAACATGTCCCAAATTGAACACCGAAATTCCATCCCCTTTAAACTCATAGCCTTACCCATCTCAGTCAATGATAAATCCATTCTTTTAATTGCTTGACCCACTATTTTGAAGTCTCCTTTATTTCCTTCCCCCCCTTCACTTCCCACATCCAAGCCGTCAGGAAATCTTTGGGGTTCTAATATAAAAATATATCTGGAATTAACTTTTCCTTTTACTACCTCTCTGGTTTGAGCCACTATACTCTCTCACCTACGTAACTATATTCAGATCTTTTAAAAGGCTCCTTGCTTGAACCTTTGATCCTTTATCATCTTTTAATGGTTCTTTAATACTTAAGTTAGATCATGTCATTCCTCTGTTCAACACCTTGCAATGGCTCTCAATGTTTTTTGGAGTAATAGTACATCTAATGACTGCAAGTCCTTAGATTAACATACTTCCTATCATATAGCTGACCTCTTTTCCTACCAGTCTCTCTTAGCCCAATTTGCTCCATCCAAACTGGCCATTTGTTCAGTAAATGGTCCACGCTTGCTCTCAGCCTAGTGTCTGCTCTCTTGTACACTCTTTCTTCAGATATCCCTTGTGGCTTATCACTTCAACTCCTTCAAGTCTTTGTTCAAATGTCTTTTCTCAATGAAGCTTGAATATCCTATAAAAATTGCAACCTTATACATTTTTATCCTCCTCTACATCATTTTTCCCACAGTCCTTTTCATCTTTTAATACATTATCTTTTGCTAGAAGGCAAGCTTTACAAGGATAGGGATCTTGATCTCTTTTGTTCACTACTGTAACTGAAATACTTAGAACAGAGCCTGGCCTCCATTAGGTAGTGAATATTTGCCAAGTGAATGAAAAATATTTTTGTGAGATAGGCAGATATTTTTGAGAAGTCTGTGGGAAAATGGAAGGAGGGAGAATATTTTACCTAATCCTATAAGACAATATACAACCCTTGGAAATCCTTGTTGAATTCTTCCAAATTCCTCTTGGGTCAAGAGCTCCCCACTCTTTCTTTTTTTTCTCTTTTGCCAAAATACTTTTCAAAGTCCCTTCTATTGCCCCAATCATTAAGCTCTGGCTCTCAGCTTGCCTATATTATTGGCAAACATGAGTCTTATAAGTAAACATTTACTACTTATCTAAAATGCCCTTTGAGAAACTTACCATTCATTGTCCCTAACTTTCATTCAACTAAATAGAATCTTTGTATGGAAGAATTTTATAAATAAACTTATCATCTTAAAGTAGCTTCATTAGATATGAGAATGAATTTCTTGACAGCAGGAATTGTATGTTTTCACAGATGGTATCTCTACATTATTGCCTGGCCACAGAAACTGGCACAAATACATTGAATAAATGAATGCATGATCATCAGTGAGATAATTTACTCACAAACAAGAATGCCCCAAATGGGTATCCTGATATCAAGGTTATAGGCAGGTAATTTATTGAAATTGAATCAAATTCTCTGATATATAAGTGTATCCAGAAATATCCCAGAACACAGTGGATCAGACCAACCATTACTTGGGCAGCCTGTAAGAAAAAAATGTCATAATCAATTACCCAGATATATAAAATTTCAAGAGAGCTACAAATTGGGTGATAGAAAGGGCATGGGAGAAGTACAGCTTCTGTGTTTCTGAATCATAGGGGTCTTTGCCACTACTCTTGTTCAGCCCTAGAAATTATCTGGGGAGAAGACAAGGCAATGGAGGAAGGTAGCAGCCATAGAAGTGCTTGGAATCTCTACATGTACCTCGTACAGGGGTTATTCATGAGGATTTCCCAGCAATTTGTAGAGGTGTGGTTGCTTTCAAGTAAATGAAGTCTAGGGACTTATTTATGGACGAGGATACTTAGCATCCTCTAGTTCTGAGAGAAGAACTGTAGTCTCTGCCGCTCCTTCTGCCTCTTCCTCTTGTTTGTACTCTCAGTGCCAGTTCTTTTCTCTGATACATTTCTACCATCTCCATCCCCCTCAACCAGTTAATGGGACAATGATTTTCTTCTGTTAGCAATTTTGACTTTTGGCACCATGAGGTGAGAGGATCACTTGCAACCACACCTGCTGAATCCCAAGATTCTGGTGCCAGTGGTTTTAGGCATTTTCCTAAACCAAGATTTATCTTACAGTCCTGGTTTTTAATCTGACTCAAGAGTCCACTAATTAGGGTATATTATAGAGAAAGATGTAGTATGCTAGATTTGGTTGGGGTGAAGGAGTAAGAGTAGTGCTCCAGAATATTACCTTCCCCAAGATAAATGTACAAGAAGTATGCCGAGAACACAATGCTGTGAGATGATCAATGTCTACAAAGCCCTGTGATCTAGATCATCTTTTTTATATACCCTTGACCTCATCATCTTCTTTAGGACCCACAGTCTTAGATTTACTTTAAATCATAAACATACATAGACAAAAGAAAATCATAGGGGTAGGATTGCTGGAACTCATTCCATCAATTCTCTTTCACTAGGATGTTGAGGCAGAGGAGTCACTGTCTTCTTTTAAAAATATTTGGAACTTGCAATATCAAGGTAATTTATCCACTCAAGTAGCATCTAGTCCTTACCCCCACCATTCTGGTTTCCTTTTTCAACACAATGTGGGATGATGTCATATAACCTAAAATATAGCATTAGAGAGAATGAATGGGATATATTTTTAGAACAAAATGTAAAACAATAAATCATGATTTTGTCAGATAAGAAACTTAAAAGTTATGGAGACATTTGTTCTTGTGTTTTCTAATTTTTCACAATGAAACAATTCTCTGAAATAATTTAAAATCAACCCATTGATATACTCTCTTGAACATAGATAATGACCTCTTAAAAACTCTAATAGTCCTATTAGATTTTATCCATCTTTTATGAACTTTAAAGACATTCTGAGAACCCTTAGGATTCTTAGAGGCAAACAACAGAATTTAATCTGCCTGGTTTAAGCAAAACAGGATATTAGCGAGCTCAAAGAATCACTGGTAAGGTTAAGTTTGTAGGCCAATGCCCAGAGGCAAACCACCAATCTAGACTGAGGAGAAGGTGTCCTTGCTACTTCCCACCCCAGAACTCTGCTGCAGATGGTCAAACCTTCCCTGCCTCCCCGGGTCATCATCTGTGTAAGCAAAACTGAAGCTCAGTGTAGGGTCTATTTTGTTCTCTTCCAAATCATACTCTGTGCAAGAGTACGTGATTTGTAGCACTAGACCACATGACTTTGAAAAGGTAGCTTTCACAACCTAGCAACCAATAAAAAAAAAAAAAAAGATGTTCAAAGGTATGGCACTCATCTCCTGAGTTCAGTACAGGTCAGCATGAATTTACTCCTAGGTTACTGCAGCAGCAATTCTAGTGTGCCTCCAAATTAATCTAATTCACAGAAAGGTGTCTAGAAACAACTACCCATCAAATACTGTAGTGGCTTCTGCCATCTTTATGGCTCCATCAGGCTGGGAGACAGAGCTTTGTCTGCGTGCATCTGCCTTACAACTTGAGCAGGTGCTTCTCTTGAGCCCTCAGTGCAATTATAGCAGCTTTCAATTGTCTAATGGTCAAAATTGGAAATGCCCCCTAACTATAACTTGCTAAAGAATAAAAAAGTACAAAGCAATAATCCAATAACCACAGCTGAGGAACTTAAATCCTTAAATCCAGTCTCTATACTATGACCACCATGATATTTGTAAACTGAGAATCAAGTGTGGAAATCACCTGTTCAGAATCTTTCACTGGCTCCTTGTTGCCTTCAGGCCTCAATGAACATTCTTTTATGTGGCACACTAGAATTGGGTAGGATTTGATCTCAACTTCCTTCTCCCCACATAGTATGCCATCCATTCCTGACCACTGACATTATCATCATGTAGCTCTAACTCATGTTTTTAAAAGTAACTTCCCATATACATCTTTGCTGCCGTAAAACCTCAGTATCAAAATGTCTGGCTCTAGCAATGTATTTTTATTTATTTATTTTAAAGATTTTATTTATTTGTTTGACAGAGACAGACACAGCGAGAGAGGGAACACAAGCAGGGGGAGTGGGAGAGGGAGAAGCAGGCCCCCTGCGGAGCAGGGAGCCCAATGCGGGACTCGATCCCGGGACCCTGGGATCATGACCTGAGCCGAAGGCAGACGCTTAATGACTGAGCCATCCAGGCATCCCAGCAACGTCTTTTGAAATTGTTAGAACTTGATAGTTGTTTGCTAAATCAATTGGACAATAAAATTAAATTTCTATCTATTGATCAAACATACAACCATATTATGTATAAGGGGATAGATTTGTTTACATCAGTTATGTAACATGTTTGGGAAGGTCAGCCTTAACGCACAGATTCTCTGTCATTTATTGAGTTAATTTTGGATAGACCATGAGGTATGACAAATATAGAGTCATTCTCCAGAGCGTGTGAATCCAAGAAAAAAAAAACAGGCTGATCAGGACATATGGACTTTGGATAAGGACAATGAGCTCTGGTTTTGATGTTGAGGGTCAGACTGAATTTCTATGGGCAGGGCATATGAATTGCAGAAAGTGATTCTCAGAAGGGTCACTTCTCACATGGAGAACTCTCTGTGGCTTGCTCCAGGTGAGCAAAGGAAGAATTTACTTATTTAATCATGGGTTAAGATTCTCCCAAATAATACTTGCCAACCCAGCTAGGAAAGAATACACAAACAGAAACTCTTAACTCACAGTTCTTGGAAATCAACCATTCTTATCATCAAGAATATGATGTTTATATATTTTCTGCTGCAAAATCTAAAGCACATCTCCCACTAAACCACAAAGAATATGGGAATATGATCAAAAGGTGGAAGGCAGGAGTCAGTATTGCCAGTACTTGCTCCATGACCCTGGGATCCCCAAGTCACTATACTCTATGTTCTCCTTCTGTAAATTAGCCAACCTACCTTCATCTGAGAGGATGCTGTGTGTGTAAAACAGGTCAGTTATTGGAAACAAAATGGAAGAAGGGGTATTGAAAGGAATAAATAAAAAGTAGAATGATGTATTAATTGGGGTTCTTCCCAACTGTGTTTGGGAAGCACTCTGACTAGGGGGTCATTGGGATACCTGCCCACTAGTGTAGTTTTATTCTTGGCAACAGTGACAACCTGGCTAAAGCTCCCTACACTCACGTGTAGGCTTCTTGGTTCGTTTTCTCCGATGTGGTGCCCTTGGTTCAGGGTTTTGCAGCTCCAACATCTGGACGGGCGCTGCTTCCTCGGTTGTGGCCCGCATCCTCCCTTCGCGTGATTCCAACTCTGCGGTTGTGGCCGAGAGCGCGGCGTCAGAGGCCGCTGCGCGAGGAGCCCCGCGTGAACTCCCACAGCATGGTGAGATCCCTGCAGTTTCACGAAGCCTGCAAGTTCCCACGATGAGGGCAGGGTAGTGGGTTGACAGCAATGCTAATCTTAATTGGTTGTGTCAACATCATACTCTGTCTTTGGAGGCTGTGGTTGACGCTACCCGCAGGCTGATCACATGGTGGTCCTATCCCTAACTGCAGAAATGCCCTCCTTGGAAGAAGCGTCATCATCAGAAGCCCCCTGATTCTCCAGATGAAGTACCCTGCCCAACTGGGGGCTTGTACTGAGAAGGGGAAAACCAATAATAAGCAAGATCCATAAGGAAAATTTATACTGTAAAAGTGACACATGCTAAAGAGAACAATTAAGTACAGAGGGAAATAGGGTATGTGTATGGATGGAAATGTAAAGAAGGGCATTCACAAAAGTCCTCCTTATGAACAGGACATTTGATCAAAGGCCCCCAAGAAAGTGAAGGAGAGAACCTTGTTAAATATCTGGGAAGAGAAGGTGCCCACTATAAGGAATGGCAACAAGACAGTGTCTGAGGCTGCTCAAGGAAGAGGGTGTGGCTAGAGTAGGAATGGGAAGAGGAAGCCAGATCATACAGGGCCTTGTTAGGATGAGATGCTATTGAAAGTTTTACATTTAACATTTTATCATGGAAAATTTAAAATATGCAGAAAAAATACTATAGATCTCATAGAGTGCCATTAGCCAGCCTCAGCAATTACACTTTGCAACCTTGTTTTTTTATCAATTACCCTTCTCATTCTTTATTTTTTTTCTGGTCCAGGCAACATATAACTTCACCTTTAAATATTTCAGTGTGTGTTCTAACAGTTAAGAGTTTTTTAAAAAAATAATATCATCATTAGACCCAATAAAATTAACAACAGTTTCTTGATCTTATCTAATAGCTAATTCATACTAAAATTCACTGATTGTCTTAAAAATATCTTTTTGTACTTGGTTAGTTTGAATCACTATTCAAATAAGGTCCACTTACTGCATCTGTTTGCTTTATGTCTTAAGTCTTTTAAAAAACTTGCAGTTTTCCTCCTTTTCATTTTTTTATTTTTTAATAAGATTTTATCTGTTTATTTGACAGAGAGAGACACAGAGAGAGAGGTAACACAAGCAGGAGGCATGCGAGAGGGAGAAGCAGGCTTTCCGCTGAGCAGGGAGCCTGATGCGGGACTTGATCCCAGGACCCTGAGCCGAAGGCAGACGCCCAATGACTGAGCCACCCAGGCGCCCCGTTTTCCTCCTTTTTAAAATGCTGTGTGTTTACTGAAAAAAGTAGGCAGATCATTTGTCCCTTATAATTTTCCACATTCTGAATTTATCTAATTGCTTCTGTGTGGTGTCATTTAACTTGTTTCTCTATTCTTCATATTTCCCATAAACTAGTAGTAAAATGTAGAGGCTTCATTAGATTTAGGTTCAGATTTTCTGGCAAAATGCTGGCTAGTTGGAGCTATGTATTTCCTTTGCATCACCATGGGAGACAGTTGATTGACTGGTTGCTTTGCTTTAGTGATAAAAATTGAACAGTACAATTAGGTTTTGTCTTGATTTTCCCACTACACATTTGCTCATCAATTTTTCTCTAACAAATTTTAGAATCTATTGATGATATTTACTTAGATCCATACCATTGGAGATTCCACAACCATGGTTTTCTTAATCCTATTATTTTTCTTAATTTATTGTCTGATATTCTTCTGAAAAGAATAAATTCCCTTGAGGAATTATTTGATTCTTCAAAAATAGTTGTATAATAATATTAAAGGTCAAAGGCATTCTGGAATGGCATAGAAAGGCCTCCAAAAATCTGCTTCTCCATAAAAGCAATGAAGACATTGGAAAAAAATTGTCAAAATCAACTTTTCAGAATTCTGGAAATTAATCAAAGGCTTGAAACAATCTGAGAAGTGTTTATTCAAGAAAAACGACTGATTTTGGTAACAACTTTTGTGGTGTTTTAACTTGTCCTATTTCCACTCTCATCTTTGTTGTAGCCTTTGAAAACACAGTTTCAGAATGATGTTAACTGTGAAAACAAGCAGCCAAACCACCATTGGAGAGGGCAGAACAGATTCAGAATTCTCCCAAAAGCCTTCCTCCCATAGAATGGCCACTATTTGATCAGTATGGCAGCTCCTTAGAAAAGTCCCATTCATAGCGCTTATCTTTATTTGACCTGACCCAGAGCTTGTTCAATGAGAAAAGCCCTATTCTAGGGTGTATGTGAAACCAATAGGTGGCTTTTTAAAAACTGCCAATGCCAGCTACCTAGAAGCAATACAAGTAATAATATCAGCAAAACAGATTGGATGAAAAACTTGAAAGTGAAAATCTAAGACACTGTAAAGCTCTGACATATTCCTTGACATCTAGTAGGGCTCATGCATGTGCAGGGTTCTGCACATGCCAAGGAAAGACCTAAGAAGGCTCTAATTTCTGGCTGACATTGAGGCTGTGTGTGAACAAGAAGTGAACGCTAAGGCAGAGTTTTAAGCTCCCAAAACGTTGAAGGCATTCTCTGACAACATACAGATCTCTTCAGTAAGGACCGGGAAACTTGTAGCTTCAAGCAACTTAAGTATATCTCACTCCAATCATCAGCTGACCACTAAGTTAATCAAGCAGAAATTCAGTGATTACACATGACAAATACAGACTTTACAAAATTAGCCCTGGAAAGCCTCTAAACAAATACTAGAACTCTGATAAAAACTCTCAGGATCCGATTTCCCAAGTTGTCTCATTATATTGTTTAGAAAGTCCAGTTTTCAACAAAAAAAGAAACTGGAAAATATGGGCCATAGACAGGGGGGGAAAAGGCAATAATAGAAAGGGTTCCTGAGGATGATAAGCTTAATAGACAAAGACTTAAATCAGCTATTGTGACTATATTCAAAGAGCTAAAGAAAACTATATCTAAAGAATAAAAGGAAAAGTATGAGAACAATATCTCACAAAATAGAGAATATCAATAAAGAAACTGAAATTATAAAAATAGAACCAAATAGAAACTCTGGAGTGGAAAAGTACAATAATTGAAATGGAAAATTTCCTGGAGAAGCTCAACAGTAAATCTGAGCAGGCAAGAAAGAATTAGAAAATTTGATATTAGGTTAATTGAAATTATTCAGTCTGATGAAGAGAAACAAAAAGAATACAGAAAAATGAACAGAACCTCAGTGATCTGTATACCACCCAGCATATGAATATAAGCATAATGGGAAAGTGAGAAGAAGAGAAAGAGAGAAAGGGGCATAAAGAATAGTTGAAAAGATAATAGCCAAAAATTTCCCAAGTTTGATGAAAAATATTAACCCAAGAAGCACAACAAATTCCAAGTAGAGTAAACTCAAGGGGACACATCAAAGTCAAAATGTTGAAAGCCATCACAGAAAGAGAATCTTGAAAGGAGCAAGAGGAAAAGCAAGTTTTCAAGAAATTCTCAGTAAGATTAACATCTGATTTATCATTAAAAAAAACAAACAAAAACATCTGACTTATCATAAACCATGGAGGTCAGCAGACAATGGAATGGTATCTTCAAAGTCCTGAAAAAAAAGGAATATCAAAATGAATTCTATATCCAGCAAAAGTAAAAGTAACTTTTAAAAATCCCCAGGCATATAAAAACTAAAAGAATTCATTGCTACTAGACCTTCCCTACAAGAAACACTAAAGGGAGCCCTGCATGCTGAAAGAAAAAACATTAGACATTAAGTCAACTTTACATGAGGAAATAAAAAGCATTTATAAAGGTTACTAGATGAGTAAATATAAAAGTCAATGTAATTATATTTTTGTTTGTAACTCTTATTCTCCTATTTTATTTAAAAAACAATTGTATAAAGCAATAATTAAGAAGAGGGAGAATATCCCAACTCATTCTATAGAGCCAGTATTGTCCCAATACTAAAACCAGACAAAGACATCACAAAAAAAATCTAAAGACCAATAAGCCTTATGAATATATACACAAATCCTCAACAAAACAAATCCAGCAACATATAGAAAGGACTATATACTATGACCAAGCAGGTTTTATCCTAGGGATGCAAGGTTGGTTTTACGTCTGAAAATCAATCAGTATACTACACCTGTTAGTTGAAAAAAGCACAAAAAGCAAATGATCATCTTAACAGATAAAAAAAGCATTTGAAACAAACAAACAAACAAATATTCTTTCATGATAAAAATACTAAGTAAGATAGGAATAGAAGAAAAACTCCCTCAACCTGATGAAAAGCATCTATGAAAAATCCACAACTAACATCATACTTAATGGAGAAAGACTAAATTATTTCTCCTTAAGAGCTGGAACAAGACAAGGATGGTTATTCTCCCCTCTTCTATTCAATGTCACACTGAAGTTTCTAGCCAGGGAAATTAGGCAATAGAAAGAAATAAAAAGCATCAGATTAACCAAGAAAGAAGTAAAACTACCTTTGATCACAGATGGCATTATAATATATATAGAAAATTCTGAAAAATCCACAGAAATGATTAAAACTAATAAGTTCAGCAAGTTGGCAGGAAACACAATCAATACATAAAATCAATTGCATTTCTATACATACATCATGGATCAGAATATTTAATATTAATGTAAGGTAATAATCCTCACATTGATCTATAAAGTCAACATAATCCTTATCAAAATCTCAACTGATTTTCTTGCAGAAATTGACAAGCCACTCCTAAATTAGGGAAATACAAGGGACCCAGAATAGCTCAAATGATTTTGAAAAAAAAAAAAGAAAAACATTGGAAGATTCATAATCTTCTTGATCTCTGTGCTTACTACAAAGCTACAGTAATCAAGACAGTGTGATACTGACAGAAAGACAGACATAAAAATCCATAGTAACAGAATTGAGATTCCAGAAATAAACCCTTACATTTATGACTGATCAATTTTTGACAATGGTATTCAGAAAATTCAATGGGAAAGTATAGGCTTTTCAACAAATGGTGCTGGGAAAACTGGATATCCATGTGTAAAAGAATGAAGTTTGATTCCTATCTCACAACATATATAAAGTTAACTCAAAACTGATCAAGGACCTAAATGGAAGTGCTAAAACTCTAAAATGCCTAGAATAAAGCATAGATGAAATTATTCATGACCTTGAATTGGGTAACAGATTCTTAGATATGACACTAAATGCACAAGTGATAAAAGATAAAATAGAAAAATTTGACTTCGTCAAAATTAAGAACTTTTATGTAGCAAAAGATACCATCAAGAGAGTGAAAAGACAGCCCACTTAATGGAAGAAAATATTTGCAAATCATATATCAGATTAGGGACTTGTATTGAGAATACGTAAAGAACTCTTACAACTGAATAATAAAAAAGAAAATCTAATTAAAAATTTGGCAAAGGTACATGAAAAGGTGCTCAACATCACTAATCTTCAAGGAAATGCCTATTGAAACCACAATGAGATATTAGCTCGTACCTGTTAGAATGACTGTTATCGAAAAGAAATAAGTTTTGGTGAGGGTGTGAAGGAAAGGGAGGCTTTGCACACTGTTAGTGGGAGGGTAAGTGGGTATAACTACTTTGGAAAATAGTATGAATTCTCCTCAAAAAATAAAAAACAAACAAACAAATGAACAAATGAAGAAAAAAGAGACAAACTAAAAACCAGACTCTTAAATACAGAGGACAAACTGGAGGTTGCCAAAGGGGAGGTAGGTGGGGGATGGGTGAAATAAAGGGAATTAAGAATACATTCGTCTTGATGAACACTGAGAAATGTATGGAATTGCTGAATCATTATATTGTACACCTGAAATTAATATAACACTATATATATAATTAATTATACTTGAATTTAAAAATTGAAAATAAGACTACCATGTGATCCAGCAATTTCACTGCTGGGTCTTTATTTGAAGGATATGAAATCACTACTTGAAAAAATATCTGCACCCCATGTTCATTGCAGCTATATTTACAATAGCCAAGATATGGAAGTGATATAAGTGTCCACTGGTAGGTGAATGGATAACAAAAATGTCTCACACACACACACACACACACACACAGGAATATTATTTACCCATAATAAAGAAGGAAATCCTGACATTTGTAACAACATGATGGACCTTGAGGACATTATGCTAAGTGAAATAAGTCAGAAAGAGAAAGGCAAATACTGTATAATACCACTTATATGCAGAATTTAAAACAAACGAACAAAGAGAAAAAAAAAACTCTCATAGATACAAAGAACAGAATGGTGGTTGCCAAAGGTAGGGGCTGGGGCTTGGGCAAAATGGGTGAAGGTGGCCAAAAGGTACAAACTTCCAGTTATAAGATTAGTAAGTCCTGGGGATGTAATGTATAACATAGTGACCACAGTTAAAAATACTGTATTATGTATTTGAAAGTTCCTAACAGAGTAGATCTTAAAAGTTCTCAGCACACACATACACATACACACACACACACACAAATTTATAACTATGTATGGAGATGGATGTTAACTAAACTTATTGTGGCAATCATTTTACCCATATATACATATATCAAAACATTATATTGTTCACCTAAAACTAACACAATGTTGTATTTCAGTTATATCTCAATTAAAAAAAATGGCAAATGATTGAAATTGACAGTCTCCTGCAGAAGATGCACAAATGGCCAGTAAGCATGTAAAAAGATGTTCAACCTCATTAATCATTAGGTAAATGCAAATTGAAACCACAACGAGATACCACTTCACACGCACTAGGATGGCTACAATTAAAAATCCAGGTAATAAGTGTTGGTGAGGATGTGAAGAAATTGGAATCTACAAACATTGCTGATGGAAATCTAAGCTCCTTTGGAAAAGTTAAGCAGTTTTTTAAAATGTTAAACACAGAGTTTCTGTATGACCTAGAAATTCCACTCCTAGGTGTATACCCAAGAACTGAAAACACAAATCTACACAAAAATTGTACACAATGTTTATACCAATGTTTATACAATGTTTATACCAATATTATCCAAAATAGCCAAAAAATGGAAATAACCCGAATGTCCATCAGCTGATGAATGAATAAATAGTATGTAGTATATCCATAAAATGAAGTATTTGGCAATGAAACACAACAAACTGCTGATTCATTCTATAACATGGACAAGCCTTGAAAACATTATACTAAGTGAAAGAAGTCAGTCACAAAAGATGTTCAGATGAAATAGCCCAAACAGGCAAACCCATAAAGACAGAAAGTACATTAGCGTTATCCTGGGACTGGGGTGGGTAGGTCAGGAATTGTTAAAATGACTGCTAATATGTTTGGGGTTACTCTTTTGAAGGATAAAAATGGTACAATGTTAGGTAGTGGTGGTATTGGCACAACTTTGTGAATATACTAAAAAACTACTGAACTATATACTTTATTTTTTTTAAAGATTTTATTTATTTGACAGAGAGAGCACAAGCAGAGGGAGAGAGAGGGAGAAGCAGGCTCCCTGCTGAGCAAGGAGCCCGATGTGGGACTCCATCCCAGGACTCTGGGATCATGACCCGGGCCGAAGGCAGCCGCTTAACCGACTGAGCCACCCAGGCGTCCCTGAACTATATACTTTAAATAAGTGAATTTTATGATATGCGAATTATATCTCAGTGAAATTTTTTTCTTTAAAGCACGATGCATGCTTGATTTTATCTCTTTAGTTATGAAGTTTGGGATGAGCACCCTCCAAAAATGACCAGTGATTTTTCTCTTCTTTTTTTGGAGGTGGGGGTGTGGGTGGGCAGGAGTGGCTGTTTAAATTTTTATAGGTTTGATTTGCTGACCAGAGTGTGATCCAAATAGTGCTGCTGTCTTCCTTTCCCTAGAATATAAGCTCCATGAGGACGGGGTTTTGACTCTTTTGTTTACATCTGTGTTCCCGGAAGCAAGAAGTATGTCTGGTGCATAATAGGCAGTCAATAAGTAGTTTTTGATAAATGAATGAATGAGTGACCCTGTAGTTTCTGATCACTTGGAGCTAATTCTCTCTGGTTTCCTAATTCTAATATCTTGCTCTGTGATCACAAACAACCATTCTCTAGTTTTCATGTATTATGGCTCTGTCTAGAGCTACTCTTTGTGTTAATCTAGACCAGACTGTGCAGCCGGGACCTTGTGCTAGGGTGCATGTCAATGAGGGCAAAAATTGAGGCTGAAATCCCACCTGGGCTCCGCTTGCAGAGCTGAGTCCCCTGGGTACTGAAGTTGATCAGCCAGAGGAAAGAGGCCTCAATTCCTCATTTTACTGTGCAGAGGGGGACTTATCTTCTAATTCAACCCAGAGGGCTTGCCACTGAGCAATTTGACCTCTTTCTCGAAGGGGTGCTTTTTTAATTCCTACGAAGGCATTTTATGTGCTGGTAAGCCATATTTGAAACTATTTGCCCCCTGAACCCTACATTCTTCCAAAATTATTGGCTCTTCCCTGGTATCACATCCTTCCTCATTCAGGCAGGATCCCACAGATCCAACTAATTACCATCTTATTAGAACTAACAAATGCAAGTTTCCCACATTGCAATTCTACAGTCTCTGTGTGGAATATTGTAGGAAAACCCTCACAATCGCATGGTCCGGCAGCACAACAAATATATGGTCTCAAATCTCACTGGCTTCATCTTTGCTTTTCATCAATTCTTTGACTATGATTTGATCATTTATGTATCTGACTCTTATAACTCTTAATCCAAACAAGTACTTTATTAACTACCACCCTTCTCTCTTAGATGACTGCCTCACCGCTTTTTTCAAAGGGAAAATAGTCCATCATTTTCTTCCCTTAGCTCTCCCCAATATATGTATTTACATGACAATTATTCCCTGTTTACTTGCTGAGAATTAGGTGTCTTTCCTGTGTTCTAAAGCGTATATCTATATGTCCCTGTGCTATTAACCTCACTTCCTTTCATGGGCTCATGATCCTTATTCCATCAATTACCTCTTTCTTCCCAATATATTCAAACCTTACTCCCTATTTTACATTTCCTCTTAACCTATGCATGTACTCAAGTCTCTCTTATAGTTGTAATTTCTAGTTTATGAGGGTTGACTGAACAGCGGCTACTTCTTCCTCATATCAGCTCCAATAAAAAAAATCCCTGGCTACATTGGAAATTAGGAAGTGACATTATTGTTGAACTAGAATATGTGAATCCCTAAGGAACAAAAAGTATACAGACTATAATGAAAAAGAATGCATAACCTAAAGGACCTGCAACAGAGGACTGTTCTAAATGGTGGAAATTCTTGCACTTCATGAGCAAATGACATATACATATAGCACACAGATATTCCACTCCTGAATTTATTTCCCAAAGAAATTATTCAAGGGGCAAAGAATTGTAGGCAACCTAGATGTCTATTTCTGGGAGAGTGCATGTGTAAAATGTTCTGGATGCATGCCGTAGAGTATTGGCAGCATTTACAATCGATTGTTGTACTGATAGCAACGTGGATGGATCTTAAAAACATACTGCTGAGAGAAAAAAGTATGCATGTACATGTGTGCATAATCTATATGAATTACAAATACATGCTTACAGAACAATGCCATGCATTGTCTGGAAATACTTAAAAATATGCACATTATATACAAGGGAACAGTTGCTCATGGAGGGAGGGAAGTGGGAGTGGGGTATGGGGTATGGTGTATGGTATTTTTTAAAAATGGAGGAGTCCTTACAGACATAAAAATTTCTAACAAGATAATGTACCTAAAATGTTTATAAAATTCAAAGTGTGATCAAACATAAAGTAAACTTGTGGACAAAAAGATGTAACATTTTGGGAATTGGACTTCCTAGAAAAACTAAAATCCAGGAGATATTCATTTGTGTAGTTTCAATAACATAAGGAGATTTTAAATTATAATATACTTTACTCTAGGTAGCCTATGCAAATTTTAGCAACATCTGGTAAGAAAGAATTAGAATTTGTGTTTCAAGCTAATCTGTTGAGAGACCTTCATAGGCAATGGACTACTTTTTATAATTTAAGCTAATTTCCTTTTCACAATGAAATGATTTCCTTGAATCAGCATTTAGCATATCATCCTATAATATCAGATCTAAATCCCACTCCAGGAACATGTACCCATTTTTAGAATTTCTCTTGTATGGGACAATCTCTGACCAGAGTCAACTTGAGATAAATTTATGCTCACCACCCCACACAGAAGAAAAACCATACTTATCAATTTAAATTTTTATTAATGAAATGGAGGAAAGGAAATACTGAGGTGGACTTAATTAAAATGCATTTTCCAAGAAGCCTCTTGAACAAAATGAAGTTCTTCATTCATCACTAAACTTTTCTCCTTGACTGAGGTCATAATGGTTCTTTAATATGAAGGAAAAGGATCCCCTTCTGCCATATACCTGAGGTAAGTTGGATGTTAGTAAATTGAATCATTAATACACTCCAAAATAAAGAACTTCAGGACTTTGAGTAGAATTTGGAAGAACGCTCATTGGAAAGTTCTTATCCTTGAGTTTTAAAAATTAAACCATGTGCTTTTGCTACTTTAAAAAAAATTTCCTTCCTCCTTTCTTCTTCCCTCCTCTTTCCCTTTCTCCTTCTCTTCCATTTCTTTCTCCCCCCCTTCCTTTTTGTTTCTTTAGGTTGATAGCCAAAAACAATGCTATATGAATAGATAGATCCCTAAATACAGATTGATCATGTAAGAACATATAGCTTTCTACTCAAACGAAATTGCATTATTTAGTGTACTGTTGAATACCTATCAGTTTAAATTCTATCTGAGTAGAAAATTATACATTCTTATGTGTTCAATTTATACTTTTTCTCTTTCAATTTATTCATAGAATTATGAATTTGATGTGTTTGTGTGTGTGCTTGTGTGTGTGCATGCAGGTGTGTCTGTTTACCTTCCTTTTGGCTAGAACCATAATTTCTTTTTAAAATTCTTAGTTTGGATGGTTTTAGATAGAACTAAAGGCATTTCCATCTTACTGCTCCCCATTTTACTACTTGGCCATCATTTTCTAGTCTCACAAATTTGACTTTTAACTTGGCTTTTTACCTGGGCCTTAATCTCCTTAGGCTCCTATTCTGTCCCTTAACTCTTCCTGCTATAGCTCTACAGTTTCTCCATGGGTAGCACCATTTATACCTATAGCTTGGTAACCCACCTATAAATTTACAGCAATCCTAATGCTGAATCTTCATCCTAGACCACTCAAGTTCTAGGCTTATATTTCCAGCTTCTTACTAGAGGTTTCAACCTAGATGATCCCAAAGCACTTGAAATAAATATATTTCAAACTGAACTTATCATCTCACCCACAAAATCATTTCCTTGTTTTCATCCATTTAAGAGCACAACCATCACCCAATTGCCTTGGCCAGGTTGCTGAGAAGCTCTCTCAAATAGAAAAAAAAATCTGACAATCCTTTTGATATGATATAAATATATATATGTCCTCCTTTTCTCCATTTCCCAAAATTAAAATTTAGGCAGGCAACACTTAATAGCATGAGAGTTTGATATTATAGCACAACATTCGTTTCTGTAATACTTTAGACTCAATCTACTTTCTTGACTCCCATTTCCCACTGACCCCCACAAAGCTTGTGCTCCATACTCTTTAATTTACTTACTATTCCATAAATATGCCTTGTTTAGCTTACCATCGTAATCTGCAGATTGCTTTGCTTAAATAATTTCTATTTTGAATTAATCTGATAAAACTATTAGGCATAGAGATGGGATTATCAGCAAAAATTTTTCCCTTTAGATTTTCCACTCTCTTGATACTCAGAGGCTACATCACCATTTGTGCCGCAAAAGGCAATTCCTTTTGAGAATATGTAAGATGTCATTCCATAGAAATTAGGGTATTGAAAGCCTGATATCTGGGTCACTGATTGCCTTTCAGTAAATTTTCTGTAAAGTTTCCCTCCCCATTGCTAGTTTTTGTTATCTTAAGAAACACTTTGCTTGAGAAAGTTTTCCCATACTCTGGTGCTCTATAATTTCCATCATCATACATTCCACACATGACACTTTTGCTGGGAATAAAACCTAATAGTCTTGGGTATAGCTTTCAAAGCGGGGATTTACCCATATCATTCTTCCTCACCTCATAGCTTAGATCAAAGATTTCCTTGAGCTTCTTCCATTTTTTTCACATTATATGGGCAATTTGTATTTCCATACTCTTATCAGAGCAATGGCTGACTTGAGCTCAGTCATTAACTTTAGTGTGATTGTTTCAATGCCTATCCTTAGCAGATGCTTGTAGTGGAGGGTAATATTATCTGGGTATCAATGGCTTCATCTAAGTACATATGAAGTCTTAGAACCAGGAATATCTGAAACAGGATCTGTAAGGATCTCCTTCCCTCTTTTCTCGCAAATATTTTTTTTCTTACACCTGCTCCAAGACCCCCAGGTCCTAGGCATTCTGATTCTTACTTGTCATTTCCTAAATCTCCCTATATATCTGGTCTAGAATTTATGGACAAACCACTCTCTCCTCCACATTAACTTTGTGCTCCTTCTGAGTTTTTTGTAATTGCACTGATCCTTACGCCTGGGCCTGGGCACTGGGAAGGAAAGGGCAGATGTATCTTTTACTAAAGTTCTTAGATTCAGGGATGTTGAGGACAGTTGGAGATCGTTTGTCTTTAGACCTGAAGTAGCTGATGTGGAGGAAGTAGGAGAATGGCTTTTACTAAAAATGGCGTTTTTACCGTCTTTTGCAACTTCTCAGTTACTTCAAAATCATGGTTTCTGAAAACACCAAAGGTTCTGACTTTGCTACCCAACATGTTCTCTCAAACTTTGAAAATTGTGAGACTTTAGCATCCCAAATCCCTGCACCTGGTCACAGCCTCCACAAAGTTTTTTTTTTGTTTGTTTGTTTCCAGTGGAAATATCTGTTAGACTAAACAGACTTGAGCCAGCAAATCACATATCTTCTATCCTGTTCTCTCATAAGGTGTGAACATAAAAATATTATGGGATACGACATACCCTTGTCTAGGGCAAATTATTTACCCTCAGTTGTAGAGAAACCCTTGTAGTACACAGGAGTGCAGAGTGTTTTCAGCTATCTATAACACAGTTTAGAGAGGACACTAACTTCTTATCAAAACCTTAGTTCAGTTCTTCAAACAGCGTTCATAGCCGAAGCCAATATCTTCTGTTTCACCAAGGGAGAAATGAGATACTCACCACGTCTTTATTATCTGTGATATTTTGCTTTGTATCCCCAATGGACCACTGTACACGTCAAAAACAACTCGAGGAAGGTGAATAGGAACAGATATTCTGAAAGAATTTTACCACTTCTCTGTTTCCAAAAATAAAATATACATTCCTTACGATCTTTATATGTTAACGTGTTAGATATAATAAAGGAATTGTACAATTGCAGGAAGATGGAAAAATAAAAGAGAAAAACTACTCAATATATCCCCATCCCCTAAAGCCATGGGTATTTATATATACTTTTCTTGATCATAATGATAACTGATAATTACTAAGGATGAGTATAAGCTGACAAATTTCTGCCAAATGGCTAATGAGAATCATCGATTGTGTCTTCCTGTGTGTTGTTGTGGATAAGGTCAGCGAATTTTCAATGAGCCTCTGGAGAAGATGGAACTGAGACACGTTTGAGGTCAAGTGTTACAGAACTTATTTAACAGAGAGATGTTCAGAATTAGACATCTTTTGGGAAAGGGCCCTATAGAGGAACTTACAGTGAAGGAAAAAAAGTTTTGGGTTTGTGACCGAGGCTCAATAGAAGGACTTATGCATCCTGTGGGTAGGTGGTTTCCTCCTCGGACTGTGCCTCTGATTATAAGCCCCAATAGACCTATATCCTTGTAGGATAGTTGAATATTTGAAGGATAGAATACTGGAAGCCTGAAGCACCCAAAGCACTTTTGTGACAAGGCCACCATGGGCTACTGGGACCAGTTTTCAATCCTGACACCATTTAATAGTAACTGAAGCCATGGCAGTGAAATTATGGGTATGCTAATAGACTACTGAGATGCTCTAGGATTCTAACAACTAGAGGTCTGGAGTCCATATGGAATCTTTGATTCTCAGTATTCTTGAATATCTTGAGAGGGTCAACAGGAAAGGGACCTCGGGAGGAAGGTCTTGGATTTCTTGCTAATACGAACATTGGTGGTTCAAGAGATGAATTGGAAAAATGAAAGAATCAAAATTATAATTGCACTCCAACCTAGTAAAATGAGACATTTCTATTATGCAGATGTAATCTTAAGCAATATCTGGAGGTTTATATTTATTTAAGATTTTACTTTAAGGTATCCTTCAGGGTATGTGTCCTAAAATATTAGCATTCCCTGCAGCAGTAAGATGGCTCTTTGATGTGTCATTTAACTGATTTCTGTTAGAGCTCAATTTTTTGTAGTGAAATAACTTGAAATTTAGACCATTTTTTATTAGAATGAATGTTCTGCAAGTAAATAGCTCTGACCCTGAGCAAGGAGCTTAACATTTCTTAGCTTATTTCTTTAATTGAGTCAGAGACATAAATCATTTCTTGAGGAAGTTTGCAATCCCACTTGCCATAAAATCACTTTCAAATCTATGTTGAAATAAGAAAAAATCAACAAAATGCAAGTGAACATATGCTTTAGAATAAGCTAATTAACCAAGAGTTTGGGATGTTGAAGTAAGGAGAGTTTGCTGTATTAGGTTAAGAATTTAAAAACAGGCAACATCTAATGGGCTTAATCAGAAACTGAGAAAGAAAAATTGGTTTCTAGGTCTTGGTCAAAGGCCTAACTCTTTTGACCTCTGTCAAGCTCTGGGTAGATATGATAGAACAGAAAGACAGGAATCCACAGAAAACACTTTAGAATTTATGGTTTTAATTTCTACCCAACTTGCTTAGCACTGATTCTCATCTCCTTGACCTCCTAGCTTCTTCTCTCCACATGAACAAACCCATATAGTTAAGTGCACAGATATCTACAGTTCCACATGGACAGAAACACAGAAATATATACAGATACTGAAACACAAACACGGACACACTTAAACAGACTCACATAGACCTGCTGACAGGCAGACTGACAGACACAAAGCAAGCAGTTCAAAAATGTCCTATAGTCATGTGCCTACAGAACTGAATATACATACATTCCGAATTACATACATCTATAGAGTCCAGATTTATTTGCTCTGAAGATTACATCTCTGATGAACATAAATTCCTGGGCATCACAAGTACATAAGGATATTATTTCCTTCTTTGAAAATCAAATCTTGCTATAATAAACTTGATCATTTAAGGCCTAGGAAAACTGGCCTCAGAGATGCAGGTACCTAGAAGGAACTAAGTGCCTATTGTAAAAATATTTTGGATACCAGGTGGGACCAGAATTGAATATAATGCTAAATCACTCAAAATATATCTATTAATATTTATAATATATTCCGTTTGCTTACTTGAGGCTTTGGGTGATCCTAGGTTTAGAAATGCAACCTGTAGTTTGAATCACATTTGTAGTATGTACATACACCAGAGTAAACTAATGATAAAGGTCACTGTCATATCTTGCATAATACTTAAATACTTTGATCACTCACCAAAGAATTTAAATGTAATTCTAAATTTGTGATGAGATCGTCATAGAAACCTGGTACTTACCTCTGGCCAAATAGGAGCATGTGTACTCACACTATATATCATAAACTCAAGTGATAGTAAAAGCAGACCAATCACTGAAATGCAGGCACTTAGAATGTTCACTGTTATGGTATAGGAAAGCTGAAATAGTTAAAAAGAGTCACCTGGTCATTGGAAGTTAACCATATACATCACTGTCAAGTATATTCAAGTAGAAGATTTATACAAATTCTGATCTTTTCTGAATAGTAAGGTCATTAAAAGGACTGTCAGAACTGCAGTTTTGTCAGGATCCCAATAGAACTGAACAATTTTGGAAAAAATAAAACTTTTGGTGTAGCATGCATATATTCATTCCTTCACTGACAATTATTGAATATTAGTTCTGTACCATGCAAACTATCATCTGTCTTATTAGATCAAGAGGGAGAAAAAAAGTGGTCTCTGCAGTCAAGGAAGACTATTGGGGGACACAAGCAAGTGCATATTAAATATGAATAGAATGTAGAAAAATGTTAACAACAAAACATACAAACAAACAAACATGCTAACAATATAGGCAAATTCATAGTGCCATATAGGGTCAGATTACCGGAGACCTACTATTCCAGGAGTTTGCCATCATTCATTTAACAGTGCAAGAAGGGGAGTCATCGGGAATTTTGTTGATGAGACAGGTGCTATCTAGATAGATATTTAGGATTTTATCTTGAAAAAAGTGGGGAATTACATCGCTGGAGGTGCCTGCTCTGTTTTTAGGCCACACTCCTGTCAGGCTATGTACTCAGGACAGTACATATGTATAATGTTGCTGCATAATTACCCTTTGTCCATGTATTACGTCAGAGAGGTGATAAGCCCTATGATACTGCTTTCAGGGACATTCTCTCATACTTATTTCCTTGTTTTCATTTGCACCAGTAGAATTCTTTCTACCTTATATGAATTAGATAATAAATAAGAAAACTTAAACTGGATTCGGAAACCTATTTCACTGGATAAATCATATGTTTGTCTATATGCTATTCATTATTGTAGAGCGATCTTAATTTATTCTTTTGGCATAAATCTCCCTTAAAGAGAGAGAATCACATTAAAATAAAATGTTCACTAACTCATTTTTACAACCTAAACACCCAACAGTATTGATTAGTAAATTGTAGTATATAAATGTAATTTCATCTTTAAAATGAAATATTTCATGAGTTTTTAATTATATGAACAAATGGTTATGACACATTAATATTATATAGAAAAGGAGCCACCCTTGTTGAGGAAATGCACAGAGGAGGCCACGTGGAGCAGGTGTTCTGTGCAGCATGGAGTTTTACCGGCAAAAATTGAAGAATTAAAAGGACAAATAGAAAAATCCACAATCATAATAGATTTTGACATGTCTGTCTATGTAATAAGACAAGTGGACAAAAACCAAGAGTAGAAAGTTGAAACATCTGACCTCGTTGATCTTCGTATATGTATGTACATGTATATGCATATATATCCCAATGTACATGCATATGCATATATTTATATCCCAGTGTACAAGCTGGATTAAATACACACGTGCACACACCAGTAATATTGTCTTGACTGTGGTAGCTATATAGTATTAGTTTTATACTTTCTCCCTTTTTGGCTATTTCCATATAGATTTTGCAATCAACTTAATCAATACTGAGAAAAAAATCCTTTTAAAGTTTTGATTGGGATTATATCGAGCCTATAAAATGATTTGAGGAAAAACTGACATCTTAAAAATGTTTGTCTTCCCATCCATGAACATACCCATTTATTTAGATACTGTTCAGTTTCTCTCTGCAATGTTTTGCAGTTCTCTATGTAGAGGTCTTAGAAATATTTCACTGGTGCTCAGGGAAAATAATTTCTGAGTGTTTTATTTTTGAGTGTGATTGTAAAGGTATTTTTACAGATTTCATCTCCAATACATAGAAATACAATGGATTTTTTATATGAATTTGTATTCCTCAATGTTGATAAATTCTTAGTTGAATTTCTTTTTCATAGACTTCTTAGGATGTATAAGGGTGTCTATGATTAAAGCAGGTACTACTGTTAACTTTTTAAACCTTATGCCTTTTATTTCTTCTTGACTTATTGCACTGGACAAGAACGCCTGCACAATAGCTCTCTCTCTGACAAATAAATAAATATAATCTTAAAAAAAAGAACTCCTTCTCAATATTAAACAAATTTGGTGAAATGGTAATTTCTTGCAACGCTTCTGATCCAAAGGGAAACCATTTAGTCTTTCACCATTAAGTATAATATTAGCTATAGTTTTTTTGTAGGTGCCCTTTAACAGGTTGAGGATGTTCCCTTCTATTAATAGTTCAATAAGAGCTTTTCAAAAAAAAACATTTTTTTAAAGATTAACTTATTTATTTGAGAGAGAGGGAGAGAGAGAGTGGGGGGAGGAGGGGCAGAGGAAGAGGGAGAGAGAATCCCAAGCAGGTTCCATGCCCAGCTTGGAGTCCAATGCGGGGCTCGATCCCACAACCCCAAGATCACCCTGTGAGCCAAAACCAGGAGTCAAATGCTTAACTGACTGTGTCACCCAGGTGCCCCTAGAAAAAAAAAAAAAACCCAAACATTTCAAATGATTTTCCTTCATCTCTCCAATTACCCTAATATGTTGAATCACATGTGTTGTTTCCTGAATGTTGAACTAAGCTTGCATTCCTGGAATAAATTCCACTCTATTATGCTTTTAAAAATATATTACTGAACATGATTTATGATATTTTAAGCATTTTGACATCAGCATTCATTATGGATAGTGATCTCCTATTTTTCTTTTCTTGCAAGTAAGGTTCTTGTAAATTTTTGGTGTCAGGATTATGTTGGACTCCAAAAAATCAGTTGGGAAATGTTCCTTCTCCTTTGTTTTCTGAAATATTTTGTGTACCATGTGATATCATTTGTTTATTAAATCCTTGATAAATGTATTACTTAACACGTGTGTCTAGAATTTTCTTCATGGAAAGATTTTTAATGATTAATACAATTCCTTTAACAAATGCAGAGATAATTATGTTTTCTATTTCTTCTTGTTTCTGTTTTGGTAAGTTGCATTTTTTACAATTTCTTAGTATAGTGTCATTTGTAGCATTTCCTTGATATTTCTTACTGTCTCTAGTACCTGTAGTGATATTTCATCTTTCATTCCTGATACAGTAATTTGTGTTTTATTGTTTTATTGATCAGTCTTATCAGAGGTTTATCAATTTTATTAGTATTTTCAAAGAATAAATTTTCAGCTTTGCTAGTTTCTATATTGTTTATCTATTTTCTATTTTATTGACATCTCTTTGTTCTTACTCTCTACTTTGTATTAAATATGCACTTTCTTTTCCAGCTTTTTAGGTTGGAAATTTAGATAATTAGATTTTAAGCCCTTCATCTTTTCTAATATATACTTTTATTTATTTATTTATTTATTTATTTATTTATTTATTATTTATTTATTTATTTTATTTGACAGAGAGAGAGATAGCGAGAGAGGGAACATAAGCAGGGGGAGTGGGAGAGGGAGAAGCAGGCCTCCCGCCAAGCAGGGAGCCCGATGCAGGGCTTGATCCCAGGACCCTGAGATCATGACCTGGGCTGAAGGCAGTCGCTTAACCAACTGAGCCACCCAGATGCCCCTTTATTTTTTTAAAGATTTGTCCATTTATTTTAGAGAGAGATAGAGGAGAGCGTGCGTGCACATGCATGAGGGGGCAGGGGAGGGGCAAAGGGAGAGGGAGAAAGTCCTAAGCAGACTCTTCCCTGAGCACAGAGCCCAACTTGGGGCTCAATCTCACTACCATGAGATCATGACCTGATCCGAAGCCAAGAAATGGATGCTCAACCGGCTGTGCCACCTAGGTGCCCCTCTAATATATAATTTAATGCTGTAAATTTCCTTCAAGCATTGCTTTATCTCAAAAATATTGATATGTAGTGTTTCCATCATTCAGTTCAAAATATTTTCTAACTTTTGTGATTTCTTTTTATCCATGGGTTATTTATTTAATGTGTTGTGTAATTTCCAATTACTTGGATTATTTCTTGGACATATAATAATTGATTTTTAATTCTGTTTCCTCTTAAGTTATTTCTATTTCCATGCAGTTGGTTGCCTATAGTAAGAATAGTAAACCTAGTCTATAATATATTATTCAATCTTGTGAAATTTGCTGTTACTTTTTTTCCGGTTCAGTGTATGCTGTATCTTGATGAATACTCTATGTACAGTTTAAAAGAGCATGTATTCTACAGTCTTTTTGTGTAGTGTTTTACAAAGGTCAACGAGGTCAAATGTTTCCATTTTCTACTCCTTGTTTTTGCCCACTTGTTTTATCAATTACTTAGACATGTCAAAATCTATTATGATAGTGGATTTTTTGATTTCTTCTTTTATTTCCTTAGTTTTTGCATCATTTATCTTAAACTTCTAATATTAGATACATATACATTTGTGGCAGTTATGTATTCCTGATGAATTAACACTTTGTTACACTGAAATGACTCTATTTCTAGTCACCTGTTCTGTCTTGACATTTATTGGTCTTTAATTATTATAACCACATGAGCTTCCTTATGCATATGCATTCTTTCATGTATATATTTTTTCCTATTATTACTTGCAATCTATATTTGTCTTTATATGAAAAACAAACTTCTTAAAGACAGTGCATGCTTGGCATCATTTTTTACCCAGTCTGAGAATACTGGACTTTTAACTGGAGTGTTTGTCTATTTACATGTGATATGATTACTGTCCTAATTTTTCTTCTTCCTTTTCTGCTTTCATTTAGGTTAAAATAGTTTTTAAACTTTTATTTCCTCTATGGGCTTTTTAACTGCATATTTTTGTATTATTGAATAGCCTAGATTCTACTGCATGTATCCTTAATTTTTCACAGTCTACTCAATATTGTCCTACTTCATATAGAATGTAACAAATTTATGGTACTTTAATTCTGCTTACCTTTGTGTTATTTTGTAAAATATTTTACTCATACATGTTATACAATTGAAAATATGTTAATTTTTAAATTGAGGTATATAATTAACATACACCATTATATTGCTTTCAGGTGTACAATATAATGACTCAATATTTGTATATATTACAAAATGATCACCACAATTAGTATAGTTAACATCCATCATCATACATAGTTACAAAAATTTTTATTCTAGTGATGAGAACCTTTTTTCTTTTTAAAGATTTTTATTTGTTTATTTATTTGAGAGAGACAGAGAGCGACAGAGAGCATGAGTGGGGAGGAGAGGGAGAGGCAGGCTCCTCACTGAGCAGGGATCCCAATGTGGGGTTCGATCCCAGGACCTTGGGATCATGACCTGAGCTGAAGGCAGATGCTTAACTGACTGAGCCACACAGACACCCCATCTAGTGATGAGAACTTTTAAGATTTACTCTCTCAGCAACTTTTAAATATTCAATGCAGTATTATTAACAACATAACTGCCCTATTGTGCATTACACCTCTATGACTTAGTTATTTTATAATTGGACGTATGCACCTTTTGAACTCTCCTCACTCATTTCACCCACCCCCACACTCCACTTCTGGCAACCACCAAATCTGTTTCCTGGATGTATAATATTTGTGTGTGTGTGTGTGTGTGTGTGTGTGTTTGGATTTTAGATTTTTAGAAATCCTCGTTTTTTTATAGGTTTTCTGTTGTGTGTGTGTGAATATATTATATATATATATATTCATTCCTTTTCATGCCATTATATAAAAAATGCCACATCTTCTTTATCCATTCATCAGTCTATGGACACTTGGGCTGTTTTTATAATTTTGCTATTGTTGATAATGCTGCTATAAACATCAGGGTACATGTATCCCTTTGAATTAGTGTTTTTGTATTCTTTGAGTAAATACCCAGTAATGCAATTGCTCTATCATAGGGTAGTTCCATTTTTAACTTTTTTGAGGAAACTCCATACTGTTTTCCAGAGTGGCTGCACCAGTTTGCATTCTCACCAAGAGTGCAAGGGGGTTCTCCTTTCTCTACACCCTCACCAGCACCTGTTGTTTTCAAAGGAAACATACAGAAGGACAACAGGTACATGAAAAGAGGCTCAACTTCTCTAAACACCAGTGTCTATCAAAACTATAATGAGCTATCACCTCACATCTATTAGAATGGTTAAAATCAAAATAGCAAGAAATAACAAGTGTTGGTGAGAAAGTGGAGAAAAGGAAGCCCTCATGTACTGTTTGTAGGAAGGAATTGGTAAGGTCACTATGGAAAACAATATGAAGGATTCTCAAAAAATTAAAATGGAACTACCATGTGATCCAGCAATTCCATTTCCAGGTATTTATCTGAAGAAAACAAAAATACTAACTTGAAAAGATATATGCATCTCTATGTTCATTGCAGCACTATTTACAATAGCCAACATATGAAAATAACCTACATGTCTATTGGCAGATGAAGGGATAAACAAAATGTGATACACACACACACACACACACACACACACACACACATATCACATATATATACTCAATGGAATATGATTCACACATTAAAAAGTATGAATTTTTGTCATTTGCAACAACATGGATGGAGCTAGAGTATTATGCTAAGTGAAATAAGTCCATCAGAGAAAGACAAATACCATATGATTTCCCTAATATGTGAAATTGAAGAAACAAATGAACAAAGGGGGGGAAAAAGAGAGGGAGGCAAACCAAGAAACAGACTCTTAACTATAGAGAACAAACTGATGGTTACCAGAGGGGAGGTGGGTGAGAGATGGGTTAAACAGGTGATAGGAATTAAGGAGGGCACTCGTGCTGAGCACCTCGTGTTGTATGGAAGTGTTGAATTACTATATTGTACACTTGACACTAATATTACACTGTATGTTAATTAACTGGGATTTAAATAAAAACTTAAAGTCTATTTCAATCCTCTGCCCATTTTTAAACTGGTTTTGTTTTTTGTTTTTTGTTTTTTTTTGCTACTGAGTTGTATTTGATCTTTATATATTTTGGATATTAACCCATTATCTGATATATGGTTTGTAACTATTTTCTCCCATTCTGCAGGTTGGCTTTTCACTTTGTTGATGGTTTTCTTTGTGTGCAGAAGCTTCTTAATTTGGTGTTGTCCCCTTTGTTTATTTTCACTTTTGCTGCCTTTGCCTTTGGTGTCAAATCCAAAAAAAAATCACCATCAAGACCAACATCAAGAAGCTTATGGCCTATGTTTTCTTCTAGAAATTTTATGTTTTCAGGTCTTACATTCCTACCTTTAATCCATTTTGAGTTAATTTTTTGTATGGTGTGAGATAGTAATGTAGTTTCATGCCTTTGCATATTGCTGTCCGTTTATTAAAGAGTCTGTCTTTTTCCCATTTTATATTCTTGGCTCCTTTGTCATAAATTAAATTTTTTTATTATGTTATGTTAATCACCATACATTACATCACTAGTTTTTGATGTAGTGTTCCACGATTCATTGTTTGCGTATAGCACCCAGTGCTCCATGCAATACCTGCCCTCTTTAATACCCATCACCAGGCTAACCCATCCCCCCACCCCTTCCCTCTAGAACCCTCAGTTTGTTTCTCAGAGTCCATAGTCTCTCATGGTTCGTCTCCCCCTCCGATTTCCCCCTCTTCATCTTTGTCATAAATTAGATGACCATATATGCATGGGTTTATTTCTGGGCAGTCTATTCTGTTCCATTGATTGATGTGTCTATTTTTTAATGCCATTATCATACTGTTTTGATTACTATAGCTTTGTAACATAGTTTGAAACTAGAGACCATGATGCCTCCAGCTTTGTTCTTCTTTCTCAAGATTGCTTTTGGCTCTTCAGCAGTAAAATTTTTGCTTTTAGTAGTCAGTAAAGATATTAAGAAATAAAAAAACACCATATTTTATCTTTACCCATACATGGTAGGCTAAATAATGGTTCCATCATAGATATCCTAATCCCCAGAAACCGTGACTATATAACTATGTGGCAAAAGGGAATCTGCAGATGTGATTAAGTTAAAGATCTTCAGATGGGAAGATTATTCTGAAATATCTAGTTTGGCCTAATGTAATCACAAGGGTCCTTGTAAGAGGGAGGAGAGAGGATAATAAAGACAAGACAGTGTGTTCATGGAAGCAGAGGAGAAGAGATTAGAATGGTATGGCTCCAGCGAAGGAATGCAGCAGCCTCTAGAAGCTAAAAAAAGCAAATACCCAGTATGTCCACAATAGCCAAACTATGGAAAGAGCCAAGATGTCCATCAACAGATGAATGGATAAAGAAGATGTAGTACACACACACACACACACACACACACACACACACACACACACACACACTGGAATATTATGCAGCCATCAAAAGGAATGAAATCTTGCCATTTGCAATGACGTGGATGGAACTGGAGGGTGTTATGCTGAGCGAAATAAGTCAATCAGAGAAAGACATGTATCATATGACCTCACTGATATGAGGAATTCTTAATCTCAGGAAACAAACAGTGTTGCTGGACTGGTGTGGGTGGGAGGGATGGGGTGGCTGGGTGATGGACACTGGAGAAGGTATATGCTATGGTGAGTGCTGTGAATTGTGTTAAGACTGATGAATCACAGACCTGTACCTCTGAAACAAATAATACATTATATGTTAAAAAAAAGAAGAAGAAGATAGTAGGAAGGGAAAAATGAAGGGGGGGAAATCGGAGGGGGAGATGAAACATGAGAGATTATGGACTCCAAGAAACAAACTGAGGGTTCTAGAGGGAAGGGGCAGTGGGGGGATGGGTTAGCCCAGTGATGGGTATTAAGGAGGGCACATATTGCATGGAGCACTGGTGTTATATGCAAACAATGAATCATGGAACACTACATCAAAAACTAATGATGTAATGTATGGTGATTAATATAACATAATAAAATAAAATAAAAAAAGCATAAAAAAAAGAAGGTAAAAAAGGCAAGGAACAAAATCTTTTCAATAGATTCCAGAAGGAAAGTAGTTCTGTCAACATCTTGATTTTGAGACTTTTGATCTCCAAAACTGTAAGATAATACACTTACATTGTTTTAAGCCAATAAACTTGTGATAATTTATAACAGCAACTGTGGACTAACAGTCCACGTATTTATCATTTCTGGTGTTCTTTTTTTGTCTTGTATGTCCAAGTGTCCAAATATGTTATCATTTCCCTTCACCCTGAAGAACTTTAGCTTTCTTTGATAGTGTAGATCTGATAATAGAATTTTTTCTCAGCTTTTGTTTCTATGAAAAGGAATTTGTTCCACCAGTGATATTGAAGGGTATTTTCAGTGGATATGGAATTCTAGTTGACAGTTTTTTCCAGGGCTTTGAAGATGCCATTATATTTTTTTCTTGTGTCTTTTTCAGAGAAGTCTTGCATATATTTTGGTATACTTGTTTCTAGGAGTCTTAACAATATTAATATTAATGTAAATGGCATTTTAACATTAGTTTATCCATTGGCTTCTGCTAGCATGTAGAAAGATAATTGATTTGGATTTTGTATATTGAAGACATTGTAAAATTCACTATTTCTTAAATTTTGTCATCTAAAAATATTTTTTCTTCTTTCCAGTCTTTAATATACTTCCTTTTTCTTTGAATTATAGCAATGGATAGAACACCTTAAATAAAATACTGAAGAAACATGGTGATAGCTTATATGCTTCTCTTGCTAAAAGGTAACAAAATGTTAGAGGAAGTGTTAACATTTTCACCATTAAACATGATGTTATTTCTCCCTCTCCCTTTTGATAGATATCTTCTATTGATTTTATCATTTTTTTTGCATTCACTGAGTTGATCATTTAGTTTTTATGTTTTTAATGTGGTAGATCACATTGGTCTTCCTCCCTCTCTCCCTCCCTCCCTCCCTCCCTCCCTTCCTTCCTCCCTTCCTTCCTTCCTTCCTTCTTTCCTCCCTCCCTCCCTTACTTCTTTTGAGAAGGAGAGGGGGGAGAGAGAGGCAGAGGGAGAGAGAGAATCTTAAGCAGTCTCCACACCTAGCACAGAGCCCAACACAGGGCTCAATCTCACATGACTTGAGCCAAAATCAAGAGTTGGATGCTTAACTGAATGAGCCACCCAGGTGCCCCCACATTGATTTATTTTCAAATGTTAATCTATCTTTGCATTTCTGGAATTAGTCATGAGGTATCGTTCTTTCTATTTGTTTTTCTCACAGTATTCTATATTTTATTTGCTAATATGTATATTAGGATTTTTACATCTATGGTCATGAGGGATTTTGGTCTGTAATCTTCTTTTCTTGTAAGATCCTGGTAGAGTTTTAGGATCAATGATATACTATCCTCACAATGGGTTGGCAGGTATTACCTTCTTTTTCTGTTCTCTGGTAGAAATTTGCATAATGTCTTCAAATATGATTGTAGGTTTCTTTTTCTTTTTAATTTCGTCAATTTTTATTGTCTTATTTTGAAGCTACATTAATAGGTGAATAGATATTTAGGATTATCATACATTATGTTGAACTAAATCTTTTATTGTTATGCAGTGTCCCTTTCTAATAAAAATCTCTGATAATTTTTGCTCTAAAGCCTACTCTGTATAATAATTAATATAGCCTTCTTTTTGGTTGGTGTTCACAAGAAATATCTTCTTTTCCAACTTCTTCTTAGACCTGTCTTTATTTAAAGTATGTTTTTAAAATAAATAACAGTGGTGGAAGATGGGGATCCAATCTTATTGTTCTGCATGTTGTGTATCTAGTTTTCCCAGCACCATTTGTTGGAAAGACTATCCTTTCCCAACTGGGTATTCTTGACTCCCTTGTTGAATATTGGCTGACTGTAAATGCAATGATTTAATTCCAGGCTCTCAATTCTGTTCCATGGGTCTGTATGCCAGTACCATACAGTTCTGATTACTATAGTTTTGTAGTATAGTTTGATATCAGGGGGTGTGATGCCTCCAGCTTTGTTATTTCTCAAGTGACGCAGAGACAGTGCTACCTCCTTACTGACCCTCCTTCTTTTGGCAAATAAAACTGTTATCTCTAGAGTTGCTACAAACATTCTGACTTACCAAGAATATTGAACGCCTCTTCTCTACTATTACTGCAAGGACTCCTGAGAATATAAACTGGAAACAAAAATCATGTTTATTAATACCCAGTCATTATGTTTATAGATAAAGAGTAAGAGAATTCTGGAATGCTATAACATGAAGAATAATACCATCTTAATTCTTTAGTGGGACCATTGAGAAAATCATTCAGAAAATAATTCAAAGGTTCCATAGTACAGAGATAGGGAAGTCATGAAGTCTGTGTTCGGTAATGTAACACGTGCATTGGAAATGGAAGTAGGGGCACCTCAAGTTGACTTCATAGGGCAAAAGGAGTGTCAAATTTTATTTAGATTTTTGTCAGTAAAATTTATTGATCCCATAAGGTGAATTACAAGAAAATATATCCAGTTAATGAATTTACTAATAGACAATGTTCTATCTTGGTGATTTCACATACAAGTACTTTTAATATAATGTTTAAAATATTTTAGTAATGGAAAATATAATTTAGAAAATATTTAAGTTCGTTTTACATATTTAAACATAAGATCACATAATGTCTTCCATGAGTAGATTGTTCTGAAACCTTCCATCATCTCCTAAAACTTGTTAGAAACATGACAAGGTGTATCAGAAATTTATTTTTTTCATTGGTACAACTTTATGAATGCATGGAAACTTCCTACAATTTAAAAAAATTAACTATTGAGTTAGTAGTAAAGGGAAGGAATGTTCTTTCCAGGGAAATGGGGCCATTAACATGTTAATACTAAGTAGCCTTTTGGGGTCTGGAGGATCGAAATTTGAATTCTTTGCACTTTGCTTTCTATGTGACTTAGGAGGAATTACCTACCCTATCATTAGTTTTGCTTTTTTCATTGATAAAATGGGGATTTGTATTTTCTACCTCTCTGTGTTACTGTGTTGTTGTAATAATTACATATAGAGGAATTCACTGAATGATTTATAGCCAGCTTTGTCCTACTAGCTTGCACCTAAGGCTCAGAACTATATTTTCCAGAATTCCCTTCCTTATGTGGTCCCTGAAAGTATTGTAATACTCCACACTGGAAGCAACCTAAATGTCCGTCCATTCTATTACTTAAACATAGTAGATTAATATAATGTAATGTTAATCAGCAATAATAATGAATGAATGATTGCTGTTTCAATAACAAGGTTGGGACTCACAATCCTAAATTGAGCAAAGAAGCCAGATACAAAATAATACATACTATACATATATAAGTTTAAAAACACTTAAGAGTAATATATCTGAAGTCAGGTTAATGGTTAGGGTAGGAGGGAGAAAGAAGGGACATGAGAGGAACTTCTGAGATGCTAGAATTTTGCTAATTTTTTTTGACCTGGGTGTTGATACACTGATTTATTAATTTTGGGATAATTGAGATGTACAATTATAATTTTAGATTTTTGTGTATGTATGTTTTATTTATATGTTAAAAAATTTAAAAACAGGATAACAAACAATGGCACCTAACTCACAAAAATTCTCTCCAACAGCCTTAGATAATTCAGAAAATTAATATAGATGCTAATGTACTAAATCTAATTCACTGTCAGCAACTTTCTTTTGGAATATCTTACACTCAGTGGCAAAACTTAGAATTTTTTCTCTCATTAAAATTTTGATTCAATGTTTTAATAACTCCATGCACATATTAGTGATCTAATGTCTTCGTGATTGTAATATTATTTGAGATATTAATACAATTGACTCATCTGTTCTTTGCTTAGAACCTACATATTTGGTACTTTTAAAATTGAATTAAGGCCCTCATTTTTGTTATCTGAATTATGGTGGCCTCCTAGGTTTCTCAAATCTAATCTCTTACTACTCATAGAATGATGACTAAAACAATCTAACCATGGCACTATCTTCAGTCAGAATATTACTGCTCAGGGCTGTCCAGTAGAAATATGATGCAAGGAATATACATAATTTTAAGTTTTCCAATACACACTAAGTAAAAAGAAATAAGCAAGTGTTGGCAAGAATGTGGAGAAAAGGGACTCTTTGTGCATTGTTAATATGAATGTAAATTGATACAGCCTCTGTGGAAAATAGTATGGAGGTTTCTCAAAAAATAAAAAATGGAAATATCATAGAATGCAGTAATTCCACTACTTGGTATTTACACATAGAAAACAAAAACACTAATTTGAAAAGATATATGCACCTTTATTCTTACTGCAGCATTATTTACAATAGCCAAGATATGAAAGCAACCCAAGTATTCATTGATACATGAATAAAGAAGATGTGTGTGTGCGCACGCACACACGCGCACACACATGCACAATGGAATATTACTCAGCCATAAAAAAGAATGAAATTTTGCCATTTGTGACAACATGGATGGATATAGTGGGTATTATGCTAAGTGAAATAAGTCATACTGAGAAAGACACATAGATATGATTATACTTATATGTGGAATCTAAAAAACAAAAGGAACAAACAAAAAACCAAACAGACTCTTAATACAGAGAACAAACTGGTGGTTGCCAGAGGGGAGTTGGGTGGGGGATGGGCAAAATAGATGAAGGAGATTAAAAGGCACAAATTTCCAGTTATTAAATAAATAAGCCACAAAGATGAGAAGTGCAGCATAGGGAATATAGCCAATAATACTGTAATGATGTTGCCTGATGACAGATGGTGACTACACTTATGGTGAGCACTAAGTAATGTATAGAATTGTTAAATCAATATGTTGTACACATGAAACTAATATAACATTTTATGTCAATTATACTTCACTAATAAAAAAATGAAGAGAATTACAAAAGTGTAAAAAAATTGCAATAAAATGATTATGTTCCAAAGATTTAATTTTACATAAATATAACAAGAAATAAAAGTAAAATTACAAAAGTAAATATAAACATGTGAAATTTATTTTAATAATTTGTTTTATATAACCCTATAGATCCAAAATATTGTCATTTCAACATAGAATCAGTTCAAAATTATGCTATATTTTACATTCTTTTTATGCATATTAAGTTTTTGAACTCTGGTGTATATTTTACATTACAGCACTTCTCAGGGTGGTTTAGCCCCATTTTGAGTGCTCAGTAGCTACTTGTGACCAGTGGCTGCTATACTTGACAGTGCAGCTCTAGTCCTGGGTCATCTTCTCTATTTTCACCCACTTCCTTGGTGATCTCAACCAGTTTTATGGGTTTCAAACATGTTTGCCAGTGACTCCCAAGCTCCTATCTGAAGCCTAGCTCTTTCTTCTGAACTCTAGATTCCATATCTAACAAGCTACTCATGATCTCCAGTTGAATATTAAATAGATATCTCAAACTCAGCAGGTTCAAAACAAACTCATTATCTTCCCTAAAAACCAGGTCTACCCACAGTCTTCACTGTATCAGTTGATGACAGTCCATTCTTTCTATTAGCTTAAACCCAAACTTGAGCATTCCCCTTAAATTCTTTCTCTTATATTCCACACCAATCCATCAAGATATTCAATTAACTCTTAAAATTATGTTATTTTTAACCACCCTCACTACTACCAACCCTGTTTGAGTCTCATCTGGATTTCTTCAGGAGCTTTCTGAAAGGTCTCCTTGGCCCCCTTCACTATCTTTTCAACATAGCAGCCAAAGGGATCCTTTTAAAACTTAAACCAGCTTATTTAACTCTGTTCATCAAACACTACAGTAAGTCCAGTTTCACATACACTAAAAAGCCAAATCCTTACAATGGCTCTTGGAGTCTATGTTATTTGGCCCCATTATTTTTCTGACCTCTTTTTTCTACTCTTGTTCTTTCTCACTCGGCTTCGGCACTCCTGGCCATACTTTTTTAAGGAGCGTTGCAGGCACATCAGTAATTGAAGACTTTGTTCTGGCTGTTTCCTGTCCTAGAATGTTCCCACATTTGGCAAAAACTCAATTTTTTGAACATTTGCTCAAATATCGTTGTGGTATTTTGAATTATTGGCCACAATTCTTTACTTCCAGGCGGTAACGTATTTCCATAATCTTGCCATGGTCTTATGGTGGTTGGACTATATTTCTCCGTCCCTCAACTTACAACTTGGCCATTTTATTTGCTTTGGCTAAGATGTTAGCAGATGTGAGCCAAGCCAGCTTGAAATGTTCTGGTGTGATTAGGCTTGTCCTCTTGTGTTCCTGCCTTTTATTGTGAGAAGAATATGCCTTCAGTAGTCAGTAGTCTAAAGAGGATGAGATACATATGGAATAGATCTGTATCTGACCTGTAGCTTGAGCCAAAACTGATTGGTACCAGCCTAGATCACTTGATTTTCTGCCAACTTACAGATATATGATTAAGAAATAAATACACTTGGGGTGCCTGGGTGGCTCAGCCAGTTAAGCACCTAACTCTTGATTTCAACTCAGGTCATAATCTCAGGGTCCTGAGATCAAGCCCCATGTTGGGCTCCAATGTTCAGTGTGGAGTCTGCTTGAGATGAGATCCTCTCACTCCCTCTCCCTCTGCCTCTCCCCACTCCATGCTCGCTCTGTGTCTAAAATAAATAACTAAATAAATCTTAAAAAAAAAAACTTAAAAAAAATAGAGTTGACCTTGAACGAGATGGGTTTGAACTGTGCAGGTCCACTTACACATGGATTTTTTTTGGATAAGTACAGTACAGTACTGTAAATATATTTTCTCTTCCTTATTATTTTCTTAATATTTTCTTTTCTCTAGCTTACTTTATTGAAAGGATACAGTATATGACACATATACAAAGTACATGTTAATTGACTGTTTATGTTACTGGTAAGTCTTCTGGTCAACAGTAAGCTGTTAAGTTTTGGGGGAGTCAAAAGTTATATGAAAAAAGAAAAAGATTTTCTTTTTTTTTCCTTGAGTATAGTTGACACACAATGTTACATTAGTTTCAGGTGTACAACATAATGATTTGATAAGTTTATACAATATGCTATGTTTACAAGTTGTAGCTACCATCTGTCACCATACATCTCTACTACAATAATACTGACTATATTCCTTATGCTGTGCCTTTTATTCCCATGATTTATTCATTCCATAACTGGAAGCTTGTATCTCCCACTCCCCTTCACCCATCTTTCCCTCCCCCCAACCCTCTCCCCTCTGGCAACTATCAGTTTGTTCTCTGTATTTATAGGTCTAAGCCTGTTTTTTGCTTGTTTATTCATTTTTTTTAGATTTCACTAATGAATGAAATCATATGGTATTTGTCTTTCTCAGTCTGACTTATTTCACTTAGCATTATACCCTCCAGGTCCATCCATGCTGTCTTATATGGCATGTTCTCATTCCTTTTTATGGTTGCATAATATTTCTGTGTGTGTGTGTGTGTGTGTGTGTGTGTGTGTGTGTGTGTACCACATCTTCCTTATCCGTTCATTTATTGATGGACACTTAAGTTGCTTCCATATCTTGGCTATTACAAATAATGCTTCAGTAAATACAGGGGTGATTATATCTTTTTGGATCAGTATATTTGTTTTCTTTGGGTAAATATCCAATAGTGGAATTATTGGATCATATGGTATTTCTATTTTTAAATTTTTGAGGGACCTCCATGCTATTTTTCACAGTGGCTATACCAATTTACATTCCCACCAACAATGCTCAAGGGTCCCTTTTTATCCACATCCTCGTTAACACTTGTTATTTCCTATCTTTTTTATTTTAGCCATTTTAACACCTGTAAGGTGATATCTCATTGTAGTTTTGATTTGTATTTCCCTGATGATTAGTGATGTTGAGCATCTTTTCATGTGTCTGTTGGCCATGTGTATGGCTTCTTTGGGCAAATGTTTATTCAGATCCTCTGCCCATTTTGTAATCGAATTGCTTATTTTTTTGGTGTTGAGTTGTGTAAGTTCTTTATATATTTTGGATATTAACCCCTATCAGATATATCATTTGCAAATATCTTCTCCCATTCAGTAGGTTGTCTTTTAGTTTTGTTGATGGTTTCCTTTGCTGTGAAAAACTTCTTATTTTGATGTGGTCTGAGTAATTTGTTTTCATTTCCCTTGCCTTAGGAAACATATCTAGAAAAATGTTGCTAGAGCTAATGTCAGAGAAATAACTGCTTATGCTCTCTTCTAGGATTTTTTATGGTTTCAGGTCTCACATTTAGTTTTTTAATCCATTTTGAGTTTATTTTTAAAAAGTGGTCTAGTTTCATTCTTCTACATGTAGCTGTCCAGTTTTTCCAGCATCATTTATTAAAGAGACTGTCTTTTCCTCATTGTATATTTTGCCTCCTTTGCCACAGATTAATTAACCATATAATCGTGGGTCTATTTCTGGGCTCTCTATTCTGTTCCATTGATCTATGTGTCTATTTTTGTCCTGGTATCATACTGTTTTGATTACTACAGCTTTGTGGTTTATTTTGAAATCTGGTATTGTGATACCTCCAGCTTTGTTTTTCTTTCTTAGGATTGCTTTGGCTATTCAGGGTCTTTTGTGGTTTCATACAAATGTTAGTATTACTTATTTCTAGTTTTGTAAAAACTGCTGTTGGTATTTTGATAGGGATTGAACTGAATCTCTAGATTACACTGAATCTATAGACATTTTAACAATATTAATTCTTCCAGTCCATGAGCATGGTATATCTTTCCATTTTTTTGTGTTGTCTTCAATTTCTTTCATCAATGCTTTATAGTTTTCAGAGTACAGGTCTTTCACTTCTTTGGTTGAGTTTATCCTAGGTTTTTGTTTTTGTTTTTTCGTGCAATTATAAATGGTGTTGTTTTCTTAATTTCTCTTTTGCTACTTTGTAATTAGTATATAGAAATGCTGCTGATTTCTGGATATTAACTTTGTATCCTGTAAGTGTACTGAATTCATTTATTACTTCTAGTAGTTTTTGGTGGAGTCTTTAAAATTTTCTATGTATAGGATCATGTCATCTGCAAATAGTGACAGTTTAACTTCTTATTTACCAATATGGATGCTTTTTATTTCTTTTTCTTGTCTGATTGCTGTGGCTAGGACTTTCAGTACTATGTTGAATAATGTATGCAGATTTCCAATACACAGGGGGCCAGTGTCCCTAACCTCCACATTACTCAAGGGTCATCTGTACTTTTGGTTGTGTGCCACTGGGTTTTGTCATGGTTTTTATATAACAATAGATTACTAATAGTAATTTTTTCAATGAAGACTACCTCTACCATCCAATTTAAAACAATAACCTATATCCTTTTGCTACTTTCTCAGAACCTTCATTCCCCCTTACTCTACTTTTTCTTTTTTACTTCTATAGCCTTATCATCTTCTAACACACTACCCCTGCTAGAGTAAAGATCTCTAAAGTCTGGGATCTGTTTTGTTTGCTGATATATTTCAGGCACCAAGAACAGGACCTGACACATAGTGGGTACACAGTAAGTACTGGTTGACTGACCAACTTTCAAGTGTATTATTATTATTATTATTAAGATTTTCTTTTTTTATTATGTTATGTTAATCACCATACATTACATCATTAGTTTTTGATGTAGTGTTCCATGATTCATTGTTTGCATATAACACCCAGTGCTCCATGCAGAACGTGCTCTCTTTAATACCCATCACCAGGCTAACCCATTCCCCCACCCCCCTCCCCTCTAGAACCCCGAGTTTGTTTTTCAGAGTCCATAGTCTCTCATGGCTTGTCTCCCCCTCCGATTTCGCCCCCTTCATTCTTCCTTTCCTGCTATCTTCTTCTTCTCCTTCTTTTTAACATATAATGTATTATTTGTTTCAGAGGTACAGGTCTGTGATTCAACAGTCTTACACAATTCACAGTGCTCACCATAGTACATACCCTCCGCAATGTCTATCACCCAGCCACCCTTCCTTCTCACCCCCCACCACTCCAGCAAACCTCAGTTTGTTTCCTGAGATTAAAAATTCCTCATATCAGTGAGGTCATATGATACATGTCTTTCTCTGATTGACTTATTTCACTCAGCATAATACCTTCCAGTTCCATCCATGTCATTGCAAATGGCAAGATTTCATTCCTTTTAATGGCTGCATAATGTTCCATTGTGTATATATATCACATCTTCTCTATCCATTCATCTGTCGATGGACATCTTGGCTCTTTCCACAGTTTGGTTATTGTGGACATTGCTGTTATAAACATCAGGGTGCACCTACCCCTTTGGATCCCTACATTTGTATCTTTGGGGTAAATACCCAGTAGTGCAATTGCTGGATCGTATGGTAGCTCTATTTTCAACTTTTTGAGGAACCTCCCTACTGTTTTCCAGAGTGGCTGTACCAGCTTGCATTCCGACCAACAGTGTAGGAGGGTTCCCCTTTCTCTGCATCCCTGCCAACATCTGTCATTTCCTGACTTGTTAATTTAACCATTCTGACTGGTGTGTTGTGATATCTCATTGAGATTTTGATTTGGATTTCCCTGATGCCGAGCAATGTTGAGCACTTTTTCATGTGTCTGTTGGCCATCTGGATGTCTTCTTTGAAAAAATGTCTGTTCATGTCTTCTGCCCATTTCTTGATTGGATTATTTGCTCTTTGGGTGTTGAGTTTGATAAGTTCTTTATGGATTTTGGATACTAGCCCTTTATCTGATATGTCATTTGCAAATATCTTCTCCCATTCTGTCGACTGTCTTTTGGTTTTGTGGACTGTTTCTTTGGCTGTGCAAAAGCTTTTTATCTTGATGAAGTCCCAATAGTTCATTTTTGCCCTTGCTTCCCTTTCCTTTGGTGATGTTTCTAGGAAGAAGTTGCTGTGGCTGAGGTCAAAGAGGTTGCTGCCTGTGTTCTCCTTTAGGATTTTGATGGACTCCTGTCTCATGTTTAGGTCTTTCAACTATTTGGAGTTATTTTTGTGTGTGGTGTAAGGAAATGGTCCAGTTTCATTCTTCTGCATGTGGCTGTCCAATTTTCCCAACACCATTTGTTGAAGAGACTGTCTTTTTTCCACTGGACATTCTTTCCTGCTTTGTCGAAGATTAGTTGACCATAGAGTTGAGGGTCCATTTCTGGAATCTCTATTCTGTTCCATTGATCTATGAATCATCAAGACAGTATGGTACTGGCATTATTAAGATTTTCACTCAGGATTTTGTGGGGACAAAGTTGCATCATCCACCATACTCTCAGACACAATAAAATTTTCTTCAGAGATTTCTTTTCAATTCCGCCAAATTCTTCTTGGACCAACAGAACAAAAAGATTTCATTTTTCTTTCCCTACATAAATTCTATATGTCCCACATTTCCTTAGCAATTATGCTCTCTCATCTTACTTGCCCCACTGGCAGAATAATTGACCCATGGGTAGTGAAACAGTCATCAACCATTTTCTATTTTCCCCAAATGCCCCTTGTGCATCTTACTATTGTTCCCCTTATCCAAGGAGCATGTAAAGTGTCCCTTTAACAAAGACATACTCTTATTATGAAAAAATATCACTGGTATGAATCTAGGTTTTTTCATACTGATATATTTCTTTTCAACTAGATATAAGAATTCATTCATTGAGAATAGGGATTGCAAATTTTTTGTGTTCTATCTCTGACACACTGCTTGGTTCAGAAACAGTTATTAAATATGATGAATAAATTAATGAATAACAACGAGGGGGTAGATTATTCACTTACACATGCAGATGACCAATATGGGTATCCTGTTACTGTCGAGAGAGGAAGATATGATTTTCCAAATGCAGAAGTTTGTGAGAGAAACAAATATGTCCAGAGCAGTCCCACGCCGTGAATATTCAGACCAATCATTATTTGTATGGCCTGGGAGAAAAGAATGCCACTAATTACTTACTACTATTCCGGTCCTACCTTTGAAAGGAACAAAACATCAAGAAAAAGTAAAGATGGAGAAGGAAGGTGACAACCTAACATGATTTTAAGATTCTCAACATTTAATTCAAATGAAGAGGCTTTGTTATATTTTAGTGCAGTTTTCAGATACAGTGACTATTTCCATGCCCCATAAAACTTTACTAGGAGCTTGTTATCTACTTGGTTCAAGAGGTCATATGGCATGAGCCCTGGATCCCTGGAAGAATTGATCTCCCTCAATATTCATCAGTCGCTATGTGGTCAATAATCCATATCTGCAGATATAGCTCTTAGGTTCTATAGGTTGCCAGGCTTGGTATTTCTGACCTTACCTGTCCTTCTCTCATCCTCCCAAAATTGGGATTTGGACTTTGATTCCTTTTGTTCTACCCACCCTCAAGTCATCTGTAACTATGGTTTATAGCTGGGTCCTCAGTCCTTTATAAACTAGAGTCAAAAAAGGTAGTGAACCCTTGGGATTCCTGGTTTTTTATAACTCTTCCTAGGAACAATTGCCAGGTGTGGAGTTTGAGGAGGATCTCTGCCCACTGAAGCAGACCAGCTGTGATAGTTTCTGAATCAATGGAGGAGGAAAATTTGAAGCTTGCTACGTAGAGCCACAACTCACTGTAGGGATTTCAGTTGGTTTTCAGATAGATGTTTCTCAGGCGTGCTTCCTTCTGGCACGGCTGAATAAACCACCCCTCCCTACATCCCTACCACCCAAACACAGGAGTTAAGCCTGAAAAAAAACTGAAGGAGTTATATTGGAGTTCAGAAACTAGCATATCTTGCCTTGCTCATATTTCTATGATGCCTGGGGACACTGATATATTTCTTTCCCCACAGATTCTCTTAAACAGGATAACTTTAACTTGAAGTTTGCAATAAACTTCTGTTCTGGTGTGTGATTTTAAGGCAAGCCAAGAAGTGGCTAGTTGGTGGGGATATTTCTCTCATTTAGAGAGTACTCTGCTTTCCAGGCAACACACAAGTATGTATTTAATGGCACTTCTGACAGGTTGTGGCAGGGGGGAGGAAGCAAGGGGACATTGGGGTAGATAGGTGGTGTAGAGTTTCATAGAATACAGTGAACTTGTCTGAAGTCTGAGTTTGGTGAAGGATATAGGATCTTTAAAAACTTTTATTTTTAAATAATTATAAATTCACAGGAATTTGCAAAAATAGTACAGAGAGGTCCTGTGCACCCTGAACCTGGATTCTCCCAATGGTTACATGTTATGTAACTTATAGTACAATATCAGAATGAGGAACTAGACCTTGGTATAATGTCTGCCTCAGGCAGAAACATGTTTCCTACCGCCAGAAATCACTATCAATAGGCTGGGATGACACGACAAACTCTTAGTAGAAAATATAGAGGAGACAAGCTTCATGACATTGGATTTGGCAATGATTTTTGGAAAAAATGGATGAATTGAAGTACATCAAAATATAAAACTTATGTGCATCAAAGAACACAATCAGCAGAGTGAAAAAGCAACCCACAAGATGATAGAAAATTTGTGAATCATATTATCTGATAAGGAGTAAATATCCAGAAAATAGAAAGAACTCCTCATGCAACAACAGCAACAAAAACATACAATCCAATTAAGAAATGGGCAAAGGACTTGACATTTCTCTAAAGAAGATACCCAAATGGCCAATAAGGACACGAAAAGATGCTCAACCTCCTAACTAATTGTTAGGGAAATGCTAATCAAAACCACAGTAAGGTACCAGTTTATACCCATTAGGATGGCTATCATCAAAAAAGAATACAAGTGTTGAAGAGGATGTGAAGAAATTGGACCCTTTGCACACTGTTGGTGGGGATGTAAAATGCTACTAATGCTATGCAAAGTTTCTCAAAGGTTAAACATAGAACTATATGACCCAGCATTTTCATTCCTAGGTGTGTATATTTATACACACTAAAAGGAACTCAAATGGATATTTGACACCTATTTTCATAGTGGCATTATTCACAATAGCCAAGTGTCTATTGATGGATAAATGGATAAACAAAGGGTAGTTATACATACAATGGAGTATAATTCAGCCTTGAAAAGGAAGGAAATTCTAACATAAACTACATCATGGATAAACCTGGGAGACATTATACTAAGTGAAATAAGCTAATCACAAAAGAACAAGTGCTACAAGATTCCACATATCTGAAGTACTAGAGCAGTCAAATTCATAGAGACAGAAAGTAGAATCGTTACTGCTAGGGGCTACAGAGAGGGAGAGAGAATGGGGGAGTTATTGTTTAGCACGTATAGAGTTTTAGTTTTGCATGATGAGAAGAGTTCTGTGGAGGGACAGTGGTGATGGTTGCCCAACAGAGTGGATGTACTTAATGCCCCTAAACTATACACTTAAAAATGGGTTTGATGGCAAATTTTATGTTTATGTATTTTAGTAGAGTTTAAAAAACATGTCACTTAAATCTTTTGCTTCAGCAAATCTTCTCTTGTACTGTGTTGGCAAGGACATGGAGGCATGGCTTTGTTACTGCTAGGTGGGAGTTTGGTACTCTATTCAGCCTATATTGACACTGTGGGAGCTCCTTAGGGCTCCCCACTAAGCCTCTGCTGATATCACCATGGCTTGTTGAGGTAGGGTCACCACATTATTGCTTCCCCATGTGGCCTCTACTGACACTGGGGAGGCTGGGATAGGGGGCTCGTTCCTGCTGAGAGATGATGATGGTCTTAGTCTCCTACTTAGTTGCCTCCTGACACCACCCTGAGGAAGGGGAGGGGCCTTGTTATAGTTAGGTGATGGGGTGATGGTGAAAATCTAGGTTCCTGCGGGGTCTTTGTTTATGGAGGTAAGAGTGGGGCTATAGTTTTTCCTATGGTGTGTTTGGCTAGAGTAGGGCAGTTATTGTCTAAAAGTTTTCTGCTTTTCTAGGCTGTCCTTTTCTTGGATCTATGATGGGGGCTTTTTTTTTTTTTTTTTTTCTTTTTGCCTGTGCTTATTAGTGTTTCTGGTTATAGGCTTTGTGAGCACTCAGTTTTGGATAAAGCAAAAAACCAAAAACCAAAAACCCACCAAACCAAAAAAAAAAAAAAAAATCACAAAAGACCCAGGAAACTCACCACCATATCATTCCTTGGATTCCAAGGTCCCTAACTCTTCTGCCTCCTCTGTACCTTTCAGAGTCGTCTTATATTTGTCCAAAGTTTTAGCTGTAATTAGTGATAGAAATAGGGAGAAGCGCATCTACTTCAACTTGTCCGGAACTGGAAGTTGGAGTTTTATTGAATGAAATGAGACTTGAACCCTTGGGTAATGGTAGATTTCATTAGAAGGGTAGTAATGTGGCCAGTAACAGACCTTTTATTCTCAGACACACTTCAACTATTTCTTCTCAATACCCAGACCAGATAAGTGGGAAAGGGGGTTAGGAATCAAAATCTTTAATATCATAATATTGGGAATGAGGAGAGGAAATTTTGGGTTCATTGCTTTCTTATGTAAAGTTTTAGTTCAATTCTACAGAGGATTGGGTAGATCTTACATAAGTGAAGGCAATAATAGACGTGAGATGTTGGGAATATCCTTGGACCAAGGTTTAATCCTGTTGGTTTGATTCCTAACCTGGCTCTTATCACCCAGCAATACAGGTAGATAATGCAAAAGGATATAACCTGCTAACATTTGATGGGAGCTGATTGGGAAACAGTGGCATGTCTGGCGGATGAAGTCAAGAACATAGTACCATTATGATCACTGTCCACAAAGCTTTATGTCTGCACCTTCTGAATATAGTTTCCACAATCTGACCATCTCATTTGGGACCATGTTATCATTAGCTTAGCGTGAAATAATTTATAGATGCCCAAAAGGGATTTTCTACCCATTTCCAGACTCAGAGTATATTTTCTGGGAGTATGATGAGGTTGTGATGGCTTGGGGTTATTTAAATGTAGTTGATAGATTAATAATCTCTGCTTTATTTAACTTTAGCCTGACATACAGTTTATCTGATCAGGCTGCATGTGGAAAATGCAGGTATTACATAACTCTTAACTCTCCTCCATTTGGAAAGGTCATAATAGAGGTGGTTAAAGTCTCATTAGTCTGTAGTAATTTACTTGTTCAAGTAGCATTTAGTTCTTACCCCCAACAATCTTGTTTCCTCTCTTATCCACAGATGATGTCTTGGCATTTTTCACTAAAGATACAGAAGAGAAATGAAAGGATAAATGTGTTTCTCTTTGTAGGAAAATATGAGGACAAATTAATATTAATTATTTTCTTGGGTACGATACTTAAAATCAAGAGGAAAATCTACTTCTAGAGCTGCTGATTTTTGTAGTCCCCTGAGAGATGTTTTTCATCAAACCATCAACTTGAAAAAAAATCCAATAATTATTTCTCAAATAGCTTTATTCATTTGTCATCCTTAACTTGGACTGTAGCAAACTATATGGGGTGGCTGCTCCGATCCATCAATCCCTCTAGAAATTACCCATATCACCGCATTCATGAGGTCTGGGAAATTGGACTTCTGTTTGCTGTGCTTTATTCTCTTACTCCATGCTATTTCTTTCCAAATTAAAATCTGGTGGAGGGGCACCTGACTGACAGAATCCATTCACATGCCTTTATCGCCTGCAAGGGAAACTGAGAAATAAAGTGTCATATATTCTATTTTGGAAAGGTGGCTTCACAAGGTAGGGACCTACAAAAATGTAGGAGGGATGTTCAATAGATAAGCCAATTAAAACTCATAGATATCTATTATTAAAATTGTGGATAACCTTTGAGATTTCTGTAGAACTCCTATCAGTCCTCCCTAAAATGCATATTTAATATGCATGAGAATATTAGAGAATTTTTCCTGATTGGGCCGAAGGTGAACATCTAACTCAAATTGGGTCCATAATGGGTTGTTTGAGCTGGTCTCCTAATGAGATCTAAAACCTTGGGAGCTATGGTTTGTCATGCTCCACCGTAATGGACAAAATGGTAGAGAAGGTGAGTTTTGAGTGTGAGATGAACAGAAAAGACACTCAACGACATGAAGACAGGGAGAAGGAGCAGAACTTCCTGAATTTCTGATGGCTTTCAATTTTCTCCTTCCAGTTTCTTTTGGAAAACTGACTGACTTCTTGCCCTTATACTGTGTAAACATATCTGTTCATATGTTACAATAGTTATATCTTCATTTTGCTAAAACTAGTAAGAGAGAGTTTCTGATTCTTGCAATACAAGTCTTATTATTATTATTATATTATTATTATTTAATGGCCTTGTCTTCAAACTTTCCTCACATGGCTTTGAGAATCTGCTCTCCAGAATCTCCAATGTCTGAGGGCTCTTCTTTTTTTCTTCAACCTCTTGTCTATAACCATACCTTAAGTCCAAGACCTGTCTTCAAATTTCTCACTTACAAACTTTTCCTTCCATTTACATAAACCTGCAAATCTTACAGTTTGAGTTGCCCCCCCCGCCCCCGAGATGGACTATGGACACTTGAAACTCAGAAAATGTGGAAAGGTATAGTGGAAAGAATCAAGCTGAAGTTCAAATTTTGTCCTTCACCAGTTACTACGTGGCTTTGCCCATATCATTCATTCTTTCAAAGATTGTTTTCTCAGCAGCAAAAACAAAACAAAACAAAACAACCCAAACCCCAAAACCAAACCAAAACAAAAAAAAAAAACCCAAGCCAAAAAAACCCTGTAGGATCGTGCTGGGGAGTGAATAAGAGAAACTGGCACAACACTGAAACTCAAACAAGAACTAGCACTGGGAACGCCTTTCAGAGTGGTCTGCACCAACCACCACGGATCTCTGCGGTCACTTGATCACAGGGCTAGAGGGGCGTGATCGCACAGGTGGCGCCCTTATGCCCTACCTTTCCGCTCCTCCCGGAGTCCTGGCCGCAGCGCTTGCCCAGTGGGCACCCCTTCTTCAGCGGCGCACCTCATCCCCCCTCGCGCGGATCCAACGCCGCGGTTGTGGTCAAGAGCGTGGCAGGGCGGCGCGGGGCGCCAGGAGCCCCGCGCCGCCACCCGCGAGCTGGGGGCAGCCAAGTTCTGCTGAGTGCAGGCTCCCAAAACACTGGCTGGGCATGAGATGGGGAGCGGAGAGGGCACAGACTAAGCCTTTCCCGCTGGTGTTAGCATGGCATCCTGACGACGGATCTGGGCTGCTCCTGATTTCCCTGGCGGGCTGGGCAGAGACATCTCCATCAAACAAATATCCTCCTCTCCACTTTTCTGCTAGGTTAGCGTCAGCAAAAGTCCTTTCTACTTTTATTTTCCGCACAGCGTAGAGGAAAGAGTCCTGGTCAGCAAACCTGGGTTTTGGTCCTTAACTCTCCTTTTTATTAGATACATGAATGCCTGGGCAAAATATTTCTCTTCCCTGTTCTTCAGATTGTTTCTCTGCACAATGAGATAATCTGTGTTCGGTGTACCTCCCACATTCACACTAATTTACTTTGAAAACCGAAATCAGGTTATACAAGTTTAAAATTTGCCGTAATCAGTTCCTGAACACTAAGATGTTAGATGGGATCATGACCTGAACTGAAGGCAGACCCCTAACCTTCTGAGCCACCCAGGTGCCCTAGAACATTTTTTCTTAAACAAATCACTGAACACTCAGTGTAAGGGCACTATGTCTGACACATAGTAGAAATAAATAAATGAATCAAAGGTCATCCACTCAAATTCTCTTGGTTTATACTGAGTCCCAGCTTATGAGAATAAATGCTTTGCTTTGATGGCTAACTAAAGGGAACCTTAAGACAGGGAGCGGAATAAACGTTTTTTGAGGCTTTAGGTATCAGATGTTTTACACATTGTATATTTTATTGAGCAAATTATTTGTTAAGCATCACTGTGAGTCAGGTACTATTCCACATATTGGGGCTAAAGCAGTGAAGAGAATACATGTACGTCCCTAAACCTCACGGGGCTTACCTTGGAGGTGGGTATGGTTGGAGGAGACAAATACCAGTGTTAAGAAGTCAGGGAAATGAATATGACTCAGCATAGGAGACGAAAAGCATGGCCACCAAAGGACCTGAAGCGCTCTGGAATCTGATGAAGAAAATGCAAAATTATGGTAAAAGCCTCCCAGATGGTCAGTTAAGATGAGCACTGAGCATTGGTCATTAGATTTTGCAATATGAAGATTCCTGTCGTCATTGGCAAGAGTAGTTTTAGGGGAAAGTGGAGGCCAAACTAACGAATGGATTCAAGAGAGAATAACAGGAGATAATTGGGGAATAGTCAATACAGACAGTTCTTCTGAGTTTTGTTTTTAAGGGAAGGAAAGAGTGGGGTTATAGTAGAGGCAGAGAGGGTCAAGAGATTTTTTGTTTTGTTTTGTTTTACATAGGAGAGAGAATTACACATTTATATGTTGGTAGGGGTAATCCAGAAGAGAGGGAAAAACTGAAGTCATCAGCTGAGCTGAGGGCACAGTGGGAAGTCTTTTGACTGTGTCCCCCGGAATCTGCCCTCTAGTGTGCACAGACCCCTGTACATTCTCCACCACTTTCTGTACCTTCTTGGCCTGAAACCTAGTTTTCCTTTGAGGATAATACATTTTTTTTGAACATTTGCTCACTCTCTAGAACCATGGATCCTTGGGTAGGGAGAATGAGGAATGCGTTTTCTATGAATTCTGCTGAAACTTTGAGACCCACACTGTTCAGCGCAAAAACCACTAGTCACATGAGGCAATTAGACATTTCAAATGGAGTCTGAGTTGACATGTGTTTTAAGTGTAAAGTGCACACCAAATTTTGAAGACTTGATACGCTAAAAAGAATGTCAAAAGGATAAATATTTTTGACATATTGGGCTAATGAAATTTATTATTAAAATTAATCTCATTTGTTTCTGTTTATTTTCTTAGTGTGGCTACTAGAAAATTTAAAATTGCACATGTGGCTCATATTATACTTCTACTGGATAGCGCTGTTCTAGACCTTTTTACTGTCTTATAAACCTCTTCCCTTTCAGCTCTTATCATCTTCTTAATGTCTTTACATTAACATAAAATCCTAACAACTTAACAAGGCCAAAGAAGTACTGCGTTAGCTGGCTCTGTCTATCCTTCCAACTCCATCCTTAATCACCTTCCTTTTTGATTAATGAGTTCTAACCACACCATCCTCTTAAATCAGCCAATTCTTTCCACTTCTCAGACTTCCTTCTATCTCCTCCTTCCTTCTATTTCACTAGTCTTCTGACTTTAAAAATGGTTGGCTCAACTTTTTCCTGCTGGTTTCAACCTAAAAATCACATTCTTAGAAAAGCATTTATTTATTATCTAAAACAGTGCCCACTATACACCCCACCTCTCTTCCCATCATCCTGCTGATTTCTTAAAAAGCACTTCCTAAAATTCTTTCTCTTTTTTAAAACTTATGTATCATTTATCTTCTTTATTTTTCTTATTTTCTTTTTTTTCCCAGATTTTATTTATTTATTTGTCAGAGTGAGAGAGAGCGCACAAGCAGGGGAAGTGGCAGGCAGGGGGAGAAGCAACTCTCTGCTGAGCAGGGAGCCCGACATGGGGCTTGATCCCAGGACCCTGGGATCATGACCTGAGCCGAAGACAGACACTTAACCAACTGAGCCACCCAGGCATCCCTCATTTATCTTCTTTAGCTCCATTAGAGTAGGGGTTTTGTTTGTCTTGTTTACACCCAGTGTCTAAAACAAGGGCAGATGCCTAAATCTATGCTAAATGAACATAAGCAATAAAAATGGGTTATATGTATGATAACATAGGAATATTTAATTTTTTAGTCAAAATAGTACAAATGTGGCTTGGCAGTATTAGAAACTATAAGTGTTAATTGTAGGGATTAGAAATAAGTGATTAAGTTATCTTAATTTAATTAAGAGTTATTATGGTTAAAACAACTGTGGGGTTTTTTGTTTGTTTACCACTGTGTCTCTTCTTTAGTTTCCAACATTTGGTTCACTCCTAGTTCTCTTTGGACTCTTGTGGACTCCTTTTCCTGCCCTTATATTTTGGTCTTAAATGATATTCTTCCCTAGGGTCCCTTCTATTTTCATTTTCTTCAGAAATCACAATTAGAAAGATATAGAGCTGAACTTAACAATTTAGTTTACAAACTTTAACGGGTTTTATTTATTTGACTAATTCTGTGATTTGGTTTTTTAACTCTGAGGGCCTTTTTGAGGGCCTTTACAGGGGTCTGAGGATCTCTAAGATATCATCTGGCCACTACTTTGTGAAGTTTTATGCCTGGTTTCTTGTGGACATTTGGACTGCTGGACCTGCGCTTCTCCATGGGACATGCTCAGCATGGAGCCTGATGCGGGGCTTGATCCTACAACCCTGAGATCATGACCTGAGCTGAAATCAAGAGTCAGACACTTAACAGACAGAGCCACACAAATGCCCAGGACCAAGATTTCAGTGTGCCTTTAATCCTGTGCCTGGTGATGGCGTGCCAAATGTCCTTGGTCCCAGGGGAATATATATCAAATAAAGCAGATCTGAGACAGATAATCATACCTACCTACCTCTATTGTCTCAGGAGAGTGAAGATATAGAAAACAAACTTCTAATTTATTCACAGTTTTGTATGGGGAGGTGGTTTTTTCTTTTTAACATTCAATTATAAGCCAAATAAGCAAACAAATAAAACAACAAAGTACTCATTTACCTCAGGATTTTTCAACTTTCTAGAAAACTCTGTAGAGTGAAATTTTCAGTTTTCCAATTATATCAATATATTAGCCCTTCATAGTGGGTTTATGTCCTGATTTACCAGAGAGAAATGAAATACTGACTCTAGCAGTCATAGATGATTAAAAGGTTGATTTTATGTCCAGTAAAACTTTGTGCTCACTCCAAGATGCTGAATAGGAATAAAATACTGTTCCATAGCTTGAAAAGAAAAATGTATTATGTATATAAATCTTTAAAAATACTGGGGCGTCTGAACATAACAATAAAAAAATTTAAAAAAAAAATACTGGGGCGTCTGGATGGCTCAGCTGGTTAAGCATCTGACTCTTGGTTTCGGCTCAGGTTATGACCTCATGGGTCCTGAGGTTGAGCCCCAAGTAAGGCTCCATGCTCAGCAGGGAGTCTGCTTGGAGATTCTCTCCCTCTGCTCCTTCCCCCACGTGCTCTCTCTCTCTCTCTCTCAATTAAATAAATAAATCTTTAAAAAATATATATATAAATACTTATTTTAAAGTATATAATAATGCAAAATTATAGAAAGTTTATAAAAGAGGAAAAACACCCATAATAGCATGATGATTTTATGAATTATTCATATCAGTATCTTTAGTCAGTTAAAATTTATTATTTTTCTTTTTTTAAGATTTTATTTATTTTAGAGATAGAGATAAAGATAGATAGATAGAAAGAGAGTGCAAGTAGGGGGAGGAGCAGAGGGAAGAGGGACAAGCAGACTGCCTGAGCACAGATCCTGACTCGGGGCTTGATCCCACAACCCTGAGATCATGACCTGAGCCGAAATCAAGAGTCGGATGATTAACCAGCTGAGCCACTCAGGTGCCCCAGTTAAAATTTATTATTAATAGGTATTATATAGTATGTGAGATTTAAACTTAAAAATATGCCACAGGGTGTTTGGTGTATCAGACCTGAAAATAATAATTTTCAGCAGAGTGAACTGTTAATCATTTCTCTGTGTAAGTGGATACAAAACGTTATTTTGGAGTGTTAATCTTTTTGGATTCTTCTCTGACCCCATATGTGGTTCTACAGATTTCAGGAAATTCGCATCCAACATACACAGGGAAAAACATAACAGAACATTTCTGAGGGGGGCATGGAGAGGACTTGACAAAAGATGCCTTTCCTGGTACTTATTGGGATGTACAGGTAGCTGTTGAGCAGATAAGGTGAGAGAATTTGCATAGAGGGCAAAGGATATCTGAGGAGAAAGGAACTAAGATGGTAACACATTTCCTTTGAACCACAGTTATTAGAACCTCCCTGGGGGACTGACATGGTCCCAAATTAGGTGTGCTCTCAGGAAAGGGCATGACAGGGGAACTCACCAGGAAGGAAGGTATCTGGATGGTGTCTTTGGGCTTAACGGAAAGGTACAAGAGTTCTTCGAGGCCTCCCTGTACTATGTGGGACTAGTTTTCCAGAGTCACCAATTGATGCCATAGGTTGACATTTGCCGTCTTCAATCAGAGGGACTGAAATTAAAAAAAAATTAACGTTAAAATATATTAAAAATTCACATTCATAAATGTGAAATAAATTTAAATAACTAAATAATAAAATGATTTGTTAAGTTTGCACTTCTGAAGTTATCTAAGCTTAAAGCTACCTTTTAGGACACTATAAATTGAAATACCTTCTCCTAGTCTGTGGCTTGCCCTTCCATATTTTTTTTGTTCTTTAAATTTTTTATTGTTATGTTAATCACCATACATTACATCATTAGTTTTTGATGTAGTGTTCCATGATTCATCGTTTCTGCATAACACCCAGTGCTCCACGCAGAACGTGCCGTCTTTAATACCCATCACCAGGCTAACCCATTCCCCCACGCCTCTCCTCTCTAGAATCCTCAATTTGTTTTTCAGAGTCCATCATCTCTCATGGTTCGTCTCCCCCTCTGATTTCTCCCCCTTCATTCTTCCCCTCCTACTATCTTTTTTTTTTTCTTAACATATATTGCATTATTTGTTTCAGAGGTACAGATCTGTGATTCAACAGTCTTGCACAATTCACAGCACTCACCATAGCACATACCCTCCCCAATGTCTATCACCCAGCCACCCCATCCCTCCCACCCCACCCCCACTCCAGCAACCCTCAGTTTGTTTCCTGAGATTAAGAATTCCTCATATCAGTGAGGTCATATGATACATGTCTTTCTCTGATTGACTTATTTCGCTCAGCATAACATCCTCCAGTTCCATCCACGTCGTTGCAAATGGCAAGATCTCATTCCTTTTGATGGCTGCATAATATTCCATTGTGTATATATACCACTTCTTCTTTATCCATTCCTCTGTCGATGGACATCTTGGCTCTTTCCACAGTTTGGTTATTGTGGACATTGCTGCTATGAACATCGGGGTGCACGTACCCCTTCGGATACCTACATTTGTATCTTTGGGGTAAATACCCAGTACTGCAATTGCTGGATCATATGGTAGCTCTATTTTCAACTTTTTAAGGAACCTCCATACTGTTTTCCAGAGTAGTTGCACCAGCTTGCATTCCCACCAACAGTGTAGGAGGGTTCCCCTTTCTCTGCATCCCCTCCAATATCTCTCGTTTCCTGACTTGTTAATTTTAGCCATTCTGCCTGGTGTGAGGTGGTATGTCATTGAGGTTTTGATTTGGATTTCCTGATGCTGAGCGGTGTTGAGCACTTTTTCATATGTCTATTGGCCATTTGGATGTCTTCTTTGGAAAAATGTCTGTTCATGGCTTCTGCCCATTTCTTGATTGGATTATTTGTTCTTTGGGTGTTGAGTTTGATAAGTTCTTTATAGATTTTTGGGTAGTAGCCCTTTATCTGATATGTCATTTGCAAATATCTTCTCCCATTCTGTTGGCTTGTCTTTTGGTTTTGTTGACTGTTTCTTTCACTGTGCAAAAGGTTTTTATCTTGATGAAATCCCAATAGTTCATTTTTGCCCTTGTTTTCCTTTCCTTTGGCGATGTTTCTAGGAAGAAGTTGCTGCGGCTGAGGTCGAAGAGGTTGCTGCCTGTGTTCTCCTTTAGGATTTGATGGACTCCTGTCTCACATTTAGGTCTTTCAACCATTTGGAGTCTATTTTTGTGTGTGGTGTAAGGAAATGGTCCAGTTTCATTCTTCTGCATGTGGCTGTCCAATTTTCCCAACACCATTGATTGAAGAGACTGTCTTTTTTCCATTGGACATTCCTTTCTGCTTTGTCAAAGATTAGTTGACCATAGAGTTGAGGGTCCATTTCTGGGCTCTCTATTCTGTTCCATTGATCTATGTGTCTGTTTTTGTGCCAGTACCATACTGTCTTGATGATGACAGCTTTGTAATAGAGCTGGAAGTCCGGAATTGTGATGCCACCAGCTTTGCTTTTCTTTTTCAAAATTCCTCTGGCTATTCAGAGTCTTTTCTGGTTCCATACAAATTTTAGGATTATTTGTTCTATTTCTTTGAAAAAGTAGATGGTATTTTGATGGGGATTGCATTGAATGTGTAGATTGCTCTAGGTAGCACTGACATCTTCACAATATTTGTTCTTCCAATCCATGAGCATGGAACGTTTTTCCATTTCTTTGTGTCTTCCTCAATTTCTTTCATGAGTATTTTATAGTTTTCTGAGTACAGATCCTTTGCCTCTTTGTTTAGATTTATCCCTAGGTATCTTATGGTTTTGGGTGCAATTGTAAATGGGATCGACTCCTTAATTTCTCTTTCTTCTGTCTTGTTGTTGGTGTATAGGAATGCCACTGATTTCTGTACATTGATTTTATATCCTGCCATTTTACTGAATTCCTGTATGAGTTCTAGCAGTTTTGGGGTGGAGTCTTTTGGGTTTTCCAGATAAAGTATCATATCATCTGCAAAGAGGGAAAGTTTGACTTCTTCTTTGCTGATTTGGATGCCTTTGATTTCTTTTTGTTGTCTGATTGCTGTGGCTAGGACTTCTAATACTATGTTGAATAGCAGTGGTGATAGTGGACATCCCTGCAATGTTCCTGACCTCAGGGGGAAACCTCTCAGTTTTTCCCCATTGAGAATATTTGCTGTAGGTTTTTCATAGATGGCTTTTATGTGATTGAGGTATGTACCCTCTATCCCTATACTTTGAAGAGTTTTGATCAAGAAAGGATGCTGTACTTTGTCAAATGCTTTTTCTGCATCTATTGAGAGGATCATATGGTTCTTGTTCTTTCTTTTGTTAATGTATTGTATCACGTTGATTGTTTTGCGGATGTTGAACCAACCTTGCAGCCCAGGGATAAATCCCACTTGGTCGTGGTGAATAATCCTTTTAATGTACTGTTGGATCCTATTGGCTAGTATTTTGGTGAGAATTTTTGCATCCATGTTCATCAAGGATATTGGTCTGTAATTCTCCTTTTTGATGGGGTCTTTGTCTGGTTTGGGGATCAAGGTAATGGCCTCATAAAACGAGTTTGGAAGTTTTCCTTCCATTTTTATTTTTTGGAACAGTTTCAGGAGAATAGGTATTAATTCTTCTTTAAATGTCTGATAGAATTCCCCTGGGAAGCCATCTGGCCTTGAGCTTTTATTTGTTGGGGGATTTTTTTATTACTGCTTCAGTTTCCTTAGTGGTTATAGGTCTGTTCAGGTTTTCTATTCCTTCCTGGTTCAGTTTTGATGGTTGATAGATCTCTAGGAATGCATCCATTTCTTCCAGGTTATCTAATTCGCTGGCATACAGTTGCTCATAATATGTTCTTATAATTGTTTGTATTTCTTTGGTGTTGGTTGTGATCTCTCCTCTTTCATTCATGATTTTGTTGATTTGGGTCGTTTCTCTTTTCTTTTTGATAAGTCTGGCCAGGGGTTTATCAATCTTGTTAATTCTTTCAAAGAACCAGTTCCTAGTTTCGTTGATCTGTTCTACTGTTCTTTTGGTTTCTATTTCATTGATTTCTGCTCTGATCTTTATTATTTCTCTTCTCCTGCTGAGTTTAGGCTTTATTTGCTGTTTTTTCTCTAGCTCCTTTAGGTGTAGGGTTAGGTTGTGTATTTGAGAACTTTCTTGTCTCTTGAGAAAGGCTTGTATTGCTATATACTTTCCTCTTAGGACTGCCTTTGCTGCATCCCAAAGATTTTGAACAGTTGTGTTGTCATTTTCATTTATTTCCATGAATTTTTTTAATTCTTCTTTAATTTCCTGGTTGACCCATTCATTCTTTAGTAGGCTGCTCTTTAGCCTCCATGTATTTAAGTTCTTTCTGACTTTCCTCTTTTGATTGAGTTCTAGTTTCGAAGCATTGTGGTCTGAAAATATGCAGGGAATAATCCCAATCTTTTAGTACTGGCTGAGACCTGATTTGTGACCTAGGATGTGATCTATTCTGGAGAATGTTCCATGGGCACTAGAGAAGAATGTGTATTCTGTTGCTTTGGGATGGAATGTTCTGAATATATCTGTGAAGGTCATTTGGTCCAGGGTGTCATTTAAAGTCTTTATTTCCTTGTTGATCTTTTGCTTAGATGATCTGTCCATTTCAGTCAGGGTGGTGTTAAAGTCCCCCACTATTATTGTATTATTGTCAATGTGTTTCTTTGCTTTTGATATTAATTGCCTTATATAATTGGCTGCTCCCACATTAGGGGCATAGATATTTACAATTGTTAGATCTTCTTGTTGGATAGACCCTTTAACTAGGATATAATGTCCTTCCTCATCTCTTATTACAGTCTTTGTTTTAAAATCTAATTTGTCTGATATAAGGATTGCCACCCCAGCTTTCTTTTGGTGTCCATTAGCATGGTAAATAGTTTTCAACACCCTCACTTTCAATCTGGGGGTGCCTTTGGGTCTAAAATGAGTCTCTTGCAGACAGCGTATCGATGGGTCTTGTTTTTTAATCCAATCTGATAGCCTGTGTCTTTTGATTGGGGCATTTAGCCCATTTACATTCAGGGTAACAATGAAAGATGTGAATTTAGTGCCATTGTATTGCCTGTAAGGTTACTGTTACTGTATATTGTCTGTGTTCCTTTCTGGTCTATGCTGCTTTTAGGCTCTCTCTTTGCTTAGAGGACCCCTTTCAATATTTCTTGTAGGGCTGGTTTCGTGTTTGCAAATTCCTTTAGTTTTTGTTTGTCCTGGAAGCTTTTTATCTCTCCTTCAATTTTCTATGAGAGCCTAGCTGGATATAGTATTCTTGGCTGCATATTTTTCTCGTTTAGTGCTCTGAAGATATCATGCCAGTCCTTTCTGGCCTGCCAGGTCTCTGTGGTTAGGTCTGTTGCCAATCTAATGTTTCTACCATTATAGGCTACATATCTCTTCTACCAAGCTGCTTTCAGGATTTTCTCTTTGTCTCTGAGACTCGTAAGTTTTGCTATTAGATGTTGGGGTGTTGACCTATTTTTATTGATTTTGAGAGGGGTTCTCTGTGCCTCCTGGATTTTGATGCCTGTTTCCTTCCCCACATTAGGGAAGTTCTCCGTTGTAATTTGCTCCAATATACCTTCTGCCCCTCTCTCTCTTTCTTCTTCTTCTGGGATCCCAATTATTCGAATGCTGTTTTGTCTTACGGTATTGCTTATCTCTCGAATTCTGCCCTCGTGATCCAGTAGTTGTTTATCTCTCTTTTTCTCGGCTTATTTTCCATCATTTGGTCTTCTATATCGCTGATTCTCTCTTCTGCCTCATTTATCCTACCAGTTAGTGCCCCCAGTTTTGATTGCACCTCATTAATAGCCTTTTTGATTTTGACTTGGTTAGATTTTAGTTCTTTTATTTCTCCAGAGAGGGTTTCTCTAATAACTTCCATGCTTTTTTCAAGCCCAGCTAGTACCTTTAAAATCATGATTCTGAACTCTAGGTCCAACATCGTACTATGTCTGTATTGAGTAGGTCCCTGGCAGACGGTACTACCTCTTGTTTTTTTTTGTTGAGGTGATTTTTCCGTCTTGTTATTTTGTCCAGAGGAGAATAGATGACTGAGAGAACAAAATGCTAACAGGGTACAACGTCCCAGAAAATATACTCTAAACAAATCAGAAAAGACCTGAAACCAGGGGAAAAGAAAGGGAAAGAAAGAAAAAAGAAAGAGAGAGAGAAAAAGAAAAAGATACAAACAAACAAAAACAGAACAAAACAAAAAAAGAAACAGAATATAATCAAATATGATCAGGCTGGTGCATAGATCAGTGCCACACACTAGATTTTGGGTGTATTTTGGTCTATTAGAAGAAAGTGCCTCCCAAAATTTTAAAGAAAGAAAAACTTATATATGTACAAAATAAGGGTTGATACAATGAAGGGATGGAATATGACTGTACAGATGAAAATTATAAAAAATTTTATAAAAGGAATTGATAAGTTGTTTGAAAAAAGAAATTAGACGATTTAAAAAAAAAGAAAGAAAGAAAAAAAAAGGGGAGACAATGTGATCAGGCAGGAGACTAGAACAAAGCTATATACTAGAGATTTAGGGTTTATTTTGATCTATTAGGGGAAACTGTATCTCAAAATTTTAAAGAGAGAATAACTTATATATATGCCAAAAATAAGGGTAACTACTATGAATGGATAGACTATGACTCTAAAAATGAAAAATAAAAATGTTTTTTAAAAAAGGGATTGATAAGATGTTGGTTGAAAAAGGGAAAAAGAAAAGTTAAAAAAAAGTTAAAAAATTTAACTTGGAAAGACTAAAGAATCATGGTAAAAAAGCCATGAATTCTATATGCAGTATTCCCCCTAGTGCTGGAGTTCTGCCATTGTCATCAATCGGTAAAACTTGGTCTGGATGGCTGTTCTTGCTGATCTTCTGGGGAGGGGCCTGTTGCCATGGTTCCCAAATATCTTTGCCGGAGGTGGAATTGCCCCGCCCTTGGCGGGTCCCGGCTAAGTAATCTGCTTGGGTTTTGCTCTTGGGAGCTTTTGTTCCCTGCAAGCTTTCCGTACAGCTTTGGAGGATGAGAGGGAAAACGGCGGCCCTCCCAATCTCCACCCTGGAGAAGCTGAGAACTCGGGGCCCGCTCCTCAGTGCGCCCCCAGAGAAAAGCAGTCACTCCCATCTCCCCGGTCTCTGGCCGCACTGCGCTCACCCAGCCTGTGACCGAGCATTTCTATCTCTGCCACCCGACCCCGTGTGGAGTCTCCAAACCCAGTACGCTCCTGCGCCGCTCCTCCCGGGGGAGGAAGGGGAGTCTCCCCGGATCTGCGGCTTGTTGGGTCCCTGCTGGAGGAGCAGTAGCCCGACTGTGTCGCTGATCATGGTTTATGGCAACCCTGAGCTGAGAGCCCGTGCCTTGGCTCCGTCTCTGCAGCCAGCTTCCCCCTCCGATACCTGGGAGCTCTGCCGCACTCAGGCACCCCCGGTCTTTCTGTGACCCTGAGGGTCCTGAGACTTCACTGTCCTGCGAGGGTTCCACTCCCCCCCCCCCCCCCCCCCCCCCCCCCCCCCCCCCCCCCCCCCCCCCCCCCCCCCCCCCCCCCCCCCCCCCCCCGCTTAGCCACTGAAGCGACATCCCTCAGCGGAGCAGACTTCTAAAAGTTCCGATTTGTGCTCCGCGGCTCTATCACTTGCCAGTAGCAGCCAGCAGAGGCCCCCAACCCGTCTGTCCTTCCGAATATCGCCTCGGATTCACTTCTCCGCACATCCTACCTTCCAGAAAGTGGTCGCTTTTCTGTTGAGAGTTGTTGCTATTCTTTTCTTTGATCTCTTATTGAGTTCGTAGGTGTTCAGAATGGTTTGATCCCTATCCAGCTGAATTCCTGAGACCAGACGAAATCCAGGTCTCCTACTCCTCTGCCATCTTGCTCCGCCCCCTTGCCTTTCCATTTTTTGAATAGTGTATTTTGTTGAACAGATGTTCCTAATTTTAATGTATACCATTTTATCAATTTTATCAATATTTTTCCCATGGTCAGTGCTTTCTGTATTTAAGAAATCTCTACTTGCCTCAAGGTCATGAGGATATTCACCTATTTAAAATCTAAAAGCTTATTGTATTATCTTTTTAAAAAATTGTGGTAAAATATACATAATATGAAATTCATCAGTTAAACCATTTGCAAGTGTACAATTCAGTGGCATTAAGTACATCCACAATGCTATATACACATGACCACTATCTATAAGCCTAAACTTTTTCATCATAAACACTGTATCCATTAAAATATAACTTCCCCTCTTCTCTCCTTCTAGTACCTGGTAACTTCAGCTTTCTGCCTTTATGATTTTGACTATGCTAGGTACCTCATGTAATTGGAATCATACATTACTTATCCTTCTATGTCTGATTTATTAACTGTGTATAATGTTCTCAAGGTTCATTCATGATGTAGCATGGATCAGAATTTCATCCCTTTGTAAAACTAAATGCTATTTCATTGACTGTAGAGATCACATGTTGTTTAACCATTCATCTGTTGATGAATATTTATTTTTATTTTTTAAAGATTTTATTTATTTATTTGACAGAGAGAGTGAGAGCACAAGCAGGGGGAGCAGCAGAGGGAGAGGAAGAAGCAGGCCCCCTTCTGAGCAGGGAGCCTGATGTGGGACTTGATCCCAGGATACTGGGATCATGACCTGAGCCGAAGGCAGATGCTTAACCATCTGAGCCACCCAGCGCCCTGATGAATATTTACATTGTTCCCACCTTTTGCCTATTGTGAATAATGTTGCTGTGGACATTGGTTTACAAGTATCTGTTTGAGCCCCTGTATTCAATGCCTTGGAATATAGATCTAGAAGTGGAATTGCTGGAATGTATGGTAATGCTATGTTTAACTCTTTGTTTAATTCCACTGCTTTCCAGAGACTACAACATTTTGTATTGCCACTGGCAAAGCACAAGAGTTCCAACTTTCTACATACCCATCAACATTTGTATTTTATTTATTTATTTTAAATAATAGGCATCCTAGGGTGTGTGAAGTGATATCTCATTGTGGTTTGGCTTTGCATTTTCCTAATGATTAATGATGTTAAGCATAGTTGCATGTGCTTATTCGCCATTTGTACCTCTTTGGAGAAATGTTTATTCAGGTCTTTTGCCCATTATTGGATGTTTTGTTGTTGAGTTGGAGTTTTTATACATTCTGGATATTAATCCCTTGTCATATATATGACTAGCAAATATTTTCTCCCATTTGGTAGGTTGTTTGTTCACCTTTTTGATTGTGTCTTTTGATCCACAAAAGCTTTTAATTTTGATGAAGTTCAATTTATCTGCCTTTTCTTTTGTTGCTCATGCTTTTGGTGTCATATGCGTGAAATTGTTGAAAAAATCCAATGTCATGAAAATTTTCCCCGATTTTTTTTTTCCTAAGAATTTTATAGTTTTAGCTCTTAAGCTTAGGTCTTTGGTCTATCTTGAATTAATTTTTGTGTATGTATATAAGGCAAGGGTCCAATTTCATTCTTTTGCATATGAATATCCAGCTTTCCCAGCACCATTTGTTGAAAAAACTGTCCTGTCCCCATTGGATGGTCTTGGCACTTTTGTCAAAAATCAGGTGGCCAAATATGTGAAGATTTATTTCTGGTCATCCTATTCTATTCCATCAATAGATGTCTATCTTTGTGCAAGTACAATGCTGTTTTTATTCCTAAGCTGAAATGGCACAAAGCAAAGAAGCAATTACCATTCACTTATGTGGAACAAATTTTGAAAGTTCCCAGACCCCCAAAATAACCTCTTAGGCTTTTCTGATACCATAGGATACATCTTGCTAATGGATGCACGAGATAAATTGAGATAAAGCACAGATGCTCAGAGACACAATTCAGTTATGGCAGCTTGATGCTGAGATGCTGAGTATAGTTCTCTAGGGAAGGAGCTTGGCAGAGCTATGTTTGCAGCTTAGGATGCACAATGTCTCTATAATGGCTTGCTGCAAAACAAACGCTAAGCATTATTTTCACTTTTTGTCCGTTTTTGTTAAAGCAAAAATCTTCTTTGGATTTCTTTCAGTTAGTGAAAACAGGCATTAATGCACGTCTTTTTTCTTCTTTCTTTTTGTAGGTCTTTTGTAAAAGTGAAGTGACACAACACAAACTTTTGAAAAGTGTGTGTGGGGGGGCGCCTGGGTGGCTCAGTTGGTTAAGCGACTGCCTTCGGCTCAGGTCATGATCCTGGAGTCCCGGGATCGAGTTCCGCATCGGGCTCCCTGCTCAGTGGGGAGTCTGCTTCTCCCTCTGACCCTCTTCCCTCTCGTGCTCTCTATCTCTCATTCTCTCTCTCACAAATAAATAAAATCTTTAAAAAAAAAGAAAAAGATAAGTGTGGGGGGGATACATGCATAATTTTGTAATATAATTTAAAATCAGAAAGTGTAATGCTTCCACTTTGTTATTTTTTTCTCAAGATTGCTTTGGCTATTTGTGGTCTTTTGTGGTTCCATACAAATTTTAGGATATTTTTTTCTATTTCTTAGAAAAAGAAATACCATTGGAATTTTAATGGCTTGCAATGAATCTGTAGATCCCTTTAGGTAGTATGGATATTTAAACACTATTAATTCTTCCTTCCAGGAACATGGAGTATCTTTTCATTTATTTGCACCTTCTTCAGTTTATTTCATCAATGTGCTAAAGTATTCAGTGTACAAATCTTTCGCCACCTTGGTTAAATTTCTTCCTAAGTATTTTATTATTTTTGATGCTATTGTAAATGAGATTCTTTTATTTCTCTTTCAGTTAGCTTATTGTTAATGTGTAAAAATGCAATGATATTATGTTGATTTTGTATCCTTCAACTTTACTGAATTCATTTATTAGTTCTAAGAGATTTTGTGGAAACTTTAGGGTTTTCTACTTATAATACCATGTCATATGCAAACAGAGATGATTTTACTTCTTTTCTGATTTGGATGTCTTTTATTTCTTTTTCTTGCCTAATTGCTTAGGCTAGGACTTGAAGTTCTATGTTGAATGGAAATGGCAAGAATGAGCATCCTTATATTGTTTTTGATCTAGAGGAAAAGATTTCAGCTTTTCAACATTGAGTATGATGTTAACTGTGGGTTTGTCAAATACCTTTATTATGTTGGGGCACATTCTTTCTATTCCTAATTTTTGAGAGTTTTTTTTATCATGAAGGATATTGAATTTGGTTAAATGTTTTTACCTCAACTATTGAAGTGATTATATAATTTTTATCCTTCATTATGTTAATGTGTTTTATCAGATTTATTTATTTGGTTATGTTGAACCATCCTTGCATCCCAGGGATAATCCCACTTGATCATGATTTATGATCCTTTTAATGTATTGCTGAATTCAGTTTACTAATATTTTGTTGAGGATTTTTGCCTTTATGTTCAATAGGCATATTGGCCTGTAATTCCTTTTTTTGAAATGCACTTGTCTGGCTTTGGTATCAGGGTAATGCTGGCCTTGTAAAATAAATTTGAAAGGGTTCCTTCCCCTTCAATTTTTTTTAAAGAGTTTGAGAAAAATTGGTATTAATTATTTAAATGTTTGGTAGAATTCAGTGAAGCCACCTGGTCCTGGGCTTTTGTTGTTTGGGAGTTTACTAATTCAATATTCTTGCTTGTTATTGGTCTGTTCAAATTTTCTATTACTTAGAAAACGCAGTCTTAGTAAGTTGTAGTTTCTAGGAATTTATCCATTTCTTCTAAGTTATCTAATTTGTTAGCATATGATTGTTCATAGTAGTCTCTTATGATCATATTTGTTTGGTATCAGTTGTAATGTCTACTCTTTCTTTTGTGGTGTTATTGAGTTAACTTTTTTCCTTAGTCTAGCTAAGGGTTTGTCAATTTTATCTTTTCAAAAATCCAACTCTTTTTCTATTGATCTTCTCTGTTGTCTTTCTAGTCTCTATTTCATTTATTTCCTTATTATATCTTTCCTTCTACTAATTTTGGGCTTAGCTTATTCTTCCTTTCCTAGTTCCTTGAAGTACAAAGTTAGGTTGTTTATTTGAGATTGTTCTTGTTTCTTAATGTAGGCATTTATTGCTATAATGTCCCTTTTAGAACTGCATTTACTGCATCAAATAAGTTTTGATATGTTGTGTTTCCATTTCTGTTGTCTCCAGATAGTTTTAATTTTTTTAAAATTAAATATTTCTTGATTTATTATTTGACCCATTGGTTGTTCAGAAGTGTGTTATACAATATTCATATTTTTATGAATTTTTCAGCTTTTCTCATGTTGATTTGTAGTTTCATATCACTGTCACTGGAAAAGTTGGAAAAGACTTGATATAGTTTGACTCTTGTTAAATTTGTGAAGACTTGTTTTGTGACCTAATATATGGTCTACTTTGGAAAATGTTCCATGTGCCCTAGAGAAGAATATGTATTCTGCTGCTGTTGAATGGAATGTTCTGTATATGTCTGTTAGATCCATTTGTTCCAAAGTACAGTTCAAGTCAATTATTTCCTTACTGACTTTCTGTCTGGATGATCTGTTATCACTGTTAATATTATTGCATTGCTGTCTATTCTTGCCTTCAGATCTGTTAATAATTGTTTAATATATTTAGGAGCTTCAAAGTCACATTTCAAAGGAGCGCACATATGGGGATGTGAAGAGTTTGTGACCATTTGTACAATCTACCAGTTATCAATTCTCTGTACCCTCTCATTTCTCTTTGCCTATATGCTGGCTCAACTTTCTCCTAACCTTCTTGAGAGTATCAATAGTATAAATTAATTTATATTCTTGTCTCTTCTTTTTCATATACTGTTACATCCTTTTTACCTCCTGAAATTTAGCCCAAGATATAAATACCAACAATTTATTATTTGCCATTTCCATTACTTATTTGACATACTAGAATCCCTACCTTGGAACTCACCTCTCCTTTGGCTTTCATGATACCATAATTCTCTAATTTTCTCTATTTTCTATGATCACTGCTTAGACTTTGTTGTATCTTCTTTCTTGTCATGAATCTTAAAATTAGGTTTCTCCATGATTCTTCCCTCAGTACTCTACTACTCACTCAGTACTTTAATTCTGGCTGGTTTCATTCATTCTCATATTTTAAAAAAAATAATTGGGTTGAATTAAATATACAAAAAGCTGTACATATCAAGTATACAGGTAGATGAATTATCCAAAGTGAAAATCCATGTAACCCACCCCATTTAAGTAAATATTACCATCTCTTGAGAAGCTCCCCTTCAGCCCTGTGATAGCAAAACCGCTTTTTTTGTTAACTTTTTATTTTGTAGTAAGTATAGATTCACAAAGCTTCACACAATTATAGATTCACAAATATAGTACAGAGAGGTCCCATGTAGCTTTCACTCAGTATCCCCAGTGGTTTTATCTTACATAGTTATAGTGCAATATCCAAACTGAAAATGTGATATTGGTACTATGTGTGTATAGAATTCTATGTCATTTTATTATATACATAGATTCATGTAATCTCCACCACAATCATGATACAGACCTATTCCATTACCACAAAGATCTCCTTGATGCTACCCCTTTATAGCCACAACCATTCCCCATCTCCTCAGCATCTTTAACCCCTGGCAGTCATTCACCTGTTTTCCATCTTTGTCATTTAAGAATATTTATATAAATGGAATTCTACAGTATGTGACCTTTTTGAAATTGACTTTTTTCCCCCTCACTTAGAATAATGCTCTCGAGATCCATTCAAGCTGTTATATTTGTTAACACTTTATTAAGAGTTTTTGCATTTGTATTCAAGGGGGATATGATCTGTAGTTTTTTTCTTTTTTCCTTTTTTTTTTTTTTTTTGTACTGCCTTTGTAATGTTTAGCCATCAGAGTGATACCAGCTTCCTAGAATGAGAGGTAAAGTGTTTCCTCCACTTCTATTTTCAGGAAGAGATTGTGTAGAATTGGTGTTAATTTTTCTTAAAATATTTGGTAAAATTCTCCAGTGAAACAATGTAGGCTTGGAAATTTCTTTTGTGGCTAGTTTTAAATTATCAGTTCAATTTTTAAAGTAGTTGCAAGGCTAGTCAAATTGTCTATTTCATATTAGTGAGTGATGATAACTTGTACTCTTCAAGGAATTGGTCCATTTCATGTAAGTTGTTGATTTTATGCATATAGACTTATTTGTAGGATTCCTTTATTGTCCTTTTGATGTCTGCAGGATCGATAGTGAAATCTTGTTTCATAGATTGTTAATAATGTGTTTCCTCTCTTTGTCAGTCTTGCTAAAGTTTTGTCAATTTTGTCAATCTTTTCAACAACCAGGATTTTGTTTCATTTAATCTATTTTTCTGTTTTCAGTTTGATTTCTTATTTTTTGCTTCTTTCTGCTTGCTTTGAGTACATGTGCTCTTTTCAAGTTTCCTAAGGTTATGACTTAACATTAATTTAAGTCTGTTTCTTTTTCTAATGTAAACATTAAATGCTATAAATTTCACTGTTAAGCTGCCTCACACAAAATTTGATCTGTGGCATTTTCATTATCATGTAGTTCAATACATTTTTAAAAAAATTCCCTTAGAGACTTCTTGTTTGACCTATGGATTATTTAGAAGTGTGTTAATAACCATTCTTTCTTCTGAAAAGTTACTGTATTGACTTCCAAAAGTTCTTTTACTTGCTTTGATCTTTTAGCAAATAGAATCCTGAACATGTAATACTTTGTGTTTGGTATTTTTGTTCAACATTAATCCATTCTATTATTGATGAGCATTTGGATTTGGAATTTTAGATTTCTTCAGTTGGGGTTTGGAATACTCATTCAATGGATATCTTGTTTTATGTTAAACATATGTACTAATTTTCAGGCTATAAACCTAGGAATGGAGTTTCTAGTGTTGGCTATTCTTGAACTGTTATCCCAAGTGGTTTTAGCAATTTATATATTTTATATGCTGGGCATGTAAGTTACAGTTCTCTATATGATCCAAAAGAGTTGATATTATCATTCTTTTATTTATTTATTTTTCTTGCCATTCAGTTGGGTGGGTAGTGTTATGTTTTATTCAACCTATACTCTGATATTTTTGTCTGCTTGTTACATCAATTATTAAGAAAAGTTGCTAAAATTTTCCCAGTATAATGGATGGTCTATTCATCATTTTAGTTCTTTCCACCTTTGCTTTATGTATTTTAATGATATGTCATTATTTACATACAAATCTAGAATTATATCTTCCTGGTGGATTGACAATGTTGATGAAATTTCCTCTTCATCTCAAGAATTTTTCTTGCTTTAATATTTACCCTAATACTAGTTTGTCTACCTCTGTTCTATTTCTTTTCTTTCCTTTCTTGCTTTCTTTTGGACTTCTCATATTATTTAAATTATAAACTTCTAGGCTGTTATACAGTCTTTAATTATTCTTTTAGTGATTACCTGGGAGATTACAGCATGCACCCTCCCTCAACTTATCAAGGGCTGTTATAAATCAGTTCTTTAAGGCAAGGATCCTAGAACACTTTAACTCCATTTATCACCTGTCTTAAAAACTCCTCAAGGGCTTCCCACTATCTGCAAGATATGGTTCAGTACAATACAGTCATCAGTCCATCAATCTTTGATGATTTGACTTAGCACCTGGCTTCTTACCTTTCCAATTTTCACTTGACCTATTCCTTCCTGTCATTGTGTTTTAATGATATATATTTATTTTAGCTACTGAAATATACTATGATCTTTTTCACATTTTGATTTTTGCATGAGCTAATTTCATTTGAAATGTGTTCCCACCTTCCAGTTTGCTTTGTAAACTAGGATTAATCCCCTGCTGAGAGGCTGTATCCATCATAAAACTTTATTCCCTCTCCCTCTTATTTTCCAACAAAAGGATTGTTATCTCCTCTGTGCTGCTTCAATTTTTTTCATACTTCTGTTAATATATGTATCACATTGTATCACACAACTGATGAAACCTCTTGAAATTTAAATTATATATTATAATATATAATTATTAAAAATTAGTTTATAATTTAAATTTTAAATGTGCTGTTTTTTTATTTTCTGCCTTGTCTTTCAAGAGGTTTCATCAGTTGTTATCTAATATTATAAAAAGATTTCATGGGTCTAAGAATTCCAGTGCTTAGCTTATGTCTATCAGTTCAACACATATTGAGTCTTCCGTGTGCCAATGACTATATTAAACTCAGGAGTATCAAAGGTTAATAAGGGACTTCACCACAAAGAGTTTTTGTTTTAGGGGAAGAAACAAAGAGTTAACAAATCAAGACTATGCAGTGTGATACATATATTAACAAGTATGAAAAAAACTAATGATGTAATGTATAGTGATTAATATAACATAATAAAATAAAATAAAAGGCAATGAGGACCTTTACATTGGCAGGATATGTATCTCATTTTATAATATAGGAAATAGTTAAAAATAAAAGCCCTTTGAGTCAGCCTAAAAATAAAAATTAAAAAATAAAATAAAAGAGAGCTACATGAACTCAGTGGCACGATTAATATTGCTGAGCAAGGCTCTCTGAAGTTCTGTTCCCTATTAGAAGAGAGGGGGAATCTGAATTCTGAAGAGATTTTTGGGAACTTCTCCTTACTACGGAAAAGCAGCTTGAACAGATGATCCAAGCAATGATAAGAAATAAGAAGCCAGGGAAATGAAAGGGAAGAAGGACAGTAGAGACTTTCAGGGCAAAAAGGAACTTTAATGAGGACAGGAGCAGTCAAAGAAAAACAATGAAGGGATTATGAGTTGGATGACTTTTGATTCACACTTTGTTCAGGTAGAAGCTAGTTCAGGTAGAAGAACTCATACTGAAATGTACTCTTGTAGGGGCATACATTATTTAAAGTTTTCCTGAGAATTACATAGTATCGTGCTCCAAGTCTTTATTATCTGTACTCTAAAGACAATCACAAATCTTTTTTTATGGTCTCTTACAAAAGCTCTGTTAGGGAGAGTTGACAGCTTCAGAGTTAGAGTTGACATGTTCAGAGAGAGAAGATAAATTTTTCTTGTAATAATATATTTAAATAGGGAAAAGCTTTCTACTTGGAGCCTACAAAAATATGTGCAGAGAAATTTTTGAATACCAAGAAGAAAAATCCCAACTTGTTTGTATTTTCTTTTGCACAAAATCTGTGGGCTTTGTAGCAGCCTTGTTATACAGATATCATTAGGGCCCACATCAGGTATGAGCACCAGGAAAAAGCTCACATTTCTAAGGTCTTTAAAAAGTGCTCTCAGCTTCCTCTGTAACAGCTGTGAGACTATCTTCATTATGATGATGACTCTGAAAAAAAAATTAACCTCTTATAAATCATATCATGCTTCCTAAGATCATACATGTAACAAATACTTAGTTTTTTAAAAAAATAAGCAGTGCTGATGTTTATAGACTAAAATGTTAAAGTGCCATGTGTCCTCTTTGGGTCCCAACTATACTTCACCCCACTCTCTTAACTCCTACTAGACATTTGTAACTTTTTTTTTTAAAGTAGGCTCCACATCCACTGTGGCGCCCAACGTGGGGCTTGAACTCACAACCCTGAGATCAAGCCCCAACCCGAAATCAACAGTTGGATGTCTAACCAACTGAGCCACCCAGGTGCCCCAGACACTTGTGACTTTTTGGCATACTTCCAAACTTTAACAACAAAAAATTCTTCTTGACTATGAACAGATGCCAGCACCCCAAAGGTTACCTCGTCATGATATTTCCCAATTATTACCTATTTCTTCCTCCCAAAAGTAACTTGTGATTTTGACCTTTAGGTAATTAATCTTTTCTTTTCTTTCCAGTTTTACTACTTGCATCTTTCTGTAAAGATGATAGTTCAGCTTTAGTTTTGCCTGGTTTCAAAACTTCATCGGAATGGAATCATAAAGTAGGCATTCTTTGGGTCTTTCTATATTTAACATTATATATGGGAGAGTCATCCATGTTGTTAAGTATAGGTATAGTTCATTTTAATTACTATGTAGAATTTTATTAGAGTAATATACTTCAATATATTCACCCATTTGCAGTGTTTCCACTTTGGGACTATTATGAATATATTGGTACTTTCATGGAAGTGTATCTTAGTACATATGCACACATATTTCTGTTGGGTATATACTAAAAACTAAAATTACTGGGACGCCTGGGTGGCTCAGTTGGGTAAACGTCTGCCTTTGGCTCGGGTCATGATCCCAGGGTCCTGGGATCCAGTTCCGCATTGGGCTCCTCGTTCAGTGGGGAGCCTGCTTCTCCCTCTGCCTGCCACTCCCTCTGCTTGTACTCTCTAACAAACAAATAAATAAAATCTTTAAAAAAATAAATAAAATTACTGATAGGGTATGAGCATCTTAACTTTCAATAATGCCCCAAAAGTTTTCGAAGTTGTAATAATTTATATTCCAAGTAGGAGTGAGAGGTTTCTTTTATCCATCGGCATTATCATCACTTAGAATTGTATTTTGAAACTTAATCATTCTGTTAGGAAATGAATATCTCAGTGTAGTTTTATTTTAATGTTATTATTGAAATGGTTGGATTTATGCCCAATACCTTGCTATTAGTTTCCTATAGGTCTTGTGTTTTTTTATGTTCCTCCTTTGCCTATTAATACTTTCTGTATATTATCTTCTTTGTTATCTTATTATATTTTTTGTGTTCTTAGTGTCAGTCTAGGAATTAGACGTGCATCTTAATTTATCACAAATTGCTTCAGGTGCATGCTACTTTAATTCCAGTAAAATACAGAAACTTCATTCTCATGTAGCTCTATTCCTTCCACCTTCCTCTACGCTATTATTGTCCTATATATTACACCTACATGTTATATGCTCAACAGTACAATGTTTTTAATTTTATAATTTTATCTCTTAAAATTTCAGAGGGAAAAGGAGACAATATATAGCTATAGAACAGGGGTTGGCAAACTCTGGAATATGGACCCAATCCGGTTCACTATCTGTTTTGGAAAGTTTAACTGGAACAAAACCATATCCGTTCATTTATATATTGTCCATGGCTTCTGTCATTCTATAAGGTAAAGCTGAGTAGTTATGACAGATGGAATTAAGGTTGATAATAACATGACTTTAAAATAAGGAGATCATTTTGGATTATCTGGGTGGGCCCAATGCAATTTATGCAACCGTCTTTTCAATCAGTTAAGAGAAGCACAAAAGGTATATTTATATTGTTTTTTTATAGTCATCTGCAATAATTACCTTTACTGATGCTCTGTATTTCTTCATGTGTTTTTGAGTTCCATCTGATATCACTTCTTTTTAAAGAACTTCCTTTAGTGTTTCTTGCAAGGCAGTTCTCCTAGCCATGCATTCTGTCTGCTCACTTGTGTGTGTCTTTATTTGCCTTCTGTGTTTGAATGTTAGTTAAAGGATACAGAATTCATGCTTGACTGTTTTCCTCCAACACTCTGCTGTGCCATCTCATTGCCTTCACGCCTCTATTGTTTCTGATGAGAAGTCAGCTGTTAATCTTACTGTGGTTCTATTGTACAGGAAATCATTTTTCTCCTGCTGCTTTTAAGATTTTCTCTCTTTTTTAGTTCAGTTTGGTCCTCAGGTGTCTAGGAGTGAATCTCTTTGTGATTATTCTAATTGGAGATTACTGAGCTTCTTACATATGCAGAATAATATTTTTCATAAATTTCAGGAAAATGTTGGCCACTATTTCTTCAACTATTTTTCCTGTTCCCTCATTTTCTGGGATTCTTATTATTCATATGTTGGTGTACTGGATGGTGTCCCAAAGATCTCTGAGGCACTATTAATTTTTCTTCTCTTTATTTCCTGTTGTTCTTCAATTGGATGATCTATATCATTCTATCATGTTTGCTAATTTTGTCTTCTGTCAGCACAAATCTGCTATTCAGCCCCTCTGGTGAGTTTTTCATTTCGGTAACTGTACTTCTACTACAGAATTTCCATTTGGTTCTTTTTAATAATTAGCATCTCTTTTATTTATATTATTTATAAAAAAATTAATAACTTTATTGAGGTGTAACTGATATACAAAGAACTGTACATATTTAATGGGTGCGATTAGACAAATTTAAATATATGTAAATACCATGATACCATCACCACAATCAAGGTAATAGACATTCATACTCTTATTTGATGAATCATTATCATCATTTTTAATGTTAATGTTAATTAACATGTCCATATTTTTAACATTTTTTCTTTAGTTCTTTAAAGTCTCTGTGAAGCCCAACATTTGTCATTCTCTTCCCCCAAAAAACTGTAGCTACTGACTGCTTTTATTCAGGTGTATATGTCACCATTTCCTATTCTTTGCATGTCATATTTTTGTTGTTGTTGAAAAATGGGTATTTTAGACAATACAGTGTAGTGACTCTGGATTCTAATTCCCTTATCTTCCCCCCAGAATGGTTGTTATTACTGCCTTTTGTGACTTGCCTGTACTAATTTTGTGGAGTCTGTGTCCCTTGCAGTGTGTGGCCTTTGCTATATCTACTTATGCTTTTCATTTTTTTAAATTCATGTTTTTGTTTTTAAGACTGGTTTAATGGGGTTCTTCCCTGGGCAGCATAAGTAGTCAGCCAATGACTGGTCAGCAGTTTTGCTTAAACACCATGTTAAGGGCTGCACTGTGTCCCCTTAAAGTTCGTATGTTAAAGTCCTAACTCCCAGTGCCTCAGAATGTGACTGTATTTGGAGATAAAGTCCTTAAAACAGTAATGAAGTCATAATAACTCATTAGGGTGGGCTTTAATCCAATCCAAATACTTGCTAGTTTTACATGTAAAGATCATTGTTTATAATTTATGCACACCTAAATATATATCTATATTTGTGTAGATGTAGATATATATTTATTTGTTAATTGTCTTTCTTCTCCACTGAAAAGGAAACTTCCTGATGGTAGGGATGTTGTCTTGTTAATCATTGCATCCTTAGTGCCTATTATAATGCCTAGTAAATAGTAGGCCCTCCATAAATATTTGTGAAAGAATGAATGTAGGTATCTAGTTTTTCTTTTTTTCTTGAAAGAGAAAGAGAGAGCACAGCATGCAAGAGTGGGGTGAAGAGGGGCAGAGAAAGAGAGAGAGAGAATCTTAAGCAGGCTCCACACCCAGTGCAGAGCCCTACGTAGGCTTTGATCTCATGACCCTGAGATCATGACCTGATTGGAAATCAAGAGTTGGATGCTTAACCAACTGAGCTACCTGGGTACCCTGATATCTAGTTTTTTTTAAAGCTTGTATAAAATAATCATTCTCATAAACTTTTGTAGTACTGTGTATTATTACAGCATTTAGGGATGTTATCAAACTTGTCATTACACTTCTAGGAATCAAATACCTACACACATACTAGTCGTACATGTAAAGATCATTGTTTATAATAAAAAGAAACTGGAAAAAAACTAAGGACGCAGCAAGAAAAAATGTCAAAATAAATACTAAGGAAAAGTATGATGCTACTAAAAGGTATTGTTTTGTTTTATAATGAAAAGATGTTTATGATAGTTGAGAAAAATCATGTGACAAACAATATGAATATGATCACACAATTAGTAAACAAGAAAACTGTGTATAGTGTGTCTGTGTGTTTGTGTCTTTTTTGTTATATATTTGGATGGGTGGGTATGATGAGGACTACAGTAAGAGGACAATAACTTTTTACTCTATAATTTTACTTTATAGTTTCGTGTATTACTTACATAACTTTATGAACAATAAAAATAAGGGAAAATTTTAAAGGAAATATTGTGACATATTCCATTTTCACGAGTTCTAACATACTGTGTTATCTTCTTATAGACTGTATGTGCTAGAAATCAGCATCTCTTGATTTGCCAGAGTAGATAAACACTTACCAAACCAATACAGCCAAAGATTGAGTATGTTAGTGCAATAGAAAATTCCAAGGGGTAAGATATCAGTAAAACCCGTGAAACTTCTCTTCCAAGTTTCTGAAACCAGAAAATAGGGAGAAATCTTGCATTATTATCTTTAAATATGTTCACAAAAGGAGCTCCTACTATGAGAGTCAAGGAAAATAGGAAAAATAAATAAGCTGCTTTCACCATTCAACTTCCCTAGTCATCTCTACTACTTTGCCTTCCACTCCACTTTTCCTACCCTTAATTCCCCCAGCTCATTATCTTCAGCTTCCACTGGTGGTCTTCATCACTCAGCATCCTTGTCTCACTTCTTACAACTCTTCATTCTCATTATTCTCTTCATGACAGAGTCTCTATCTGTTGGGGTTAATGTAGAGCATGAAATCATCCATAATACCTGGCTTGCTAAAAGGTAACACAGAGGCCGCTGGGGGTGAGGGAAGGTTTCAGAGAAGGGCATAGGCCTTTGGAATGCTGAGGCCTGCGTGACCACTCTGCCATAGGAATGCCGTGGGGAGTTGCCTTTCCCGAAGCCTTCTTAGCTCAAACAGCTGCCCTGTGATTTAAGAGGTGTATGCACTGTCCCCTAGGCTATGTTTAGCAGAACTTGTAGAACAAGCAGATCATATCATTCCCATAAACAGATCCTCCTAGTTGCAGTAAGACCCCTTGTCACACATCACATGCTTGAGAAACAGTGATAAAGTGATAAAGATTTATGATTATCCTGAAGGACCAATAAAGGTGAGAGAATAGAAGGGCAAAGGGTCGTCTCTGAGCACTGACCCCCTTGCCTTCTCCTCTCTTTTACAGCAAAGTGTGGAGTCATCGTTCATCTGTTGGTACAGGGATTGCTGGCCATTCCCAGCATCTATCCAAGCTCTTCAGTCAATAAGATTTGACTCTATCTCCAGTGATAAGATAGCTACTAAGGGATTTTATCAAGCAATTCTCATGTATTGAAACAACTGTTACTAATTACAAACTTACTTAAATTTGTATGTGCGGTGATAAAAATCTCACATGGAAATTGCTGTAACATGATGTGGAAGGATGAGTAAATCCTCAAACAACATCTCACTTGGAAGTACACAGTGATTATGATTTTGATGGGATAATAAAGCAGATCCCTTCTGTTGTGATCAGAAAGATATTTTCAACTACATATCAGGATGAACGATATTGGTCCTAATCCTGAAAATGAATGTAGTTTTTGTGCTGGCTATAGAAAGAAAAGAATGTTATTCAGACCTGGAAAGAATAACATTACAATCTCTCTCCTTCAATGCTTTCTCTTCCTCCCTCTCTGTTTTTGGGTTTATTTAGTATCTTTTACGCAAAAAACTATTAGGTGGTAGGGAGTAGATAGTAAGAATGAAATGGCAAAAAATTCCTGCTTTCTCAAGGTTTATATTCAAGTAGAAAAGACAGAAAGATAATGTAAGGTAACATATAATTCGGTTAAATACGTCAGAATGGATAAAAACTTGCTCAGGAGTTTGAGGGGACAGGAGGTTTGCCCTAAGCCATTCATATCCAGGAAGCCTTCATAAAGAGGTAAGACATTGTAAGCAAGAGTAAGACTGAGAAAAATGGAGGGAAGCAACATTCTAAGCAGCTTTAAATTTTCATTTACTAGTTTTTTTGTAACTTATCTTGCTCCAGAAAAAAATGTAATAGCATAAATTAAAAGTGTGACAAAATAATTAAGAAATGGAGACATAAAATAGAAACAATAATAAAGTTAAAATATATATCACACGACCTATGGTTTGATAATGTGAGGAAAAAAATGAATGCAAGAATGAACATGTTTTAAGAAAATGATAAAGCGAGTTTAACTCAGGTATAGGGAGTATATGATAGTAACAGGAGGATAAAGAAAAGGCTATAGAGGGTGTGAAATATCAAGTTACCTTATCAGAATTCTGATTTAATTTTGTTGGCAGAAACACAATTGTAGCATTTTAGCTGAGAAGTACTGGTGACCTCTTTGTTGCCAAGATAGTAAAAAGTCATTTTGTCCACATTCCTTAACTTGTATGTGTTAGTGTTATTCTCAAATTCTGCCCCTGAAAATAGCAAGGTATCTGCCAGAGAAGTTCAAAGAGGCAAACAGTGGAGAGAGTGACTGAGTTCTTGACAGGCGATTTTAAGCCTTTGAGTCCAGTGTAAGTCAGTAAGTGCCCTTTTCTTGCTTAAGTCAATTTGGGTTGTATTTCCCGTCACTTACAACTAAGAGAGTCCTAGTCAATAAAAATTAAAGTGAATAATAAGCAATAATTGGTAATCGGGAAGACAGTGGAGAGAAGGGTGAAGGATTACATCAAGGTTTTCAGCTTTAGAGGCTGAAATAAGGGAGTCTTGCAGCACAGTACTTTTGAGGAGGCAAACTTTTTCCATTTTATATCTGTTGAAGTTGAGATGGTGACAACAGAAGCATATCGAAGTGGAAACATCAAGCTGGCCATTAGAATAAGAGGCCTGGAGTCTGGGAGACAAACAATTTAACAGGTATGTGTTGGCACTTTCTCTACTGACACATAAAGAAACTCAGGAACAGGGAAGTTAAGAAACGTGTCCTCAGGGTCACATACAGTGAGTACTGAAGACAGTGTTTGAATAAAGTCAGCCTGGTTCTGGATTTAGAATATCAACCATTTTGCTATAAGAGAAGTGTGTTTCAGAGGCATGCACTTTTTGGGATAGCTGAACCTACCTGGGAACACTGATAACCTTGATGAGTTTATGGGTTTAGCCAAGCAGCTTGCTTATATTAGAAAAGCTGGCATTTGGAAAATCTTGTAAAATGTTGGCTGCCTTAGTAAATGTAGAACAGGATTCTATAATCCCTCTAAGAGAAGATTGTGGGTTAGAAATGTAGGTCTAATATATAAGTTCATTCATGTAATTAATCACCGCAAACAAAACAAACTTGTGCATTTGTGAAATTGATCATTAATACTGAGTTCAGATAAATACAGTCTACAGTGGTTTGTAATACTGTTTGCAAAAGGAGAGTCCTGGAAATTATGCCATTATTATCTTAAACTGATGATTATAAGCTTATGAATAAGAGTGGTGAGCTCAACATAATTTGGTCCAATCCTCCACTTAATAACCTAATTCTTCTTATCTCTGCCACCAAAATTAGAACTGAAGATTGCCAGAATGAATTTCCAGGGAAAATGGAGAATTTTCTTACAATGTACAGGGAAAATCTGATGCATACTTATTTAAATCAATCCATCATTCATTACACACAATCCATTTTGGGGTACTATTACATCTTCTCTCAATCTTCCATTGTCCTCTAGGCTTTTATTCTTCATGCTTGGATTCCTTCGACTGATGGCCCCTTTACAATATAGTGCAGGTATAGAGAGAGGAAAGTTGAGGTAGGGGGAGCAGGAAGATTATGCCTCATCTACAATGAGTCTTCTCATTAGAATTATTTTTGAATTAAAACTTTCAAGTTGCTATTTTTTGTTTTGTTGTTCAATAATAAAGAGGAGCTCTACTCTAATGTATTCTCATTTGAATGTCCTTTGCAGCACTGATATTCTGTAATTCTGAATTTAAAGCCAACACAATTGAAATAAATCAGTTGTGATATCAGGAAAGATATTCACATTTACTGGAGAATGTTACTATCTTAAGAAGAAATACAGTTACTTCTCTGGTACAAAGTATGTGACTGGATATTCAATTAAATGGAAACAAGACAGATTCACGCACATGTAGCATTTGAACACAAAACAAAATTCATGTGAGACACAAAAATAAGCTGTGTATGGGGGCGCTTGGGTGGCTCAGTTGGTTGAGCATCCAACTCTTGATTTTGGTTCAGGTCATGATCTTAGGGTCTTGTGATGGAGCCCCACATTGGGCTCCATGATCAGTGGGGAGTCTGCTTGAGGACATTCTCTCTCCCTCTCCCTCTGCCTCTCCCCCCACTTGCGCTCTCTCTCTTTCTAAAATAAATAAATAAATCTTAAAAAAAATAGGCTGTGTATGAAAAGCTCTGTGTTAAACCAGAAATTACCAGGTGTCTACATTTCCAAATATATGCATCAGTAGCAGAATTCTTTTGTTGATTTTGGGAATGGTTTTAGGGTCTAGGATTATACATTTCTTTCATTAAGAGAATCATCAGTGACCCCATGCCTAATGCATATACATTTATCACTGAAGCTTTCACATTATCTACTTGCTTTATTTTAATTGGGCATGTCAGGAATTCAAACATTCTATTAATATTTACCAAAAAATCATGTTAGAATTATTTTTGAATTGAAACTTTCAATCAAGAGCTTACTACTTAAACCAAAGAATTTCTTGAAGACTAATAAAAGTCTTATTTTACCTCCAAAGGCTTTAAAACCTTGGAAGAGAATTGTTTGAATGGTCACTTACTGCTTGTCCATAATTCCTGTATGACACGGAATTAAAAGAAGACAACTCAATTGTTGTTAGAATTGATGCAATAACTGCAACAATCATGCAGAAGATGTTCATCATCAAAGCAAATGTAATCTGAAAAGAAGATACATGGTAAGCCTGTTATATTCTGAATAAACACTTAGGTTAAACAGTTTGTATTGCTGAAAAAAAATCATTTTGTCAAAACTCTGATCTAGTTTCTGAAGCTTTAGAGGTGCTGGAATGCTTGCCATTACAATAAAATATCTTCCTGGTTTACATGAAACCCAGTTAATCTGGAGGGAACAGTGAAATATCACATCAGTAAGCATCAGTCTTCCATTTGAGCTAAAAAATGTATTTTACAATATTCTGAGTCATTTGGAAGAAAGATTGTTAAGATAGGATTTGAACAAAAGGAGATCCACTATAAAATGGAAAATGAAACAAAAAAAGATGGAAAATGACTGCTTGTAGAAATAAGCCAAACAAGATTCAGTGATTTTTAATCCAGGATTTTCATTCTCTAGGGAAATCTATCAATATCTTTGGATATGTTTTTATCTGTACAATTGTGAGATCAGACACATTGATTTCTTAGCTCTAGGAGTCTAAGATTTTTTTCTTTCCAACATCTTATCTATACCATAGATGGATCTTCTGGACAGATCCTCTATCTTATTACAAGATATAATCCTGTTCCCAAACTAGGTAGTTAGGACAATGAAGTTTTACAGTAATATTTTATCTATATATAAAGGCATTATTAGGTCCTATTAAATTTTTTCACTAGTAAAGTTCATACAATGTTAAAATAAGGTAGAATACCAAACCAAAAAAAACCCTATATTTAAATTTAGAACTTTTACATAATGATTCTAATTAATATAGAAAGTTTGTCTACAGTAAGTTATGTGCTCCTAGATTGTCATTTAATTATTTTACAAGTAGGGTAGATTCCTTCATTGCTTAGGTACTCACTAAAACCTACTTAGCTTTGTGACAAGTGTGACAAATTCACTATTGTTTTCTAAAGCAATGCTCTCCACTTACCATGCCTTGAGTTGGATGCCTTACTGCTCTTATTATGGAGCCTCCTGCAATGATAAACTGGATATAAAAACATATTTATAAATACTCATTGATAATGCTCATAAACTTAAGATGTATTTTTAACAACTCCCTCTTCCAGGTCAGTTATTTTTAGAATACCAAGAATAACAAAATATAAAGAAGTTTCAGTAGAAGGGGTCAGGATAAGTTTCCATCATATAGTCATGAACTAAAAGCTAATAGCTGGGTCACTAATCACAGAAACATAGGGGACAGTGGGCAGAATTCAGGTTGTGGTATATACCAAAGATGACTTAAAGAGTCCTGAATCAGGGGCCAAGTTTGCTTATATCTGTGCATGCCTTTTGAACTCATTTGATTATCATTTCAAATGCTATCCTTCCTAATAAAATAAAGCCATTGATTGCAATTATTGTATACATAGCCAAATGTGAAAAAAGTGGTTCATGAGTCTATTCCAAATTGTGTTTGTACAAAATATATCTCTTGAGACTGTGGCCATTATTAAAGTAACAACTGTAATTCATGTTTTTGCCTTTTTTAAAAAGAGTTTCCATTATTTCACACCAGATTACTTTGTCTATTTCCCAGAAGTGTAAAGTTATGTCATACTGTTTGAAGGTGAGCTGCATATTTCCCTTGGAACATTCCTTTTGTCTTATCTGTTTTAGTGGATTTTACAAAGATCTAAGTCAAATGATAATCTGTGGAAAAACAGCACTCATGCTATACCATTTATAGGAAGGCCAAACCTTAAAGCTTACTAACTCCTCCAGGATAACTTAAATTTACACACACGGCACTTCATTCCGTAATAAAAGCTGAGATTTCTGAGGAGGTACACAGTGAACAGAAGAACATAAAGTTGAATTATAAACTGGAGTGCGCTGTAGCTAGATTACCAAACCACGCGCTTCACAAAATGCCTTTCAAGGTTATGACAGTTTTGCACTGGATTAAATTTAACTGAAATTTTAGATAATTTATTCTAGGAGCTACACATGCTATTTTTATAACATGCACAATTAAACACTGAAGGTCACGAATCATTATCTGGATTTTGTCTGCAAATCCACTATTGTTTTCTAAAGCAATGCTCTGACAATTGTGAGCCAATGTATAAAGGCAGAGGATCTCCTAGGGGCCACTGCTTTCTCTGTAGCCCTCTCAAGTGGTGGCCATTTTCTCTTCCAGCCCTTATAACTTCCCTCTCCTCCAGCTTTGAATCAAATGTCATCAGATTCTATCACCACTATCCAGCCTGGCTGAAGTCATCAACTGATGACTTGGTCACTCTAGTCTTGGTGATTTTAATTTCTGTCTCATTCTCTCTCTAACACCTCTTAAACCTTGGTGTGATATATATATATATATATATATATATATATATATATATAAAATCCTTCTAATACCTGGGTCTTATGTTTCTTTGAACTTCTCTTCTCTAATCCTCTGACCCATCCTAGCTCAGTCACTCACTCCCATATTCATTCTCTTGTGCTTGTTTCTGCCAATAAGGATGACATCTTTCAAATCTCATTTCCAAGTATCCCACTATGACCACCAGCTTCTATCTTTCTACATCATGTCCTGTAGTATCACAACTTTAACAATTCTTTGAACCCATCTGCATCTATAATCAAGCCCCTCACCTCTCTGTTATATTCTCTACTTCACCAGCTTAAATTTCATGGTTAACTATTACACTCACTTATATACACTTTCAACTCGTTTGCACTGTTCTTATTTGATCACAGATGCATGGTTAAACCCAAATCCTGATTAAATGCAGTTCTCCTTCTCACTGAATGCCTGAACCCATGCAGCCAAACAGGACTTGAGAAAGACACACAACCATCTTGACCCATATCTCACTACACACATTCTGTTCCTAAAGCTTAAGTGAGCTCTTAATCTTAGTGAAAGTCTAACTACTTTTCCACAATGCATACACTCTCTTTTTCTAGGTGACTATTTCATATCCTCTCTTCAAACAACCAATTCATTATCCCATTCTCCTTCTCAGCTCATGATCTGGCTTCTTAATTCACTGAGATATTTGAAGCCATCAGAAGAAAAGTTCCACAAGCTCCCAATATCCCATCTACCTACCTATCAAAATTTGTCCTTTCTCTTTGTTTCTCCGCCTTTCCATCCTGTTACCCACCTTGGCACTATTTACATTAAAGATGGATAATTCTTTCTTATGAGGGCTATCCTATACTTTGTAGGGTATTTAGCCATATCCTTGGCTTCGGCCTACTAGATGCCTACCCCAGCTGTGAAAACCAAAAATGTCTCCGGACATCACCAAATGTCCTCTGAGGGGCAAAACCACCTCTAATTGAGATCCACTGCTAGAGATGAACTGTCCATGAACCTAAGTATTTGTGTATTAAAATTCATCACCTCTTGCCTACCCCAGTACAGGATTCTAATAATCCCTCCTTCCCTCCATTTATTTCATATTGATTTTCCCTCTTCTGGTTCAGTCCCCTCAGTAAAGACATGATACTTCCAACTTACTGAAACAAATAAGCAAACCTTGTCTTGATCCAAACTTCCTCCCACTACTACTTCATTTCTCAATGCCACATTACACCAGAGTCCTTAAAGGAGTTTTATTTGCTGTCTCTATAGTCTTCTCCTCCCATTATTTCTTAAACCAACTCCAGTCAGGTTTTGCTTCACCATACCACTGAAACTACTTGTCAAGTTTATTGCTAACTCCAGTGGTCAATTCTCAGCCTTATTTGGCAAAATAACAGAATTTAATATAGTTTATCTTTCCCTATTTGTTCACTCAGCTTTGAGGATGCCATACTTTTCAAATTTTCCTACTAACTTATGGCTATCTAGAAACCACAGAAGAATGCAGGTAATGACAAATTTAGAAAATGTGTGAGTAGACTCATTGTGTGAAGAAGGTAAGGACCCTAAATACGAAAATAACCATGCTAATGGATATTATGGTTAAGATTCTTTGTCTTTCACATATCTAAAGACAATCCAACCTATGGTTGTCATTGTGTATTCCCTCCTGTATCCACATCTCTTGTAACAGCACTGGTAAGTTAAAGGTACTAAAAAAACATGTGTTGAAAGAAAGAATTTGATTTTGAATAAATTACCAACATGGGATTTACTTACATAATTCTCCTGAAATCTCTGTTTAAAAACTGTTCTCTATCTTCCACTAGTGGCATGAATAGTATTTATTGAATGATTAAATCATATAAATATATTCTACTCACAATAATTCCCCATAAAGCACATCCTGTTTTGTAAGTTATAGGTTCATACGTCCCAAAGACTCCTCTAATTTGTCCCATATACAAAATCAATAGGAAATACCACATGAAAACATGAAATATGCCAATCATAATCTGGAGAGCCTGTGAGAAGAAAATGATATTAGTACCAAAACCATGTAATTTATAACATTATTCCAGTAAGTGTTAACTCTAAGAAATATTTAATACTTTTATGAAAGATAAAAGTTAAATAGCAATGCACTGACCATGTACTTTCTGGACTGGTTAGCCCCAAAGGAAAGCCCTAACCAGGAAGTACTGAGGTTTACCAAATAGGAGTCAACCATTCTTGGAGCATCAGACTGTTCAATGATAATTCTAGTCAATTCTCCCATAAAATAGTTGACAATCTGACCCTTACTACTGGCTATCCTCCCTACCTATCAAGTAATGGCATGAGAGGAGAATACTGAAGGTATTTGGGGGAAAATATGGTTACTAGTCTATTTGGATGCAGGAAACCTTATATCCAATATATTCTTGTATATTAGTAATTATTAAGGTTGAACCACTTTTTGCATCTTTTTGAAGGTTTACCTTTGCCTTCAAGGTATATTTGGTATGTATCTTTATTACAAGCATGCTGTTGTGAGGTACAGTCCAACACAGAGATACAAAGAATATCCAGTGTAGGCTTGCTTGTACAAGGTCTTCCTATTGGATAGGGGATGAGCTGGTGGAGGGGTGAATTATTACCCAACTTTAATTTGTAAGAAGATAATTACAATCCAAGTAAATATGTGCCAGTAAATTTATTTCTCAATTTATATGTGGACTAATATTTCATATACTGAATCACATTTTTAATTACTGTTTAAAAATTTTAGAGGATTGGGGCACCTGGCTGGCTCAGTCGGTAAAGCATGTGATGCTTGATCTCAGGGTCATGAGTTCAAGCCCCATGTTGGGTGTGGAGCCTACTTAATAATAAAAAAAAAAAAGTAAAAATTTCAGAGGATACACTATTTTTACTTAACATAAACTTTAATAGGAAGCTATTTAATGCTTTAACTTTAATAGTTCCAGCTCTTTGTAAAGTAGTCTAAAAACACATAAATGCAATCAGCTAATATTAAAGATACGTTTTAGAGAATACTCCATTATAGAAAGACGACTTTTTCAGTAACAATCTTATGCATTTTTATAGATTTAGAATTTTAGATTTCCTCTGCATCAAATTGGGAAGAAAGGCATTATCTTCAGAGATTCTTTGGATTTGATTGGGAGAAAATCTTCTACTAGATAGCAAAATCCTTGAGAGCCTGGACTTTACAGTTATCTCACTGTTGTCACCAGCCTCTAAAAGTGGGAATCCAGTAAACATCTCTTGAATAAGCACATCAGAATGGACACTAATCCCACATGACTTTCCCAACTCTTAAGTGAGCTTGAAAAATAGTGTCTCCCTTTATAACTGGCGGTTGTCCTATATAATACTATGAAATATCCAAGTAAAGAAAGCTTGAAAAGAACTCTATAAGAAAGCAAGGCTGCTAGTGTGTGGAGAAGAACAAGATGGGTTTTCTCATTTAAAAATTGTTCTTAACCTACACCCAATGAATGGCATTTCAGGAGGTCATAGGCCTCTTCTCCACACACAGAAATATGAGTGCAAAGGATTACAATATATACATGAAGCTGGGGAGAAGATCCAGAGCTTTCTTCCTATGTCTGAAGGGGTCTGTGACTCCAAAGAGATTAAGAACCTCTGCTGAACAGTCAGATGGGAGACAATCTACAACAGCGGCCAAGTTCAAAGGAAAAGTTCACATCCGGTGGAAAAAGTTCTTTCTCTTTCAAATGTGAAAGAGCATGATCTTCATAATTCTTTGGTGTTTATTAAGAGATAGCTAAGCTCTCTGTTTATAATTGAAGAGACAAATTAATAATCATTAAATTGCACAGACATCAATACAGTAATTGAAAGAGATCAGCAAGAGATCCCTCTCCCAGTTAAAAAAAAAATACTTCTTTTTCTTTTATTCCTTTTTGGGATTTATCTACTACCCTATGTATGTTGGTTTAGTCAGTATGCTTATTATCTGAGCACATATTTGTGTATGAAGAGACATGAGATCAGTTAAAATTTGTAGAAGACAATCAGTATTTAAAAAAAACATTTTTTTGGGTGAAGGGGAGTGGGAGATACAGGCAGATTCCAGTTATGGAATGAGTAAGTCATAGAAATAAAAGGTACAGCAAAAGGAATATAGTCAGTGATCTTGTTATAGCACTGTATGGTGACAGAGGGTAGCTATGTTTGTGGTGAGCACAGCATAATGTATAAATCACTATGTTGTACACCTGAAACTGATGTAACATTGTGTGTCAACTATACTCAAAAAATTTTTTTTAAACCCATTTTTGACTTAACCAAATATGCCCCTCTCCAGACTCAAGAATAATCCTTAGTAAATTGAAATATTCCTGAATTTAGTCAAAGTGAAGTCTTACTTACCCCTAAAACAAGACTATCTGCTGTAGAGATTTTTGAACACATACATGGAGCCATACTACCAGCATTTCCTCTAGATGATTATGCTTCTAATCTTTGCTGATATTTTTATTAGCAAACTTCTACAAAACAATACAAAACACGTATACACACTTTGCTCAAAGAAAATACTTAAGTTTGATTGTTTCCCTACTGTTTTACAACCACCTCCCCAAACTCTGAAGCAATTGCTTTCTTCTTTCTGTGCTTAATTTTGTAAAGGCATCAGCTTGCATCTACCTATTCTGAATAATGGCCTCCATAAGTGAAAACCCTCTCTCTAAGGCTAAAAAGTATAGGCATATTACAGTTATTCTCTCTGAGTTGTAAAACAGTGACTCTGGATGATAAAGTACGAACACTTAGGGAACAGTGTTAGAGAATTTTCAGTAAAGCTTTTACACCACTTATTTGCAATCCATAATCAGTTCAATGCAATTCATAATGCCATATTTGCATTTCAAAACCAAGTTCTTGTACTTAAATTCATCATGGGCTCATGATTTTTTTTTTTTTTTCTGTCACATACTTGCTATCTAGTTCTTCTTTATGTGAAAGAACTTTTTCTGCCATCAGACAACTTACCAAAGTTGCTTCCACAATCCTAAAGTCTTCTCCTAGGGGTTCTTTTGTTGTTATCGCCCCCACCCCCGTTATTCCTGCATTTCTGGTGTTCAGAAAACCTGGCTAATAACTATATCCTTTGTGGATGTGACATTACATTGTTCTACATCTTCTAACAGGTCTTACTTAGGTCAGTAACATGAATCATGCCACTTAGCCAGGTGATCATCTAATGGATGATATTAAACCCTGAATCTTGGTCCTTTCAAAAGGAGGGTTTGAATAAATGACCGCTCATTCCCTATACCCTTAAAATCTCATGATTTGATTATTTTAATGCATCTTTGGTTTCTAAAATTGATTTTTGGTTTCTAAAATTGATATCTCTTAATTCTATAAAGTACAGAGACAGAAAAAAGCTAGGTAAGAATACAAGAGCTATTGACAGTAGAGAAAACAGTATGTTAACAACTTAAGTATAAAGAATAAGTTTCATATATTAAACAGCACCTTTGAGAAATACCAAAGAAAGGCAGGCCTAAAGGCACCCAAGATTAAGATTAATCATTCTGTTATGCTTAAATAAAAGACATAGAATTACAGAATTCATATATAAAGTAATGAGGAAGTTATATCTAGATTGCTATTGTCACTTTTGAGAAAAAAGGAAAATAATAAAAAACAATTAGCCCTTTTTATATGTATAAAAATTCTCACAGTTGCTAGTGGAAACACCATGAGTGACTTGGGGAGAATATTTAGCATCCCTATAGTCTCCATCTGGCCCCCACCAAAACCACCCCAGGTGAAGTACCAAGAAAAAATAGGTTGCATGTGGCGTTTAAAATTCTTCAGCTTAATTGATGGACGAAAATAAGAAATTCTACAATATTGTTTCTGGAATAAATGATGGTTAGAATTTTTTAGAAAAACATTCTACAATACTCTATAACCCAGTTAATATCTCATTTTCGTAAAAAAAAAGATAAAAAATAAAAATTAATAATTTGTTTTTATTTTCTGGTGATCTCATCACTAATCCAAAAAGCAGCTGCAGAACAAGCCCCTAGCCCTTATTCCCAACCCGATCCTCATTCCCTACCCCTGCCTTAAAGACACAGGAATTCTGGAACAGTCACAGAGAGCTTATGTCTGGAAGCCACTTCTCCATCTTTAGCAGGGATGCGACTCCTGTCTCCAGAATAGAGTTCAAACTCTTTGGCAGGGCCGATAAAGCCCTTCATGAGCCCTGCCCACTTTCTCGGCCTCGTCCAGCCCCTCCCTGGGTTTCTGCCCTAATGGCTCCCACAGCAACCTTCTTTGGGAAGCCTTCTCTGCCCCAGTCGTTACTACTCCTCTCCTTGCCCTCCTACATCACAGTGTTGTCTAACTCTGGATGATCAGGACTGGCTCCCAAGGCAATGTGAGCTCCCGGAAGCCGAGGAATTCACTTCTCCACGTCCAGGGCCAGTCCTGGGCTGCGACCGAGGGGCTCACCCTCCATGAAGCGGACGGGGCTGGGCGCACAGGCGGTGGGTGAGTTCCAGCGACTGCACAAGGATGGACCGGGCAGGAGAGGGAAGGTGGGGGGCACCGAATTCTATCTCCGCGCCCCTTTTTCAGCTTTTAACACTTAAGAAATACTGTAAGCAAAGCGACATCATTACCCTTCATTTTACTTGTTCAAGGTCCTAAGGATCGAGTTTCGCCCTCTTGGGTCCAGGCCCAGGCTGAGGGGGCGGAGTCCCGGCGCGGGCCGGTCCCCTTGCCCAGGAGCGCTCCTCCAGCACCCGGTCCGGGTCCTCCCGCCAGTGCCCAGGCCCAGATCAGGAGGCAGATGTCAGTGGGCAGCGCCCTCAGGGCCAGGTTCCCAGACGCTGCCGGGCAAGCATCACTGAAGCAGCAAGGAGCCCAGGACCCAGCAGGCCCTCAGGCTCCTCAGGCCACGCGGGCCTCCAACGGCGGCGGCGAAGGCGCTGCCCTCGTGCGCCTGCGCACCCACTCCTGGTACGTGGCGGGGGCGGGGAAGGCCGTGTGCGCAGACTCACTAGGGCTTTGAGGACCACGTGGTCAGGCTCGCGGGAACTACGGCTCGGTGTCTGGAGAAATGGCTTCTCTAAACATCTATTTCTGATATTGGCCCTTCTGGTGCATTCGCTGCAGAGCGACTCAGGATCACTGATGAAAAGTCAGTCCCTCACCTTCTCTGTCCTCAGAGGAAAATTGTAGCGCAAATGCATTTTAGGAGGTGTAAATATTGAAAAAGGCAGTTGAGTCAGTGACTACCCTCCACCTTTTTTGTTTTGTTTTTTTTAAAAAAAGTTAGAAGCCGAAGAAAGAAATAAATGAAGAAGCTATTTGGCAAGACACCAGAATGACTTTCTCATCCACCTGCTGAGGTGAGTTTACGTTTCAGTTTATACCTGGTATCAGTTTTCTATTCGATGGGGAGAGTTGTTAAAACAGTGTGTGTGAAAAGATGTGTAAAGAAGTAGAGGTAGCAACTGTAAGATTCTGAAGGGTCTGATGTGGTAGATGAGGAAGTCGCGGGGGGGGAACCTCAAGCAAAAACTGTGATCTTAATTTAACTGAGAAGTACGGGTACTCCTGTTACGCAACACTCATGACTTACTGAGGCAGTAAAGTACCTGGAGAGCAGACATTCCTGCAGCTACTGAAAGTTATGAAGTCTCGTTTGTTCCAGGAAAATTTTGATTGGTATTTTGGGAAAATTAAAATTCAAGCTTGTGATGTAAATATTTAGTAAAACATAAATAATAGTAAAACATTCGGGAATAGAGACTGATTTTTCTTTTATAAAGAAATTGCCTAAATGACACCAACACCTTTTTTTATTTTTTATTTTTTTTGCCAGAGCCAAATTACAGTTATATCTTAAAGCCACCGAGATTTTTTTATGATCATTTATTGTTCAAAAATCAGTTATAAACTCAATAACTTTATTATTAGTCTCATAGCTAGCTTCCTTATACATTGTGACTGTGCAGCCCTCTCAATTAAAAGAAAAAAAATATGTCCAGGATGTTCTAATGCCTTTACATTTTGTATTGGTCATTATATCACTGAGGATATGAGTTTTAGTTGTAAGTAATAAAGCTATTTAGTTTCTGACATTAGGATTGTTCTTTTCTGCTTTACCTGTTTGTGAGCAGAGAGTAATCTGACAATACTAAGCATTCTATGTGCTGTAGAAGAACTCACTTGAATGGGTTTTCAATGTCAAGATTATGGAATTAGTAGAAATGAGAGTCAGTTCTGATGAGATGACTCCCTATTGTAACTTGCTACCCTGATTGATTGATTTTGAGAGAAGAGAGCTATCTTTTCCTTTCATCTAAGGTTTACCCAACAGTCTTTGGAAATTAGCTTGGATTTGATGATTTTCTTGGATGGGGACCAAATATGTATTTGTATTTGTTCAATGAATACAAATACATATTCATATATATTCAGTATGAACATAGACAAGAATAGATGATAAGTCAAACTGTGGGATACGCAAAGTTCCTTGGCACTTCTTAATTCCTTTGATAATATTACAAATCAATCAACCAGTTTTGCTTTTCTCTAACCCTATAAACTGGGTTTAGAAATTTAGAATTAATTTCATTCTAATTTTTGTCACTTGGTTCTCAAAACTGCTTCCTTCAACAATGGAGAGGCAGTCAGTCATGGTATGACATCCAATATGACTTACTTTTTTTTTTTACTTTTACTTTTGTCATTTAAAATATTTTTCCATGCAGGTTATGTTGTTAATTTCCCTTGAATCAGTTCTAAGAACAACAAAGGCATTATGAGGATAACAAAGACATTACTAGGAAATGTGCTGAGACCACTATGTTTGATATAATCAATGTTGTTAAGACCATTGTTGGGGGATCATGATAAGGATTCCATCAGCTATAAGCCCGCATAAAATATTTCGTCCAAATTGCTGTGAGGAATTGTATTTTACTTATGCACAGGACAAAACAGATACTTCCTCTGTGTAAACAGGTTATTCTAGTAAGAAAAATGGAAGTAAATCTGTATAACACTGGGGAAACTTAACAATTGAGTTTATTGTAGGTGTGCAATATGTATATATTTATATAAAATATAGTATATATGTATATGGATACACATACTTGAACACACACATGTATGTAGTAGATACTCATTTTCATATAGTTAGCGTTATTACCTTACTTTAAGGAAATGCTAATTAATAGTTTAAAAATTATTTTGCTCCCTTTTTTTTTTTGCATTTACTGTGTCCAGGCAATATGTTATGTGCTTTACATGTGTTTAAAGATAAAATCAGATACATCAAAAATTTGAAGAGTTTGAGCAAACATTGACTCGAATTGGGCAACACCAAATTGAAAATGGTTGGGAACACCTCATCAGCAGGAGCTAGGGGAAAGGTTTTTATCTAGAAGATGTGGAAGCAAAGCAAGAAAATTATTTGATCGGCTGTAGTTTAGACAGCTGCCTTATTTGAGAGAGCTTAGTTAGCTGTGGTTAGTTGTTCTTAAGTTTAATTTTCTCGGGTTGGAGTGCATTGATTCTGGCTTTAGTTTCGGTTTGCTTATGTAGGCTATCAAGGCGTTAGACCCACTCTGGTCTAACGGCCTTCTTGTTTAGCTGCTTTAACACATTGGCTTATCCTACTTAAACTGAACCATTGTTATTATTTTAACTGGTGAAAATACTGAAGCTTGGGGAGGTTAGGGATCTTGTTCATAGTTGTACAACTTATAAATGTGCAAGTTGGGGTTCTAACTCCAGCAACCTGGCTCCAGAATCTGTACCCCTTTGCTTTCTCAGGCCTCCTTCAGGAAGAGCTGTGCTGTATGACCGTCGCAGAATTGTGTAAAGGATACTGTTGGTGAAATCACAAGGTCTAGGGATGGTTCTCAGCCCCACTTCTGGTTGTGTGTACTCCATTGTACTACTCTTTGACTTTGTTTTCCCCTCTGTCTTACAGTGTAAGTCCCTGACATTAAGCTTTTGATTGCCAGTGCATCCATTTCAAAGACATCCCTCTCAAATAAATGAATTGCCAGCTGTATAACACAGCTACTAGCAAAACAACTAGAGAAAAAATAGGCCACTCCACCTCAGAAGATTCCCTTTTAGAAAGCTCTGTCTGGTTAACGTAGATAACTAACTGCTGGAATGACCTCGCTTTTCCCTTCCTGTGCCCTAATTCCAGCTCTTATGTCTTAAATTCACTCATAAAGAGTGAACCCAAGAAACTGTAGGTACTCTACCTTCAACTCTAATAAAGGCAGAACCCCAGGTTTGTGCTTTCTCTCTGTCTCTCTCCCTTGCCACATGGCCCTGGGGGCATGCTGTGGACCTTCCAAGACTTGTGAGTAGTAAGTCCTGTCCTTCAAAGTTTCCTGATGGTTGTTGCTGAGGTGCAACCTACAATCACAGTAAGAACCACAAGGGTCATTCCCCCACTTGTTTCAGTAGGGGGAACATCTAGGGGGGCTGCCATGAGTAGTAGGGCTCAGGCGAGGGCCTTAGGCATTCAGGTCAATAACATCACTATCAATAGGCTGAGACCAATAGAACTGGACATTGCAGCCAGCATTATATGACTATATGAAGTGATATTTGGCCAGAAAGTCTGTACCAGATTATAAGTGTTGCTAAGTTCTTAGGTGAGTGGCAGGAATTGTGAAAATAAAGTCAGATTGCGAGTGAGGTTTAAACTGGATAGGCACCACAAGTGGAGAAAGAGATTGGTGCAGCCCACTGAGTACCAGTGAGCCAGCCAGTAGAAGCGAGTAAAGGGATATTCATTTTTATTTTTTTAAAAGATTTTATTTATTTGAGAGAGAAATATTTATGTTTCTTGAGTGAAGTCTTTGTACCCAACTCCAGTGTTTATTACTTGTAAATAATAAGTACCTGCTTGTGGGGAGGGGGCAGAGGGAGAGGGAGAAGCAGACACCCCGCTGAGCAGGGAGCCCGCTGTCAATGGTCATTGCCGGGTAAGGCATATCCATTTTTAGAGCGAAGTCTTGGCATTTTTTTTCAGTCTTCCTCACAGAGCAGGAGCCTCGTTATAGTCCATGTGCAAATGAGAACTCCTCCTTTCTCCATGGGGATCAAGCCTGGTTTGACCCAGGCTGGGAACTGGACTTCATGTCCTGCACTTACAGCTTGATCTTTAGATATTTGAACTCAAAGCTTCCTGCAGGATCTTTTCCCCTGATTCAAATCACTCCTACAAATAGATGCCTGGGGACCCTTGGCACCTTCCTCCCAGTCACCCAAATTTAAGATGGGTTTGGCCAGCAGCTGCTCCATGGGACAAGGGGACAGTTGTGACTGATTGATTTTTAAAGGGATTTAACAAATGCAAAATATACTCTGGAAAAACCTTTCAGAAATGTTGTATAGGCCTGGCATGAATCAGTGATATGTATGTATCTTTGATGTATTTGTAGATTCTGGAAAGATAACTCTGAATCCATGCATTTCATGAAATCTTGACCTAAGTCTTAGCATTTAGAATTGGTTGACGCCCTGGAGCTCTAGAAATCTAATAATAACCTGTGTTTTTCTGAGGAGGGAAGACACTAAATATAGGATGCACTTAGGTTTTCCTTGTATAGCTTCAGTTATATTTCTTGAGCGAAGTCTTGGTACTCAAACCCAGCATTTATTACTTTTATATGAAAAAAGCACATATATACTGGTATTAAGATAAAGCCTGCTCTATCCTGTTTTATATTACCCGAAATAAAAAGTATATAAAACCTTAATTTTATGTAATAGCTTAGCACAGTGTTTGGTCACAAAGTAGTAATGTAATTTTTTTTTTTGAGCAAATGAATAAATAAATGAGTAAGTTTTTAGATAATCCAGAATGAAAATCCATAAGTCCTTTAATAATTTAGTATTAGTATTATAAGTAATTTAGTATTTTAGTAATTTAGTATTAGTAATAGGCATATGACTTCTGTGCTGGGATATAATATTTCTACTCGTCACTTTCTCAGGTCTTGGGTCACAGGTGTATTTTTAGAAACCTTAGAAGATTTTAAACTTAAACTTTGATTTTATTTTTCACAGGAAATCTAACACTTAGATGACATAAGTATCCAAGGAACAGCATCCTTGTTTTTCTCAAGCACACAGAACCGTGCCCTGTACAGAGTAGGCACTCAATTAATTTTGATTAGTAAATGAATACTTTCCCCAGTTGCATAAAAACACGATTGCATTGTTTAAAATGAATCCACTATATAAGAATTTTATGCTTACAGCATAGTTAAAATTGTAGAAGTAGGCAGTCTTGTTTTTTACACTTTACAGCCTCAAAATACAAATTTTGGATGGTTGAAACCCAAATCTATTAGCATCTTTTGACTCTCCAACAAAAAGAGGAGTTAGGGGGGCAAATCCATTGACACTCTAGATATTGAGTTAAGGGACTCTCAGGTGGGATTAAAAGTAACAGGGTATAATACTTTTTGATGGCTGCATAATATTCCATTGTATATATATACCCCACATCTTCTTTATCCATTCATCTGTTGATGGACATCTTGGCTCTTTCCACAGTTTGGCTATTGTGGACGTTGCTGCTATAAACATTGGGGTGCACATTGCCCCTTCGCAGGTATTATGCTGAGCGAAATAAGTCAATCAGAGAAAGACATCTATCATATGACCTCACTGATATGAGGAATTCTTAATCTCAGGAAACAAACTGAGGGTTGCTGGAGTGGTGGGGGGTGGGAGGGAGGGGGTGGCTGGGTGATAGACATTGGGGAGGGTATGTGCTACGGTGAGCGCTGTGAAGTGTGCAAGACTGTTGAATCATAGATCGGTACCTCTGAAGCAAATAATACATTATATGTTAAAAAAAAAAAGATAGCAGGAGGGGAAGAATGAAGGGGCGAATCGGAGGGGGAGACGAACCATGAGAGACGATGGACTCTGAAAAACAAACTGAGGGTTCTAGAGGGGAGGGGGGTGGGGGGATGGGTTGGCCTGGTGATGGGTATTAAGGAGGGCACGTTCTGCGTGGAGCACTGGGTGTTATATGCAGACAATGAATCATGGAACACTACATCAAAAACTAATGATGTAATGTATGGTGATTAACATAACATAAAAAAATACACCTAACATACCAAACATCAAAAAAAAAAAAAAAAAAGTAACAGGGTAACTTTCAGGAGGCAAGTCCTGAAGGTAGTAGTACTGTATCTCTAAAACCCTTCTCCCATCAGAGAGTTAGGTGGTTCCTTCCACATGTACTACACGTTTACTACAGAGAGACATGTTTGTTTGCTTGTTTTGGAGCTACTAATCTCTGATTCTATCCCAGAATAAGAGTGGGAATAATGGTTAGGAGCACTGCCTGAACTTAGGAGCCAGACTGCCTGGGTTCACATTCATGCTTCAGTCTTTGCTAACCGCGTCTCTTAATGGCAAGTTTTTAATCTTTCTGCTATAGTTTTCTCATCTGGAAGTGATGCTGATTATAGTATTTGTTTCACACAGGTGTTGTGAGCATTAAGTGTATTAACTTATATAAGTGTTTGGGGATGTGCCTAGCACATAGAGTGGGCTAAATATTTGCTATTATCATTATTACTACTACTAAAGTAAAATGAAGATGGAATATGTTTGATGGAAATTTATTTCAAAAATCAACTTTCTAGAAATGCTTCTCTTCCATAAAGCAAGTCTTACTTTTTAAGTCGTTTATATAGATTTACGGTATGCCAATCCTACAACCATTTTGGGGACACTATTTGGTTCCTAGACCTTCAGACCATGGAGTATATGTCTTTACTTTCACTTAGCTGCCAAGCTTCATGGTAAAGGACACAGCATTCCTGATCACCCAGATTGCTGAATAGTTGGGACCCACGCAGACCAGGAAATTTGGAACTATGAAACATTCACCTGCCATAATACATCTGCTTTCCCAGATACAGAAATTGCATTCTTCTCATCTGCCTCCTCCTTGATTTTGATTTCTCTACCTACTCTTTCCTTATATGTTTTGTCCCATTTGGCTTTTAAAAATAATTCTCAAGCTTCAACAATAGGCATTACTTTGCTGTTTCCAAACTGTTTTCATATAATGTCTTATTTGATCTTTTTTTTTTTTAAAGATTTTATTTCTTTGAGAGAGAGAACGAGATAGAGTGGGGGGGGGGAGGGTCAGAGGGAGAATCAGACGCCCTGCTGAGCAGGGAGCCTGATGCTGGACTTGATCCTGGGCCTCCAGGATCATGACCTGAGCTGAAGGCAGTCGCTTAACCAACTGAGCCATCCAGGCGCCCATCTTATTTGATCTTTAACAGCTCTGCTGGAGAAAGGCAGATAGCAATTTTTGATCAATTGATCTGTCCTTTTTTCTTTTCTTCTCCCCTTAATCCAGTTTGGGTTCATAGTCCATCGTTGGAGCAATACTTTTGGCGATATCCCACGCTTTTTTGCCCCTTTGGTATTTTATCATTCCCTCTTGAAAAACCCTAATCCTGGATGAAACCAAATAGGCACTTTATCTGGAGTCACACTGAGCAACCAAGTCTTGCTGAAGCAGTCAGTTTGTTTGTGCTGTAAATTTGTGACCACTCCTTCAGATGTGCCCTCGGTACAGCCTGGCAGTCCTCTTCTGTTTCTCTGATTAGTTTATTCTCTATTTCCATGACTTTTCCAACACTACCCTTTCTGTTTAATATTCTGATTCTACACATGGTCCCCACGTTGGGCATGACCTCACTTCTGCTTTGATGGGGATGACACGAGCCATCGTAATGGAGCCTCCTACATACTCTGTCCCATCCCTGCAAACCTCCTGATATCTGCAATAAGGACATCTTCCTTTCTTTCTTATATGGATAAACCACCCTTCCTCATGACTTAGGCCATGCCTTCCATATACACTTTTGATTTCTTGATATACTGCAATCATCCCTTTTCTCTGGTATATTCAATAGCTTTCTATCTTATCTGGATTGTTCCCATTGGCTTTTAAACATGCCTGTGTTTTCCCTGTTTCAGAAACAAAACAGCCATAACCCAAGTAGAACTCCCTCAGTGTACCATCCTTGGCCTGTTCTTGCCCCATTGCAAATGAGTTTAGTGTACATGAAAATACTCTGTAAATAGCAAAGCTTTGTAGCTATCCAGGAGGCAGGGTTTGATGAAATTAATGTACAAAATACTGTGAGCCATTTTCAGTCTTCTGGCCGTCTGCCTCGCCAGCGTGGTAATGGTATGTAGGAAGAAACAGTGGCAAGGAAATACATGAAGTTATCATTAGTGATAAACTATGAAAAATCTCATAAACACAGTCTTGAAAGATGAGCAATCATCATGGACAGTAGAGGCCAGCTTCTTAAGAAGTTCCCGCAGAGCAGTTTAACCTCATGAGATTGCATAGTGCTCCTTTTTGTTTTTAGCCAAATTCTTTTTAAAGACTTTATTTATTTTAGGGTGAGGGGGGAGCGTGTGTGCACATGAGTAGGAGGGGCAGAAGGAGAGGGAGAGAGAATCTGAAGCTGACTCCGCACTGAGTGCGAAGCCTGACACAAGGCTCCATTTCACGACCACAACCTGAGCGGAAACCACAAGTCCGATGCTCAACCGATTATGCCACCCAGGTGCCTCTTCTGTTTGTTTTAAGTGGCATTAGTGAGGTCGCCATCCCTTCTGGGAGGAGCTGAGGAAAACCCTGGTACCATGGAGTTGGCTGTATACACACTGGAAATAACCAGGACAGGCTGGAATGAATGAAACAAGCAGTATTGTTACTACAGTCCTCTTCGGCCCTGTGCACCCCCCCCCCCCCCCCCCCCGCTCCATGACTCAAGGACAAAGTACACTCTAGTTAACCCACAGGGGGATTTAGCTGACACTTGTCTGTATTTCTCCAGCACATACGGCAGAATATTTTACAGAGAAGAAGCCCAGCTCACCCTGTTGGTTTTGGTGATTGCTCGTTTGGCAAAATAGGCTGTAGTACAATTTGTGTAGAACTCCAAGAGAGAGAAGATAATCAGCATGGCTGCAATTCCATTCCCAGAAAGGTGAAATCAGGAAAAAACATACCAAAATTTTGACTAATCAAAAAGTCACACAAGCTTCAAAAGTTATTGACTCATCAAATGTGCCATTGCTCTTACTCTGCTTACTCCATGATTGTTTCTCTGTTATCATCAAATGCTTATTTCCGGGGAATGTGAATTAATTTTCAATTTAAAATGCCAGAAGATTTTCCTTTTCTCCAGCAGACCATTTAGAAACATCAGAAAGGAAGTATATATTTTTTTCTTTCAATGGCTTTCTTGTTTTTATAAAAATGTAACCTACTTATTAAAAGAAGTCAAGCTATATAGAACACAGTCGATCATTCCTAATGTCACTGCCTAGAAATAAGCTACATTGAAATTTGATGCCTATTATTCTAGATCTCTCTGTAGAGGCCAAAAGGCAGATCAAGAAGTGGATGCATGGAGAGACAGCAAGAGAGGAAGCGGAACAAGAGAGGGGATGAGAGAGAAAGAGAAAGAAACATTGTTTTTGAAGAATGGAATGGTTTTGTACTTATGTTTTGAAGTAAAAGTATTACGTGATTTTTAAAAGAATAGAAATGAGTAAATTAAGTCTGCAAAAATTGAAAGTTTAGGGAATCCATGAAGAAGCTGAAGTAATTTTAAACTGACAAGTTTCTATTTTGGACAGTCTGAGATGGCTGCTATGAAAAATGAGCCAAGTGGCACTCTCATTTGATATTTCTCTCCTGTTCCCTCTCTTCACTTCCCAGTTTTTGGTGATTATGTCATTTTTTCACTTTTTTTGGGGGGGTGAACATTAAAAGCTTTATATTCACTTCTGTAACTGTCATTTCTCCAGTTGTTCAGTCTTACAGTCTTAGATGAATATTTAAAGGGTTTAGTCCTCTTCACTCATCTCTTTACACAGCTTCTCCCTGCCTTTCTGATCTTAATTTAATTTATCTCCTTTATGGTAGAATATTCTTTTTTTTTTTTTTAAGCACCAGTGTTTTGTTGTTTACTGAGAGTATCTTCTTTTTGCTTTTATACTTGTATAAGAATTTGATTGGATGTGTTATTCTTGAGTCACAATTTCTGTTCATCAAAATTTTATGACGTTGCTTCACTGTCTTCCCTCATTGAACATTGCTGTGGTGGAGACCGAGGCACACTGATTTTTTTTCCAGCTCATAGGTAATTGGGTTTTTCTGCCTGAAACCTTAAAGAACCCTTTGTTGTACCTTCTATCTTAACAAGGGTCTATATATGTATCTATGTCATCTATCTCAATTATTTTACATCTCTTTCTCCCAGTATAGGTTATTCCCTTTCAATGTGCAAAGTCAGTTATTCTCTTATTTCAGGATCTTTTTTTCAGTATTACTGGATACTTTTTTTTCTGTACCATTTGTTGGATTCTCTAACGCAGGAACACCACTTATTATGTTGGATGAAACTTGCCTGTCTTCCATGTTTATCATCTCTCTAATTATTTAATATATTTGTCATTTTCTTCTGTGAAGACTGTGATTACAGTTTTTCTCTCTACCGTTTTTATCTGAGTCCATTCTATTTCTTGCTAGATCTATCTAGTAAAGATATGATTTCTTTACTAGATCTGTCATAGTGGTTTGGGGTACTCAGTTGGTTTCTATAGTGCTGCAGTGTTCTTTTTTTCCTTCTGTCATTTTATTTTCTTATTAATGATTTTCAATAGTATAAAATGCTCATGGGGAATCTTCTATAGATAACTGGGTAATGTTTCTTCCATTTTTTTTTTTTTAATCTGTACCATTGACATGCTATGGTATAACATGGCTTGACCTGCTACTTGGAAATTCCTTTTGTTGTCTCTGTGTTAAATTGAAAAATGTATACCTAGGATTGAATTGAATACGAATTCCTGAAACCCAAGTGGTATGTCTGGGTCACATGGTAATCACAGACTAGAGTCACTGTTTCATAGAACAGGAATTTGAGCTAAAATTTGAGGATGTGGCTTTCCAGATTAGTAAGGAATCTAACCATGAGAATGAGGAAACTCAGTGTTTTCCTGATTTATGTGACTCATATCCCCATCAAACCAGGGCACATCTTGTGAGGAAGAGGGAAGGCACATGTGTTTGCTCCATTTTATCATCTGACATGTCTTTTATTCCAATCAGTTGAATTGTATTGTTTGCTCAAAATAAATAATAGACATCTGAGTGTTCCTGCTGACCCGCTAACCCACGGGAATCCTTAGTCTTTTTTCCTTTCATTTCTTCATTTAATCACTCTAATGTATTTGGATAGTTTCCCTACCATTTTTTTTTTTCAATTTTCTTGTTCTTAAAGTGAACAACTGTATATAGGCTTTATATTTGTTCGATACGGTATAGGTGAGTTTTCCTTGGTTCTTTTTCTACTTAACTACATCCACTTTGTCTTCCTTGTTTCCAGCTTCAGTTTCAGGGCCAGACATTGTTTTATGTTCATTTTATGGAATGCTAACCATGCAGCTGTAGCAGTGAAAGAAATGGCTTAGTTGGCACTGAGCACAATTCTTGCTAGTGAATGTAGACTTTGCTTTCTCTTTCTTTTGAGAAATATCTATACTCAGACCTGCTCCAGGGTCAGAGGTATATTCTTTTCCTGTGGATTTCTGTTCATTCCTCCACGTTATCAAGGTGCACTGGAATATGTTAATTCTGGTGACATTTCCTACTTTTCTTGAGGTCCTGAGGTGCTACACAAGGGCTTTTACCATTCAGGATTTGCTTTATACATTCTTTTTATTTTTAAAGATTTTATTTATTAGAGAGAGAGTGAGTGCACAAGTAGGGGGAGGGTAAGGGGAGAGGGATAAGCAGACTTCCTGCTGAGTGGTGAGCTGGATGTGGAGCTCGATCCTAGGATCCTGAGATCATGGCCTGAGCTGAAGTCAGATGTTTAACTGACTGAGCCACCCAGGTACCCCTGCTTTATGCTTTCTTAAAATTGACTGCTCTCCACCTAAGTCTTCTTAGCTCCAGATTGGAGAGCATTAGTGAGACTTGTCTGTATTTTAGGGTGTCCTGCTTTTCTTAGTTTTGTTTCTGGGGAATAAAAAACAGGATCAGGAACTGTACTTCCTCTACCACCTCGAGACACAGCAGAATCATTTGGTTTTTTTACTTGGATGCCAATTTAAAAGGTAGTTTTTGAGTAATTTTTGTTTTTTGGTTTGGTATTAATAAAGGATAAATTTTGTGTTCTTGATTCTCTCCACCTCTCTTACCAAAAAGTTCCCTCATATTCTTGCCTTCTTATAAGTACTTCCGTACACTTTCTCTGCTCTTGGGGTAATTGTCAGAGTCCATGCTTTGCCCAATATGATAATGAATGGGTGATTCTATTTTGAGAACATTCAGAGGCGTTTCATTTTGAATTTGTTTGGTTCTTTGAATTTCTCTAATAAAAGTGAAAGGTCCTTGTTGCAGCCAGTTTCCCCTCATCCCATTCTTACTCTAAAATGAAACTACTCAATAACTTGACTACCTTATTTACGTAGAATTTAAAATCTTTGGAAAATTCTATCTTGGTATCTTTAAGTGTTTTCCCCATTGTTCACCTGATTAACAGTGAGACCAATAAAAGATGCCCTTTCTGCCCCAGTCCATCTGTAGAGGTAGCTCTCCTACTTCTTCTGCAGTCCTAGAGATCATATGACCAGGAGTAGGGCTGGGATAGAAAAAGGGATTTTCCACTAGGGCTACCGTACAGTCATAAGAGGTTAAAAAATAGACTGGCCCTGTGGGTGTGGAGACGGGCATGTGGTAGGTCTGGGGTACTTACGACTGCCCAGTAGTCTTGGTTGGGTAGGCCATTGATGCTCACGTCTATCAACAGCAGAATCACTCCAATGAAGGCAAAGAAAGCACTGACAATGTTCATTCCTAAGCTGCTTTTGATCTAATGGAGATGACAGGAAAAATAAATCATATATAGGAGAAAAAAAATTAATGAAGTAAGAATCAGTTAAATGTAATGGTTCTTAATCTCTGAAATCTTGAAAAAAATTTTGAAGATGAAATGACTTTTTTTCCTCTGCTTTTCTGAGTTTTCATGAAAACTATTCTGTATGCAGCCTAAATGTAGTGTACTTCTGAAATCTGTAGAAAAAAGGAAATAATGCAAAGCAGAAGCTCATCTATTAGTTTTGCCTAAAAGCCTCACACACGATAACAATTATATTACCTTTTTAAAGTAATAAAACAACAGATAAACCATTAATGAGCATTTTTCTGTGACAGGCACTGTATTAAATTATTTAAATACAGTATCTCATAAAGCTCTTACAACTACCGTATGAGGTAATACTACGTAGCATCCAATTTTATAGATGGAAAAGCATGTATGCAAAAGCATCTTTGCTAATAAATTTAGAAATTGACAAAAACCCTGAAGTCTTTCTAGGGACTAGATAAAAAACCCCAGATTTAGAATGAGGAACTCATTAGGCTTTTGTGGGTAGAGGTGTATGGGTAGAGTACAAAACTTTCCTGTTTCTACAAGAAGATTTTGACAGATTCTGTGGTGGGACAACCTCAGTTAGAGGGAAGGATCCATAAATGGTGAAGAAAAAGGGTGTTCTAGTTTGTTTTTTGATTACAACAGAAGTGGTTAATTGGGATTAGGCTGATTAGTTTAGTCCAGTTTAGTTTAGCCTAGTCTTTAGTTTCTAGTCTAGTGTTTAGTGTCTAGTTTAGTGTCTGTTCTAGTCTCTAGTCTCTGGTGTCTAGGAGAACGTGAGCAGCAAGATTCTGTGTTCCCATTTTTCCATTCTTTCCTCTTGTGCTGGATTAAATATAATCTTGAAACCACTTCTGCTTTGGTTGTCATTATTTCTTGGCAAATCATTTTCTCCTGTTACAAAAGTAGACCAGGAAATTGTAAAAGGTGGAGAGCTGTGACCAAGAGAATTGAAAGACCTGTCTCAGTGATTATTTTTATAAACTTTTTGTGTACCCAGTTGGTGCTTTTAGTGATGATTTAACACACTGTAAAACAAAAGTCAAATCTGAGTAAAAATAGATATGTGCAAATAAAAAATAAAAAAGGCAAGGCAGAACTGAGAAATGGCAAATGAATAATAGAGTCTTTGATAGTGAAATGGCAGGTGGGTATTTCCTGGCTCCTATATTCTGCTTTGGACTTCCCCTAATGCAGTGTGACCCAACTGAGCCAGGTAGCTTTTGGGATAAAGCTAAACAACCTTATCTATACCACTTCTCACTTTTGTGATTAAAGAGTCAGAAGGTGGGGCTCTTCCATTGATGAGTGGCAAATTGTGTGGACCATGCTGGGGCACACATGTCATGAAGGCAGTCAATAGAAATATTTTTGGGAAAAAGTGTTCCCCTTTGCATTTGCTGAATCCACTTTCTCAATTTTCCTCTCCAAATCAACTAATGAATCTTCAAAAGAGTTTAAAAAGTAGAAACATTCTGACTTACCAGACTAGGAGAAAGTTTCTTGGACGTCAGTATAGAGAGAGAACAGTAGTAATGAACTGTAGAAACAGACACATTTATTTATGAAAGATGGGTTCTTCAATTCTGGGAGCTTCTCTCTTTGCAGGAAAGATTGGTTTATTTATGTTCATCTAGTTTCCCTCTCAAAAATTCCTCTCATGCTTCTGCATTTTTCTGGAGTAACTTTCAGAGATTGTTTTTGTTTGACTTCTCCATTTGTTTCTCTCCTTAGTTTCTCGCATATAAGGAGCTCATTTTTTTGTGAGCTTACCTGTTCTGATGACCTCCGAGCTCACAGCTCAGTCTCTTGTCATTATCACTTGCATATTTTTAATCATGCTCCCCATCACCTCCTTTTGCCTCTCCACCCCAGTGCATACATTTCCATCTCAAATGTAATCAGGAACTAAAATTTTGGCTTGTTGGTTACTTGATCAGAGTAAACTTGAGGGTATGAATTTAAACTGCAGGTTAAAATGGAGGACAGAAGCTCTCCCTTGTTTATAACCAACCAGAGCTGTTATTTATCAATTTTCCAGCTGATCTGATGCGGGGCTTATCAGAAAATGAGTTGTGCATAGGCTGGGGGTAGCCGTCCTTGATAAACTGAGAAGGAGAGGTGTTCTAGCAGTCTACTCACAGAGATGCCACCCCAGAATGGATATCCACTAATAAAAGCAAAGGAAGCAAATCCCAAAACTTGTCTATAAACGACGTTCATGAAACCTAAAATAATTCCAAAACCAATGTGCATCAATCCAATCATGATCTGGATTGCCTGAAAAAAGAAAACAGGCATGTTAAAGTTGCTTCTTCATTTACAGGCACTAATGAGACATTACTGACATTGCTGCTACTGCTTATTTATTGTATCCTCTGTCAAGATGCACGAGTGTCCTTTAGGCATGCCTACCTATACAGCAGGAGGTGGGCCATGAAGATTTTGGCATACAATGGAGCCAGGCCCTCAGCATAGGCCTTGTTTGAGGTATTTGGGGTGGCTTGTAAGAGTGGCCCAAGGAGAGTTCTTTAGAAGCTGCTACTTGTTAAGCATGCATTGGTGTCCCCTGAGAGCCTCTAAAAGACTCTCTGAAAAAAATGCTTTAACTGTGACTTTGATGACTGTTTCAGATGGACCTATTCTCTGCATGGCAGATCCCAGTTATGGGGAAAATATCCATGAAGGAAGTATCAATGAATTTATGGGGCATTAACTGCATATTTCATAATATTCTAAACACTTCACATTTATGGTTTCATGTAATCTTCCCAGCGACTGGATGGAGATGCAGAGGTGTCTGTTTTAGTCTTCTCAGGCTGCTGTAAGAAAATACTGTGCTACCCTCTGGGTAGCTTATAAACAACAGAAATGAAATGTATTGCTCACAGTTCTGGAGGCTGGGATGTTGCAAGTTCATGAAGGTTGCTTCTAGTGAGCCCTCTCCCTGGTTCCTAACGGTGCCTCCTCATTGTGTCCTCACGTAGTGGAAAAGGCTCAAGATCTCTGAGGAACCTCTTTCATAAGCCCATTCATGGGGGCTCCACCTTCATGAACTAGTAAGTACCTCCTAAAGGCCCACGCCCTAATACTATCATTGTTAGGGTTAGGATTTCAACATAGGAGTTTTGGGAGGTCATTCAGACCATAGCAATGTCCAAACAATTACTGAGCAGCAGATCTGGAAAGTTAATACAGCAAATTGATTCCAGCACCCATGTCTTTTAACTATTGAATATGGCCTCCCCTCAGGCTCAGCTCCAGCTCTTCTATGAAGTTATCTTGATTATATTAGTCAATTTAAGCTATCTTTTTTCTTCCTAAATTTCTGTTTTATCTGTAAATTATACATCTTATTACTTGGTTTTGTACTCATTTATATTGTTATTTTTTTTAATTGCAGGTATGCAAACATTTTCTTATTGGCCAAGACATATTCTCAAAGACAGAGGATACATCTTTGTACCTCTTAGAATACCTTCTTTCATCCTGAATAAACAGATTTGTGAGAAGTAAGTGCTTGTAGTTTGGGCCAGAAGCTAACCGTAGATTTACCATTTGTTTCTTCCTAAGCTTACATCTTATCTGTCCAAGAAGACTACAAATACAAATATTGCTGTGTTTATTTCTTCAATAACTTCCTATTAAATACAGTTAAGTTATTAAGTCGAATCAGAATTGGAAAAAATCACAGCTTCCTAAATAATGCTAAGAGATTAATAATTTTCTTTTAGTAATGAATTTCTTTGAGAGTAATAAAAACTATGAATCTTCTCCTTGAAAATCTATTCTTACACATCCATACATACACACGCCACACTTTTGCATATGACTTCAGAGGTGTCATGGGCTAAAGCCAGTCATGGATTTCAGTTGAAGGACTCCTGCATTAGGCATTATAATTGGTTTTTACAAGCTCTTCCTTAGAGCGGCAATTCAGTCATCTGGCCACAAACTTCTTATTCTCATCCTTGCTGTCATCTTGATGGCAGTTAGATATTGGATTAATACTGGCTTACTTTTCTCCCAGTGTGACGCTGACTCTACCATTTACTGACCAAACTTGCCTACGGGCCAGACAGTAATTTGGTCATTTAACTCACTCTGGAGTTTTGGCCACAGAACCACTTTGAGTTCTGAGTCAACTGGGGCAGATGCTCCCTGTCCTACCACCTGAGGCCCCTGCATTGTTATGACTGGGAGCTACTGATAGCATAAGTGTACAATCTTCAGGGAGAAGAAGTAGCTTCTGCAAGAACAGCATCCTTCACTTTAAAGTGCTTTTCTTGAGTACCTCTTTGTTCCCAGGCAGAATGCTCCAGGGTTTCCCCACTCCACTCAGTACAAACCAGAGCCTCTGTCCTCCAGGCCTCACAGGGTCTAGCCCCCACCCCTCCTCTGCCGTCCTTGAGGCAACAACCTCCCTCCATCATACTGTTCTACTTTACTGGTCTCCTCCCTGTTCTTCAAACACAGCACACGTTTTCCTCTAAAGACTTTTCCAACTTTACCTGGAAGCTCTTGCCCAGATGACTCTGGCTTGCTCCTCCCCTCATGTCTTTGCTCAAATGTCATCTTCTAAGGAAAGCCTACTCTGATCAACTTGAAATGGCTTACCCATACCCTTCACTGCCTGGTACTAATTATTAGTCGTTTTACACTTCTTTTTTCTGTCCAAATCAAGTATCACCTTTTTTAAAAAATTTTTTATTGTTATGTTAATCACCATACATTACATCATTAGTTTTTGATGTAATGTTCCATGATTCATTGTTTGTGTATAACACCCAGTGCTCCATGCAGAGCATGCCCTCTTTAATACCCATCACCAGGCTAACCCATCCTCCCACCCCCTCCCCTCTAGAACCCTCAGTTTGTTTTTCATGTGTCACTTTCTAACACATCATGTACTTTAGGTCTTTTTTATGTGTGTAGTCTGAGCTCTGTGATTCTAACCTATGTGAGGGCAGAGATTGTGCCTGTTTTGTTCTCTGTAGTCTTCCCAACACCTTTGTGGGGTCGGCTTTGTGGGATGCCAGTTTGTCCCTTTGCTCAGTGGGAGTAGGGAATTTCCTTTCTCTGCCAGTAGGAGGATCTGAGGGACCACCCCCACAACCTAGATCTGCCTGCTAGAGGGGGCAATGCTTATTTTTACTTTTCTAAAGTGGTAGAACTTGAAATAGGTAGTAAGATGGCTGGACGAGTTTCTGGTACATAGTGAGCACTCAGTATAACTTACTGAATGCTCTAGCAGAGAAGTTAGAACTGCACACAGGGAGAGACAGTACTGTGTCATGGAATTGTTAGTGGCATGAGTGAGGTACCTGGAAAGCACAGCAAAAACTAACAATTCTGTCTCTGCAGGTGGATCTTCATCTACAAGTAGGGCATGTCTGACAATGCTTACATAAACAAGATTATGAGTGTTTAAAGCACCCTTTGTAGAAGTAATATGGCAGTTAAGTCATAACGTCTGCACAGGCCCTGGGTGAGAGGCACAGCAGATGGACTGGCCATGAATTCTTCCGCACCCAGTTTCCCCAGACTGCCCATCTATAGTTGTTTCTGTTTTTAAGGCAGCTGTCAATGTTCATTTTAATGAGAATTCACCTATATACAAATACCAGGCTTGCACTACTGAGACAGGATTGAGGGTGCCCAAAGTGTCCTTTGCAGAAGTGAGATCAAGCTAGAAGTGGTGGTGTTTCCATAATGTCAGCGTCACTGAATCATCCTGCTAGGAAGAGTCCTTTGTCACCTGTTACGGTCTTTCTTGAATCTAAAATAAAGTGAACTCAGGGTAAAGTCTGTATGCAGATGAATTATTTCTGCTTTAAAGGGACACAGTTTCCAGAGTAACATTCAGAACTTTTTAATGATTGAATATAGGTCATGAGATCATAAACTTTTCTCCATCTATAACTTACAAGTACAGTATAACCTTGCGAATGCAAAATTAAAATTCTCATAGTAAGTAGACTTACCCCTAATATCTTTGCTTCTTCTGCGAAGTTTATGGTTGCTGTTTCTGTAGCTGGGATTACCACCTGTGTGTTTCCCTGGTCTTGCTGACTGTTGGTGATGATTCTTGGAGACCCGAAGAGGGAAGGCTGACCACCCTGAGCTTGGTTTCCCAGGTGTGTGAAACCCGTGGTTTGTTGAGACCTGGGAGCCATGACGTTGTTTGGTGGATAAGGACTGAGGATGGTTTCATACATTCGGGGCTGGGTTGTTGGCTGGGATGACATCATTATGTCCTAAGTACTACAAAACATAACAAACTGATCACTTTACCCCCCACACACAAAAAAAAAGTTAAAGAAAATCTTGTCAAATGTCAAATTTCTATGTAAATACTATAGAGCAAGTGAGCAAATAATGGGCAATGACAACCAATGTAAACATGATCCTTATTTGACTTTGGAATCTATACACCCTGTAGTTCAAAGGAAGTGAGGGAGCAGAAGATAGGAGTAATTTTATTTTCCAATTCCTATTTGATGTTGTAAAGTATTTGTATATATTAACCTTCCTTGAGTTCATGGCATCTGAAGGACAACAGAGGGAGGGAAGAGATGGTGGTAGGCAGAATAATGCACCTTCCCTTCCCCAGAAATGTCCACATTCTAATCGAGGAAGCCATGAGTGTGTTGGGTTACATGACAAAGGGGATTTAAAGTTGCAAATGGAATTAAGGTTGACAGTCAGCTGACCTTAAAACAGGGAGATTTCCTGGGTTATTTGGGTGGGCCTAGTGTAATCACAAGGGTCCTTAAAAGTAGAAGAAGGAGGTAGAAGAGAGAGAAAGATGTGGTGGTGGAAGCAGGGTCAGAGAGATGCTGTGCTGCTAGCTTTGAAGATGGAGGGAGGGCCTGGGAGCCGAGGACTAGGGTGGCCTCTAGAAGCCAGAGAAAAGCCAAGAAAATAAACTTCTTCCTAGAGCCTCTGGAAAAGAATGCATCTCTGCCAACACTGTGATCTTAGCTCAGTGAAACTGGTGGCCTACAGGACTATCGGATAATGAATTTGTATTGTTTTAAGCTGCTAAATTTGTGGTAATTTGTTACAGCAGTAAATAGAAAACTAATTAATGGCACCAAGAATACAATTGGATGGCAAGAACGGCAGTCCATGATTTAAAATTATTTGTCACTACTTTCCCAAATAGATAATTCATACATGGCCAATTAAATTGTCGTGTTCTTTAGGAAGAATACTCTTGAGATTCCCTATTCATTTTTGTCCTTTGGAAGCACAGAATATCTCAGGTCCTTTGTGGCCAAGGGGAATTTTGTTGGAAATCAACTAGCACTAGATATGGACAGCAGTCACTATTTATCCTGGAAAAAAAATTATGACACTTAAAAATGTTTGTCTTCAGTGTCCTTAGATTCCTTTTTTGAGACATCATCCCCAAACCATTTTCTTGTACACCATAAATACTAAGAAAGAAGGAGTTCTGAATGCCTTCATCACCACAGGAAGTATGAGTAGTCCGCTGGCTCATTGCAGCCCTGGAATTTTAACAGGGGCACTTATTCAGACTGTGTCCTAGAATCCTGGAATTTCAGAGCCTTTCCAATCATTCTGTCCTTTACCCTTGGTTTACAGAAGAGAAACTGAAGTGATACGAGTTCAATGCTGCGATCAGGGTCACACAGAATTGAAGTGATACGAGTTCAATGCTGCGATCAGGGTCACACAGAACTGAAGTGATACGAGTTCAATGCTGCGATCAGGGTCACACAGAACTGAAGTGATACGAGTTCAATGCTGCGATCAGGGTCACACAGAACTGAAGTGATACGAGCTCAATGCTGCAATCAGGGTCACACAGAACTGAAGTGATACGAGCTCAATGCTGCGATCAGGGTCACACAGAACTGAAGTGATACGAGCTCAATGCTGCGATCAGGGTCACACAGAACTGAAGTGATACGAGCTCAATGCTGCGATCAGGGTCACACAGAACTGAAGTGATACGAGTTCAATGCTGCGATCAGGGTCACACAGAAAACGTGTGGCAGAGCCAGGACTAGAAAACTCAGCTCTTGGCCATGGAGTTCCCACTACAACCACACTGCTCCCTCGGGACGCTTACAGAGCTGGTTTCAGGCCAGCCTTGGTGGATTGGCTCTGCACCTACAACTGCCCAGCAACAAAACTACTGTCTTCTGATGCTGTGAAGACTCTGCAAACCAGACTCACTTCTTAATGCTTTGGTGATTAAGTGAGTAAGGCCTCTCCTCAGTGAGCCTCAAGTGAGCTGTCTAGAGAGCTAACATTTTATTAAACCCTCATTGTGGGCATAGTAGGGGCTGTACAGTGTCATGGTTTGGAGCATGAACTCAGGGTTAGAATCCTGGCTCTGATACCAGCTCTGTGTCTTTGGCAAGTTTGTTAAACCCTCTTGGCCTTACCTTCTTGTCTGTAAAATGAGGATCCTAAGAGTACCTTCCTTATTGGGTTACTTTGAGTATGAAGGAGTTATTCCATGTAAAGTTCTTAGAATTGTACCTATTATAACTGCATGGGTTGGGTACATTATTGCTTAGTGGGTGAAATATATTATTTCTCTTAGTCTTTAAAACCTCCAGCGAGGCAGGTACTAATATCCTCCCCCATTTACAATGAGAGAATTGCATCAGAACCTGTACTCACAGCCCTTAACTCTAAGCTGCTTGGATGTTAGATACAACTGAGAAAGGTTGAAAACTCAGTGGAAAGGTGGCAGACACATTTTGGAAACCTCTGATTAAGAGATTACTTTTTTCAGAGCAGAAACAAATTTTAATTCACAAAAGTTTATTTTAAACAAACAAAATAAACAGTTCCATAGCTGTGATTCTTGGAGTGACTCCCTGTAGCTCTCTAACATTTGAGAATATGAGGTTTTATAACCTGTGCATGTGGTTTCAGTGGCCATTTAGTGCTCACACCCTACCAATCTGGTCTCCTTAATCCCTAGTCAGCTACTTTAATAACCCTGGGGCCTTGATCAACTTTCTTAACTAAATCCATGTTAGTCCCTCTGTCTCAGCTATAAAATGAGACTAAGGACGCCATTCAAAGTAGCTGGTGTGGAGGCAGAGTTAAGATGGAGTAGTAGGGTTACCCTGAACTTTCCTCATCCTTCAATCACAGCTAGATCAATATCCAACTATTTTGAACAACTAGGAGGATGATCTGAGGACTAAGGAAACAATCTATACAGTTGGAGGGAGAGAATGTGGTAGATGTGAGGTTTGGAGCTGTGACTTGGAGAGGAAAGCCTCATGGCCGTGAAGGGGAGGGAACCCTTTTTGTGGAGCAGAGTCAGGGAGAGGGAGAAAGTGGGAGAGAGCACAGTGGGTAGGAACTGCACAATAAGCCGCAGTGAGGAGTTCCCCCGAGTCACCCTGGGAAAGATCACCCCCCCTCCCGGATTACATTTGGAAGAGCGTATTTTGCCTCTCCAAGGACAAAAGGCCAGTGGGAGCCATTGAGCAGTGCTCAACAACAGGGTCAGAGGTGTGTGCAGGGGGCAGAAAAATCTCTTAAATTTTCACTGTAAGCCACAATAGGCTTAAACCTCTGTGTGCAGGCAGAGCGGCTGCTTTTCGGTGGCAGAACTGAGCAGAGAGCAGAGACTTGGGCAGATTACAGACAACTGGGCTGCTGCTTCTCAGTGTCTGCCTCTGTGCCACTGCTTTTCTGGGACAGGACAGTGCTGGGCACGCCGCAAGGCCCTCCTCCGGGGCTGGGGAGTGGGCCTGCACCTTGCCAGGCCTTTTAAAACTTGGAGTTTTGAATCCCAGCCACCAGCCAGAGATAAAATACAGGAGATTAGTGGTGCCAGGTGTGCTGATGGCCCATGAACAGACAGGTGAAGGGCAAGGAACTGATGAAAGCCGGGGCCACAGGAGATTGGTCACTTTTCTGAGAGGGCCTCCTGAACAGCGGTGGCTGGTAGTTCTGCTCCCTGGGAAGAGAGGGCTGGGTGACACCATATTCTTCCTCTTCCCCTACCCCCCTGCCCCCACAGCACAGTTGGACTTCAGAGAAACACAGCATCTCCAGTGGAGGCTGGAGTCCCCTTCATTAAACCCTGCTCCCCTTCACCTGGCAGGGGCATCTTTACAAGGGCAAGTCAGCTTGGGAGCCAGCCCAGCAGGCCTCTCCCTCAGAAGACCAGCGCAGGCCGCCGCATGTACCAAATCTACTGATTAAACAATGCTCCAAAACGTCAGAATCTGCTGGAAATAGGACCAGGCTTCCTTCTTTTTTTTTTTTTCTTAATTTTTTTACATTTTTACATTTTTTATTTTTTTATTTCTCATTTTTTATTTTTTATCTTTTATACATACATTGTTTTCTTTTTTCTTTTCTCCTCTTTTATTTGGTTTCAGGCTTATAATTTTTTGTTCATTTGTTTGTTTCCTTATTTCTTGGATCAGGCTTCTTATTTTTTTTCTCTTCTTTCCTTTTTCTTCTTTCTTTCTTATTCTTTGGAAATAGGCTTATATTTTTTTGTTTGTTTGTTTGCATTTTTCTTACTTTTTCTTTTCTCTTGGATCCGGCTTTTTTTTTTTTTCCTCTTCCCTTTTCTTTTTTCTTTTCCAGGCTTACCACACCAGTTCAAGGTCCAGACACTCCCCACTGCAAGCAAGGAGAAACTCTGTAGGGGACAGACCAGTGGAAAAACCAGCCAAAACGCAATAGCAGAGTGTACACGGCATACACCGGAAACACTTCCTGAAGTTTTTGTTGTTGTTGTTTTTATTGTTTTTTTTTTTTTAAAGATTTTATTTGACAGAGAGAGAGAGAGAGAGAGAGATAGCGAGAGCAGGAACACAAGCAGGGGGAGTGGGAGAGGGAGAAGCAGGCTTCCTGCCGAGCAGGGAGCCCGATATGGGACTCGATCCCAGGACCCTGGGATCCTGACCTGAGCTGAAGGCAGACACTTAACTACTGAGCCACCCAGGCGCCCTATTGTTTCTTTTTTCTTTTTCTTCTTTCCTTCCTTTTCTAGACGGAATGACAAGACAGAGAAATTCACCCCAAGAGAAAGAACAGAAGGTAGTACTCACTTCCAGGGATTTAATCAATACAGATAGAAGTAAGATGTCTGAACTAGAATTTAAAATGATTATTAAGATACTAGCTGGGCTTGAAAAAGGCATAGAAGACAATAGAGAATCCCTTACTGTAGAGATAAAAGAACTAAAATCTAGTCAGGCCAAAATTAAAAATGCTATTACCAAGATGCAGTCCTAAGTGGAAGCCATAAAAACGAGGATGAATGAAACAGAAGGGAGAATCAGTGACATAGAAGATAAAATGATGGAAAATAGGGAAGGTGAAAAGAAGAGGGGAAGAAAACTGTTAGATCACAAAAGGAGACTTAGAGAATTCAGCCATTCCATTAAGCAAAATAATATCCATATAATAGGGGTCCCAGAAGATAAGGAGCAGGAGAGAGGGGCAGAAGTTTGTTTGAACAAATTATAGCTGAGAACTTCCCTAAGCTGCGGAAGGAAGCAGGCATTTAAGTCCAGGAGGCACAGAGAACCTCCTCCAACCCTCAAAATCAACAAAAAAAATCTCGAATTATTATAGTGAAGCTTGCAAATTTCAAAGATAAAGAGAAAATCCTGAAAGCACCTTGGACAAGAGGTCCTTAACCTACAAGGGTAGACATATAAGACTGGCAGCAGACCTGTCAACAGAGACCTGGCAGTCCAGAAAGGCCGGGCATGATATATTCAATGTGCTAAATGGGAAAAATATGCAGCCAAGAATACTTAATCCAGCAAGGCCATCATTCAGAATAGAAGGAGAGATAGAGTTTTCAGGACAAACAAAAACTAAACAGCTCTGCAAGAAATATTAAAGGGGATTCTTGAACAGAGAGAGAGAGTGCAAAATAATAAAGACCAGAAAGGAACAGAGACAATCTACAGGAAGAGTGACTTTACAGGTGATACAATGGCACTAAATTCATATCTTTCAATAATTACCCTGAATGTAAATGGACTCCAATCAAAAGACATAGGGTATCAGAATGGATAAAAAAACAAGATGCATCGATATGCTGCTTACCAGAGATTCATTTTAGATTCAAAGACACCTCCAGATTGAAAGTGAGGGTGTGGAGAACCACGTATCATGCTAATGGACAGCAAAACAAAGCTGGAGTAGCCATCCTTGTCCCGAGCAAACTAGATTTTAAACCAGACTATAATAAGAGATGAAGAAGGACACTATATCATAATAAAAGGGTCCAACAAGAAGATCTAACAATTGTAAATATTTATACCTCTAACTTGGGAGCAGCCAAATATATAAAACAACTAATAACAAAATTAAAGAAACGCAGTTGATAATAATACAATAACAGCAGGGAACTTTAACACCCCTCTCACAGCAATGGACAGATCATCTAAGCACATCAACAAGGAAACAAGGACTTTGAATGACACACTGGATCAGATGAACTTAACAGATATATTCAGAGTATTTCATCCTAAAACGGCAGAATACAAGAATACACATTCTTCTCGGGTGCACATGGAACATTCTCCTGAGTAGATCACATACTGGGTGACAAACAGGACTCAACTGGTACAAAAAGATTGAGATCATACCGTGCATAGTTTCAGACCACAATGCTATAAAACTTGAAGTCAATCACAAGAAAATATTTGGAAGGACCACAAATGCATGGAAGTTAAAGAACATCTTACTAAAGAATGAATTGGTCAACCAGGAAATTAAAGAAGAATTAAAAACATACATGGAAGTAAATGAAAATGAAAACACGATGATTCAGAACTTCTGAAGCAGGAGAGCCTGGTTCTCCCTCTCCCGCTCCCCCTGCTTGTGCTCCTGCTCTTGCTATCTGTCAAATAAATAAATAAAATCTTAAAAAAGAAAAGGGAAACCAATAAATAGACTGTTTTCATTGATTGCACCTATTGTGGAATTTTTTTCTTGACCATTGGTAAAATCCTTACTATCATTTGTCTTTTCATCTAAAAATGAGAGCCACTGTAATTATTTGTAAACCCAAGAAACACATCAAAAGGTAGGTCTGATAAGATCAGAAGGACAGGGCTATCATAAATAAAAATTGTAATAATTTATTCTCGTTTTTTTCTTCCTTCCATATGAATTTCACTTTTAACATGATAGGGTGAAGATGGCTGCTGTCTTTGAGAAGAGGTAGCATACAGGGGAGCATAATACCAAATCATTTCTACTGTGTCACCGAAGTACATACATGAATAAAAATACCAACTTAGTGAGAATCATTGATATTCCCCACTTATTTTTGTTTTTTCCCCCATAACAAAGCACCTTAATTAAAATATATTACAAAAGCAGTACTACAGTGTTTTTGCTGTGCTTTGTAGTCCTGTGGTAGCCACATTATCACCACATTGCTTGCATTGGGTCATTGCTTCCCCTTGTTGATTAATATTCATGGAATGGCATACATTTGAACCTCCTACGTGTCACCTCTCTTAGCATGAACTTTTGATTTTGTTTTAAGGTTTTATTTATTTGACAGCGAGAGAGCACAAAAAGGGGGAGCAGCAGAGGGAGAGGGAGAAGCAGGCTCCCTACTGAGCAGGGAACCTGATGTGGGGCTCGATCCCAGGACTCTGGGATCATGACCTGTGCTGAAGGCAGACGCTGAACCGACTGAGCCACCCAGGTACCCCTGCATTTTTTATTTATTTATTTTTTATTATTTTTTAAAATAATTTTTTATTGTTATGTTAATCACCATACATTACATCATTAGTTTTTGATGTATTCCATGATTAATTGTTTGTGCATAACACCCAGTGCTCCACGCAGAACGTGCCCTCTTTAATACCCATCACCAGGCTAACCCATCTCCCCACCCCCTCCCCTCTAGAACCCTCAGTTTGTTTTTCAGAGTCCATCGTCTCTCATGGTTCGTCTCCCCCTCTGACTTACTCCCCTTCATTCTTCCCCTCCTGCTATCTTCTTCTTTTTCTTTTTCTTTTTTCTGAACATATGTTGCATTATTTGTTTCAGAAGTACAGATCTGTGATTCAACAGTCTTGCACAATTCAGAGTGCTCACCATAGCACATACCCTCCCCAATGTCTATCACCCAGCCACCCCATCCCTCCCACCCCCCACCACTCCAGCAACCCTCAGTTTGTTTCCCGAGATTAAGAATTCCTCATATCAGTGAGGTCATATGATACATGTCTTTCTCTGATTGACTTATTTCACTCAGCATAACACCCTCCAGTTCCATCCACGTTGTTGCAAATGGCAAGATCTCATTCCTTTTGATGGCTGCATAATATTCCATTGTGTATATATACCACTTCTTCTTTATCCATTCGTCTGTCGATAGACATCTTGACTCTTTCCACAGTTTGGCTATTGTGGACATTGCTGCTATAAACATTGGGGTACACGTACCCCTTCGGATCCCTACATTTGTATCTTTGGGGTAAATACCCAGTAGTGCAATTGCTGGATCGTACGGTAGCTCTATTTTCAACTGTTTGAGGAACCTCCATACTATTTTCCAGAGTGGTTGCACCAGCTTGCATTCCCACCAACAGTGTAGGAGGGTTCCCCTTTCTCCACATCCCCGCCAACATCTGTCATTTCCCGACTTGTTAATTTTAGCCATTCTGACAGGTGTGAGGTGGTATCTCATTGAGGTTTTGATTTGGATTTCCTTGATGCTGAGCGATGTTGAGCACTTTTTCATGTGTCTGTTGGCCATTTGGATGTCTTCTTTGGAAAAATGTCTGTTCATGTCTTCTGCCCGTTTCTTGATTGGATCATTTGTTCTTTGGGTGTTGAGTTTGATAAGTTCTTTATAGATTTTGGATACTAGCCCTTTATCTGATATGTCATTTGCAAATATTTTCTCCCATTCTGTCGGTTGTCTTTTGGTTTTGTGGACTGTTTCTTTGGCTGTGCAAAAGCTTTTTATCTTGATGAAATCCCAATAGTTCATTTTTGCCCTGGCTTCCCTTGCCTTTGGCGATGTTTCTAGGAAGAAGTTGCTGTGGCTGAGGTCAAAGAGGTTGCTGCCTGTGTTCTCCTTTAGGATTTGGATGGACTCCTGTCTCACGTTTAGGTCTTTCAACCATTTGGAGTCTATTTTTGTGTGTGGTGTAAGGAAATGGTCCAGTTTCATTCTTCTGCATGTGGCTGTCCAATTTTTCCAACACCATTTGTTGAAGAGACTGTCTTTTTGCCATTGGACATTCTTTCCTGCTTTGTCAGAGATGAGTTGACCATAGAGTTGAGGGTCCATTTCTGGGCTCTCGATTCTGTTCCATTGATCTATGTGTCTGTTTTTGTGCCAGTACCATACTGTCTTGATGATGACAGCTTTGTAATAGAGCTGGAAGTCCAGAATTGTGATGCCACCAGCTTTGCTTTTCTTTTTCAATATTCCTCTGGCTATTCGGGGTCTCTTTTGGTTCCATACAAATTGTAGGATTATTTGTTCCATTTCTTTGAAAAAAGTGGATGGTATCTTGATGGGGATTGCATTGAATGTGTAGATTGCTCTAGGTAGCATTGACATCTTCACAATGTTTGTTCTTCCAATCCATGAGCATGGAACATTTTTCCATTTCTTTGTGTCTTCTTCAGTTTCTTTCATGAGTATTTTATAGTTTTCTGAGTACAGATCCTTTGCCTCTTTGGTTAGATTTATTCCTAGGTATCTTATGGTTTTGGGTGCAATTGTAAATGAGATCGACTCCTTGATATGTCTCTCTTCTGTCTCATTGTTGGTTTATAGGAATGCCACTGATTTCTGTGCATTGATTTTATATCCTGCTACTTGACTGAATTCCTGTATGAGTTCTAGCAGTTTTGGGGTGGAGTCTGTTGTGTTTTCCACATACAGTATCATATCATCTGCAAAGAGTGAGAGTTTGACTTCCTCTTTGCCGATTTGGATGCCTTTGATTTCTTTTTGTTGTCTGATTGCTGTGGCTAGGACTTCTAATACGATGTTGAATAGCAGTGGTGATAGTGGACATCCCTGCCGCTTTCCTGACTACAGAGAATGATATTCACTGTAGGTTTTTCATAGATGGCTTTTATGATATTGAGGTATGTACCCTCTATCCCTATACTCTGAAGAGTTTTGATCAAGAAAGGATGCTGTAGTTTGTCAAATGATTTTTCTGCATCTATTGAGAGGATCATATTATTCTTGTTCTTTTGTTAATGTAGTGTGTCACGTTGATTGATTTGCAGACGTTGAACCAGCCTTGCAGCCCAGGGATAAATCCCACTTGGTCATGGTGAATAATCCTTTTAATGTACTGTTGGATCCTATTGGCTAGTATTTTGGTGAGAATTTTTGCATGCATGTTCATCAAGGATATTGGTCTGTAATTCTCCTTTCTGATGGGGTCTTTGTCTGGTTTTGGGATCAAGGTAATGGTGGCTTCATAAAATGAGTTTGGAAGTTTTCCTTCCATTTCTATTTTTTGGAACAGTTTCAGGAGAATAGGTATTAATTCTTCTTGAAATGTCTGATAGAATTCCCCTGGGAAGCCATCTGGCCCTGGGCTTTTGTTTGTTGGGAGACTTTTGATGACTGCTTCAATTTCCTTAGTGGTTATAGGTCTGTTCAGGTTTTCTATTTCTTCCTGGTTCAATTTTGGTAGTTGATACATCTCTAGGAATGCACCCATTTCTTCCAGGTGATCTAATTTGCTGGCATAGAGTTGCTCATAATATGTTCTTATAATTGTTTGTATTTCTTTGGTGTTGCTTGTGATCTCTCCTCTTTCATTCATGATTTTGTTGATTTGGGTCATTTCTCTTTTCTTTTTGATCAGTCTGGCCAGGGGTTTATCAATCTTGTTAATTCTTTCAAAGAACCAGTTCCTAGTTTCGTTGATCTGTTCTACTGTTCTTTTGCTTTCTATTTCATTGATTTCTGCTCTGATCTTTATTATTTCTCTTCTTCTGCTGGGTTTAGGCTTTATTTGCTGTGATTTCTCTAGCTCCTTTAGCTGTAGGGTTAGCTTGTGTATTTGAGACCTTTCTTGTTTCTTGAGAAAGGCTTGTATTGCTCTATACTTTCCTCTCACGACTGCCTTTGCTGTATCCCAAAGATTTTGAACAGTTGTGTTTTCATTTTCATGGGTTTCCATGAATTTTTTAAATTCTTCTTTAATTTCCTGGTTGACCCATTCATTCTTTAGTAGGATGCTCTTTAGCCTCCATGTATTTGAGTTCTTTCCGACTTTCCCCTTGTGATTGAGTTCTAGTTTCAAAGCATTGTGGTCTGAAAATATGCATTGAATGATCCCAATCTTTTGGTATTGGTTGAGACCTGATTTGTGACCTAGGATTGATCTATTCTGGAGAATGTTCCATGGGCACTAGAGAAGAATGTGTATTCCGTTGCTTTGGGATGGAATGTTCTGAATATGTCTGTGAAGTCCATTTGGTCCAATATGTCATTTAAAGTCTTTATTTCCTTGTTGATCTTTTGCTTAGATGATCTGTCCATTTCAGTGAGGGGGGTGTTAAAGTCCCCCACTATTATTGTATTGTTGTCAATGTGTTTCTTCGCTTTTGTTATTAATTGCCTTATATAATTGGCTGCTCCCATGTTAGGGGCATAGATATTTACAATTGTTAGATCTTCTTGGTGGATAGACCCTTTAAGTAGGATATCGTGTCCTTCTTCACATCTTATTACAGTCTGTGTTTTAAAATCTAATTTGTCTGGTATAAGGATTGCCACCCCAGCTTTCTTTTGGTGTCCATTAGCATGGTAAATGGTTTTCCACCCCCTCACTTTCAATCTGGGGGTGTCTTTGGGTCTAAAATGAGTCTCTTGCAGACAGCATATTGATAGGTCTTGTTTTTTAATCCAATCTGATAGCCTGTGTCTTTTGATTGGGGCATTTAGCCCATTTACATTCAGTGTAACTATTGAAAGGTATGAATTTAGTGCCATTGTATTGCCTGTAAGGTGACTGTGACTGTATATTGTCTGTGTTCCTTTCTGATCTATGCTGCTTTTAGGCTCTCTCTTTGCTTAGAGGACCCCTTTCAAAATGTCTTGTATGGCTGGTTTCGTGTTTGCAAAGTCCTTTAGTTTTTTGTTTGTCCTGGAAGCTTTTTATCTTTCTTTCTATTTTCAATGAGAGCCTAGCTGGATATAGTATTCTTGGCTGCATATTTTTTCGTTTAGTGCTCTGAAGATACCATGCCAGTCCTTTCTGGCCTGCCAGGTCTCTGTGGATAGGTCTGTTGCCAATCTAATATTTCTACCATTGTAGATTACATATCTCTTCTCCCGAGCTGCTTTCAGGATTTTCCCTTTGTCTCTGAGACTCGTAAGTTTTACTATTAGATGTCGGGGTGTTGACCTATTTTTATTGATTTTGAGAGGAGTTCTCTGTGCCTCCTGGATTTTGATGCCTGTTTCCTTCCTCACATTAGGGAAGTTCTCTGCTATTATTTGCTCCAATATACCTTCTGCCCCTCTCTCTCTTTCTTCTTCTTCTGGGAATCCAATTATTCTAATGTTGTTTCATCTTATCGTATTGCTTATCTCTCGTATTCTGCCCTCGTGATCCTGTAGTTGTTTCTCTCTCTTTTTCTCAGCTTCTTTATTTTCCATCATTTGGTCTTGTATATCGCTGATTCTCTCTTCTGCCTCATTTATCCTAGCATTTAGTGCCCCCATTTTTGATTGCACCTCATCAATAGCCTTTTTGATTTTGACTTGGTTAGATTTTAGTTCTTTTATTTCTCCAGAAAGGGTTTCTCTAATAACTTCCATGCTCTTTTCAAGCCCAGCTAGTATCTTTAAAGTCATGATTCTGAACTCTAGGTCTGACATCATACTAATGTCTCTTTTGAGTAGGTCCCTGGCTGACGGTACTACCTCTTGTCTTTTTGCATAGTGATTTTTTCCGTCTTGTTATTTTGTCCAGAGGAGAATAGATGAATGAGAGAACAATATGCTAACAAGTTAACAACGTCCTCAGCAAATATACTCTATACAAATCAGAAAAGACCTGAAACCAAGGGAAAAGATTGGGAAAGAAAGAGAAAAGCAAGAAGAAAGAAAAGAAAAAAAAAGAAAAAGATAAAAACAAAAACAGATCAATACAAAAAAAAAAAACAGCTGAAAATGATCAAATATGATCAGGCCAGTGCATAGATCAATGCCACACACTAGATTTTGGGCGTATTTTGGTCTGTTCGAAAAAAGTGCCTCCTAAAATTTTAAAGGAAGAAAGACTTATATATGTACAAAATAAGGGTTGATATAATGAAGGGATGGAAGATGACTGTAAAGATGAAACTTATAAAAGATTTTATAAAAGGAATTGACATGATAAGTTGTCTGAAGAAAGAAAGAAGAAGATTTAAAAAAAAAAGAAAAAAAAGGGAGAGAATGTGATCAGGCAGGGGACTAGAACAAAGCCATACACCAGTTATTTGGGTATATTTTGATCTGTTAGAAGAAACTGTATCTCAAAATTTTAAAGAGAGAACAACTTATACATATATGCCAAAAATAAGGGTAACTACTATGAAGGAATAAAATATGACTCTAAAAATTAAAAATAAAAATTTTTTTAAAAAAGGGATTGATAAAGATGTTGGTTGAAAAACGAAAAAAGATAAATTAAAAAAAACAGTTAAGAAAATTAACTTTGAATAACTAATGAATCATGGTAAAAAAAGCCATGAATTCTATGTGCAGTATTTTCCTAGCGCTGGAGTTCTCCCGTTCTCCTTGATCGGTAAACTTGGTCTTGGCTTGCTGGCTGTTCGTGCTGATCTTCTGGGGGAGGGGCCTGTTGCTGTGGTTCCCAAATGTCTTTGCTGGAGGCTGAATTGCCCTACCCTTGTCAGTTCGGGATAAGCACGCTGCTCGGGTTTGCTCTCGGGAGCTTTTGTTCCCTGCAAGCTCTGTTACAGCTTTGGAGGACCAGAGTGAAAATGGTGGCCTCCCAATCTCCACCCGGAGGAGCTGAGAACTTGGGGCCCTGCTCCTCAGTGCGCCCACAGAGAAAAGCAGTCACTCCCGTCTCCCTGGTCTCCGGCCGCACTGCGTGCTCACCCGGCCTGTGACCGAGCGTTTCTATCTCTGGCACCCGACCCCGTGTGGAGTCTCCAAACCCAGCAGATTCCTGCGGTGCACTCCTGCGCCGCTCCTCCCGGGGGAGGGAGGGGAGTCTCCCCGGATTTGCCACTTGTTGGGTCCCTGCTGGAAGAGTAGTGGCCCGACTGTGCCGCGGATCACAGTTTATGGCAACCCCGAGCTGAGAGCCCGCGACTCGGCTCCGTCTCTGCAGCCGGCTTCCCTGCTCCAATACCTGGGAGCTCTGGCGCACTCAGTCACCCCCAGTCTTTCTGTGACCCTGAGGGTCCTGAGACCACACTGTCCCGCAAGGGTTCCACCCCCTGCTTAGCCACTGGAGCGACGTCCCTCAGCGGAGCCGGCTTCTAAAAGTTCCGATTTTGTGCTCCGCGGCTCTAGCACTTGCCAGAAGCGGCCGACGGAGGCCCCCTCCCCCGCCGTCTATCCTCCCGAATATCTCCTCGGATTCACTTCTCCGCACATCCTACCTTCCAGTAAGTGGTCGCTTCTCTGTTCAGAGAGTTGTTGCTACTCTCTTCTTTGGTCTCCTGTTGAGTTCGTAGGTGTTGAGAATGGTTTGATCCCTATTCACCTGAATTCCTGAGACCAGACGAAATCCAGGTCTCCTATTCCTCCGCCATCTTGCTCTGCCCCCCTGGGTCAAATATCTTGATCCTGAGGAAAGTATTTGTCTGCTAAAGGCCTTGAATTCTACTAGGTATGGATTAATTGGTTTAGTGACGCTAGTCAACACTAGGAAAGTGCAGAAGAACAGAATATGTTTTTAAAATTCACTAGATGTTTACTGAGGGCCAGTTCAGTACCAGATACTGCCTTATGTTCTGATGAGTGAAGAGGATAGAAAGTACTTTCACACTTTAGGGGCTGTGTCTTTTAGGGGCTCCTCTTTCTGCTGTTCTGCATGAAAGCTTCAACTGAGCTGGCAGACGCAAGTACCCTAAGGTAGGATTCTCTCATCAGAGCCCTCTGGTTCAATGCATAGGTAAGGGTAAAGGCTACAGACATAGTCAGATACTTATATCCTGTTCATGTAAGGGTGGAGGATGTTTCTGAAATATTAGTACCTTCCATTTCACCAGTGGAAACCCATTTCTACCATGCCACTGACATAGTTTTGGGATGTTGGTGAGAAAGGATTCCTGAGACCTCTTTGTGCAAAAAGGTGATTTTATTAAAGCATGGGGACAAAAAGCTGCTGCCCTGGCATTATGAGGAATGGCTGATTATATACTTGGGAGTTGGGAGAGGTAAGGAAAAAGGGAGGTGTCCAAAAGGACTTTCCTATGCTAAAGAAGACCCTTCAGGTTACTGGAGGCCTGACTATTATCAAGCTAAGGTGGTTTTTCCCTCTAGCAAAGCATTAATATTAAGATAGTTGGAACTTTCCTGGAGGAATGTCACACATATCCCACCCAGGAGTTGGAGTAGGGGGTTGCAGGATGTCCGCTTGTGCTTTGTCCCCAGCTTGCCTTCTGCTCCCTCAGCACCAGTACTATGTCAGAAGCCACCCATTTTCAAAAAAAAATATGACATTTATTGCTCTAATTAGCAAAGTGTCTAACGTCAATCACTACAACTAATTGCCTCTGGAGAATGGGTTTCATAATTAGAATGCTATTTAACCATCACCATTTTTAATTTAAATAGTGGCCACATTGGTTTCTAGCTTAACGTGGCTAAAAAGTAACCATTATTACACTGCACTGTTGTGTTTGAATTATGGATATTGTAGCCCTAGTCCTTACCCACAGATACTCAGATTGAATGGATCTGACATGGGGTTCAGAATTTTTAATCATCATTCCCAGTTGAGGGTAACCACCATATTTTGAGAATCACTGGATTATTATAGTAGAGGAAGCATAGGAAGCTAGAAAAAGCTATAGAGGCAGGTAAGCAAAGTAAATAGTTTTCATTCAATGAATACTATTTAGTAATAAAGGGTAATAAACTTTTGATACATACAACAACTGATGGATCTCAGGGGTATTATGTTGAATGAAAAAAGCCAATCTCAGAAGGTTACATACTATATGATTCTATCTATAGTATATTCTTAAAATAACAAAATATATGTGATGGTGAACAGATGGTTGCCGGGGTTAGCGATGAGGGTATGCCTATGAAGGGATAACGGGGGAGTTAGAGTGTGATTATGAAGAGTTCTGTATTCTCAAAGGAGTGTTTTTGGGGTGGTAGAACCGTTCTGAATTTCGACTGTGGTGGTCATTACATGAATCTATACACATGATAAATAAACTATATACACATAAAAATATTGTATGTAAAAACTGGTGAAATAAGTTCTAAGGTTTATTAGTTAATAGTATACAAATGTCAGTTCCCTGGTTTTAGTAATTATACTATGATTATGGAAGGGGTGAGCGTGGGGGGAGGCTGGGAGATGGGTACCCAGGAGGTTTCGTACTATTTTAGCAACCTGTTTGTGAATCTAAAATGATTTCAAGATAAAAAGTAGAAACAAACAACAAAATAAACCTACGTGGATGTGAGGTTATAAATGTAAAGGTGAAAGATGGTGTTTGAAAAGAGAAAAGGGTGCTCCTTCTCCCTCTGCTCCTCCCTCTGCTCATGCTCACCCTCTCAAATAAATAAATAAATAAATAAATAAATAAATAAAACCTGAAAAAAAAAAGGAAGGCCTAGCCTAAGGTGGGATCTAATGCAGATGCCCTGGGTTCAGATTCCTGTTTTCCCTCTTGCTAGTTGTGACCTTGGGCAGGTTAGCCTCTCTGCCTCAGTGAGCTCATCACTGAAAAGGGGAAATGGCAGTCAGTATCTGTGCCAAAGGCTTGTTGCGATGGGGAAATGAATATGTATGCAAAACGCTCTGTATAGTGTTTGATACATAGGAAAGACTCAGAGACCTTCCTCATTTGCTTAGAGAAGTGGGGAAAGAAACATCAGGATGGGGGTTAAAGTGGCTGTGGGAGCAAGGGCAAGTGCAGGACCCCAGAAACCCAGGGACGGGGGAGGAGGACAGCCTGGCCTGCACGTGGAATCCATAGGAATCCGTAGGTGGGACTCACCGTTGGCCCAGAAGTTAGAGACAATAGAATTAACTACAGTCGTGACTTGAACTGCCTCTCCCCTCTCAGAAAGTTTGAGCCAAGAGATAAAAGCTGAAGTACTTGGAACTGATGTTTGGGGGGTATTTGGAGGAAAGGAAAGTTGCATAGAAGATAAAGACATATTTATTTTTGTTCTAATCTGAGTGCCTTGAGAAGTTAATGCTGCTGATGGAAGTTATGTCAGAGGTGATTTCACTAGGTTCTTAAAGAATAAGTCTAACGTAATTATTCAAAAAGGATTGAGCAGGAACTGGGGATGCTGAGGGGAATGGAAAAGCTGATATCCTAATGAGAGAGTCAGTGAATGAAAATCAGTGAAATATGAGGTTACTCTGCAATCCAGTCAGTTCATAAGAGAAGAATTTACAGTGCTTGGTGAGGAAGGATTTCACCAACTCATCCTTGACCCTGCCTTCGAGCAGGATTTCCTCTGAGGTAAGCGCTCTGTGGGATCTCTGGGGCTGAGAAGCAGTCTTTGGTTTAAAAGCATCGGCCTGAGAATGTCACTTTGGCCAATACTGGCATCTGTTAGTGGCCTCTAAATTCTCTCTCACTGACTCTCCCCCAAAAGAATCAATTAAAACGGATGAGTGGCCATGTTTGGTGGTCACCTTTCATATCCTCCCCTGAGTTTTTGAGTGGGAGAAATGCAGCCCACCCTCTCCCCAGGTTAGGAAACAGGGTTATGGATGTGGGGGAACACAAGACTGGCCAGCTCCTGGCTCCATCCCCAGATGAACATCCTGTTCACTCTCTGCAACCCCCCCATGAGTTATTGCTTTCTGGCGTAGGAGATGAAGGCGGTGCAGTGTGGGCCCAATCTCTTGATTATGGGGGGAGGGCCCTGAGCTTTCTCCTCCATGATCCTTCTGTGATTTTACAGGATACCCCCCCAAGCACACCTTAGCTTTTGCATTATTAATAAAAGACTCTTTTCGTGAGTGTAGTCTATCACAGAATGTTCATGTTTTTCAAACAAGCAAAGCAAAAGAGCTTCTGTAGAAAATGATTTCTGCCAATTATTGGAAGGTAGAATATTTGAGAGATAAGAGCCATCATTTAAGTGTAAAGAACATAGCCAAACAAAGAAGATACCTCTTAGAAATTTTCTGTTCCAAACTGAGTGTTACTGGAGTGGTTGGGGGTGGGAGGGATGGGGTGGCTGGGTGATAGACATTGGGGAGGGTATGTGCTACGGTGAGCGCTGTGAATTGTGCAAGACTGTTGAATCACAGATCTGTACTTCTGAAACAAAGAACGCAACATATTTTAAGAAAAAAGAAAAAGAAGAAGATAACAGGAGAGGAAGAAAAGGGGAGTATGTCAGAGGGGGAGACGAACCATGAGAGACGATGGACTCTGAAAAACAAACTGAGGGTTCTGGAGGGGAGGGGGGAGGGGGATGGGTTAGCCTGGTGATGGGTATTGAGGAGGGCACATTCTGCATGGAGCACTGGGTGTTATGAACAAACAATGAATCACGGAACACTGCACCAAAAACTAATGATGTAATATATGGTGATTAACATAACAATAAAAAATTAAAAAAAAAAGAAATTTTCTGTTCCAGACACCTGCCATCCATCTAAGAGTGAATATCCAAATCTAAACTGCTTTTTTATTTGTAAAAATGTATCTGCCAGAACTTCTATCAAGAGCCAGTTATATATCTAATTTCATTGACTCTGTCACATCATTGTTGGTAGGATGCACTGTTATTCTATAAAACACTAAGAAAGTAAAGTGGTGTCCTTAACCTGTAACACTGTGAGATTTCAAAGATATTATAATGTGAAAAAAAGTGAATTATAGAATTGATAGAAGATGGTGCATCTTTAGAGGAAGACAGAGATTTTCCTTTTTAGCCTTAAGAGAGACAGTAGGAGAATGGTTGAGGAGTTTGTTGTTAAACTGATCTGTGAATCCCAGTGCCCCGCTTACTAGCCCTGTGACTTTGAGAAGTGACATTTCTTTAAACTCCCATTTCTTCATGTGTAAAATGGAATCACACCCATTGCAACTGGTTGGGGGTAGGAATACATAATTTACTGGTTATAATGCTTCTACCCTAATGCCTGTGACATGGTGTATATTTAACAAAAAGCAGTTTCTCTTCCCCTTATTTAAACCAATATATTTCTTGTATTGATTTAAATCCATTTCCCCATTTCAGTCCTCTCATTTGCAGGCAAAGTTCTAAACTGAGATGCCTTATAGAGAGCAGTCTTTGTTCCAGCAGAGCATCGCTCTCTCTTGCCATTGCTGTCCCTTTGCTCTTTGTTCTCATTCCTGCCCTGCAGGTTGAAATGTAGACCTCAGTGATTCATCACCTGACTGATTCCTTATGGAATTCAGTGATTCATTACCTGACAGAATCATTACCTGAACTGCTTCGCATCTAGACATAAGCAAGATGAGCTCACTTGCTTATGGATGTCTCATCTAGTCCTTGGTTTTACACCTCCTCTTGTTTAAGACACTTTTTGCTTCTATCGTCATCTTTGATTGTCTGTAAAATCTCTTGCAGCACCTCGTTCTCTGCTGAATATCCAAAAAGAGCAATTCTCATTTCTTCTATGATGGACAGTAGCTTGGCTCAGCAAGGTTATCCCCCCTATTGAGTATCTTCCTCTTTCTTAGATAATGCTATAGAATGCTGTTAAATATTGCCTTCCCGTTTTTTCTCTGATAACGTTCTACTCCTATCTTCTTTAACTCATTGTATCTATTAAATTATCTCTTCATTATCTCTTTTATTTCATTTATTCACAAATTAAAGCATCCACCTTCTTTAAAGGTGCCCCCTCCAAAAAAAAAAAAAAAAAGCCAAGAAAAACAAAAGAAATAAGAAGGAAAGAAAAAGAGAGGTAGAGAGAGAGAAAAAAAGGAACATAGTTTTATTCCACACTATTTGGGTCTTGTGGTTCGTTATGTCTTGCATTTCCACTATGTTTTAAATATTTGATATTATAATTTACTAAAAGCATAAACAAAGGGAAAACATTTTAGCAGGCAAATAAAACAAAAAAGGGAAATTCAATTAATATATTAGAATGCTGTTTCATTTCACTAGCAATAAGAAATTATCACGATGACATGCAGTTCTCTGCTTGATGAATTAATGAGGAAGAGGGTGTGAAAGAGAGAGTGGTAATTTATTAAAATTTTTACACATCTATCTTAGGGGGACAGTACATCTTATCTATAAACTATATAGAACAAATTGTCACACATGAAAAAATATTGAAATTCCTTTGATTCAATATTTCACTGACTTCTAATGCAAATTTCTTTAATAAATGGATAAAGAAGAATAAAACTGAACATATTTTAGTAGTTAAATGAGAAAACAGATACCTAGATATATAGACAGCTGGGTACTGATTACAGCTATTACGTAGCTGTTAAAATAAGGATATGGAAAGATAAACATACACACATGAAACCCATTATAGGGGCGCCTGGGTGGCTCAGTCGGTTAAGCGTCTGCCTTTGGCTCGGGTCGTGATCCCTGGGTCCTGGGATTTAGTCTCGCATCAGGCTCCTTTCTCAGTGGGGAGCCTGCTTCTCCCTCTGCCTCTGCCCTTCCCCCTGCTCATGCTCTCTCTCTCCCAAATAACTAAAATCTTTTTTTTTTTAAAAAGAAATCCATTATGAATGTTATATAGAGAAAAGAGTATGTCTCTTGATTAATGTGAATCCAAGTAACCATATACAGAACTGCTTTTCAGCCATCATTATTTAATAGATATTGTTTGAGGACCTTCTCTGTAGCACGCACTCTTACGTGCTGGAGTTTCAGTGATGAACACTACAGTCAAGTCCCAGCTCTCAGGCACTTGTGTTCTTGGAAGGAGAAATGAACAAATAAACAAAGGAACATCAGATTGTGGCAAACGGGAGCCAGGCAGAGAATTACAATGAAGTGGAAGTATCTAGAGAACAAGGTGAAAATTGGTCAGAAAAGACCATTAAATTTTATGTTGTCTTTTTTCCCATCATTTCTTCAAAATTTTTGGAATAATGTCTTTATGATGCCAAAGTGTATTTTAGGAACTGCTTAAAGTGATAAGAAGTTACCTAAATTTTATCTTAATTAAGATAATAATTATATTGGATCCAAATAATTATTTGGATTCCACAGAAGGAATTTAGACCAGTGGTCCTCAAACCAAAGCACCTTAGAATCACATGAGAGTTTTTAAAATTTCAACTTTAATTAAAAGAAAAAAATGCATGTGTCTGCTTCATATAATACGTTTTAATAAAGTTTTCTACCGTCTTGTGACTTGGATTGTTCCTGCCATAAACCTAGATTTACTGCAGCTGTTTCCTGCAAACGTAAAAGCAGAACTTTAACAAGTTTCATTTCCTACGAAGATGAAAGCACAGAGAGGGGGCATGGATCTCTCAGCAGCTCTTTTACTGCAGGAGCTGTTGAAAAATGGTGCCAGAGTTACTTACATGATGAGAGCGTCTAGGCGTTTTAGGGCCAGCGACTTCTCTCTTCCTTCATCTCACCTGGTTAACCCCAAAGACTATTACTCTTGTCACTGATGCTGCAGCCCATGGATTTGTTTTGACTGTGCTGCATGTTGATTATTCCTATCAAAGCTAAGAACACACTGGTTTGAAGATCAGGGACACTGTGAAAGCCACCCATAATTGTAAGTTGTCAGAACGTAAGTTAGAAGTGATACAACTGAACCCCAGCTGCTAAGCGAGTGCAAGTGTCCACACCGGGGCTACATCCTCTTCACCACTCCCTGGTAAACGCAGGTTAATACATCTGCATAACATGAACTGCACGAGCGCAGGAATTTTTTTCCGTGTTGTTCACTGCTTACATCCTCATCACTTAGAACAGTACCAAGCACATAGTAGGTGCTCAACACATACTTGAATTTGTTAAATGAGTGTAGCCTCATACTTGTCTGTACTTGCAGGTTTTAGGCTGCCCAGCATTCTGGGTAATTCCCTCCTTGCTTCTCTCCCAAACCCCTGAATTATCTCTCTCCTTGCCTTAACGACTAAACAACCCAAAGCAGATGCTCTTACGGTTTAAATGTTTTCCTGCCACATTCACTTTTCAGTGAATCGCAGTGAGTCTTCTTTCCTGAATACCCCTCTGCGATTGTTTGTCTTAATGCGGCCAGTGACCTCCTGATTCCTGAACTTCTGCTCAGTCCTCGTGTTTAGGACTTCTCAGCGACACCGCTCTGCTGCCTCCTTGCCCTTTGAGACACATGTCCTTCCTCAGCTTCCAAAACAGGACACTCTCTTAAGTCCCTCTCCTGCTTTCCTCGACATCCTCAATTTCATCTTTACTGATTTCACTTTCTCCGGCAGCGGCGAAGTGTGGGCATTCCTTCCAAAGTGTCACCCTCCCCCAGGAACTCTCGTTCATTAAATCTATCAGTTTTAGGTGAATCCTTCGTGCAATTCCATTTTCAGTGCTGTTCTCCCATCTGATTTTCCAACTTGGACTTGCAGGTGTTTGCATATCAGAATGAATCTTTAGTCTATAGTGTGAAATTCTAGAACCAGTCTGGTCTGAGCTCATGATCCAATTCTTGTGCCTGCAGTGTCTCAGTTTCCCATCTCTCTGCATTAGCAGCATCCCCATCTCATCCTGTCATCCAGACTCAAAGCTGAGAGAGATCTTTGATTTCTTCCCTTTTATAGCTAATAAAGTCCTTCATATCCATTAAGTTCTGTCTACTCCAGAATATCTTTATGTACACTACCCCCCCTTTTTTTTCTAGTTTCTAATTCAGGTCTACTTTCTTATTTATTCCTGTTGTCTCACTTCTGTAATTTCTTGCTTCCCGACTCAAACACCTCCAGTGATTCCCTAATGCTTAAGAATCCAAGTCCAGATGCGGTGGGCATTGGAGATTCTGCATACTGTGGTCCCAGCCTTTATTGCCTTGGGTCTAATTATCTACTAATTTAACCAGAACCCATCTAGGTGATTCTGTTATTGCCCCTGAATACAACTAGAATGTTTCCATTTTCATCCTGTATAGGTATTGCCCTACCTACCTGGAATATTTTTTCCTTATTCTCTTACTATAGATTCTACCTATTCTAAATTCATCTCAAATCCCTCCTCTTCCATGAGGTTTCCTTGTGATGCTCTAAGCCCTCATAGAGCTCACTCATTTCCTTAACACTTTTTTTTTTTAAAGATTTTATTTATTTATTTGACAGAGACACAGCGAGAGAGGGAACACAAGTAGGGGAGTGGGAGAGGGAGAAGCAGGCTTCCCGTGGAGCAGGGAGCCCGATGCGGGGCTCGATCCCAGGACCCTGGGATCATGACCTGAGCCGAAGGCAGACGCTTAACCTACTGAGCCACCCAGGCGCCCCTCCTTAACACTTTTGAGCAACTATTTTGTGCTATGCACTAGGCACTTTACTGTTATTTAGTCCTTCCCGGCCATCTTCTATCTCTTTTAAAATTATTTTTATTGGAATACATTCACACACCATAAAACCCACCCATTTTAAGCGTTTTTAAATATATTCAAAGTTTTATAGCCATCACCACTATAAATTCGAGAATATTTTCATCACCTCCAAAGGAAACCTGAATTAATTAACAGTCACTGTCCCTTTTCCCCAGCTCCCAGCCTCGGCAACCACTGACCTTGGCTCTGTTTCTATCGATTTGCCTATGACAGGCATTTTGTATAAATAGAATCATAAATTTGTGGCTTCTTGTTTCTGGTTTCCTGTACTTAATGAGGTGTTTCCAAGGTTCATCCATATTGTGACATGTACCAGAATATCGTTCCTTTTGATGGCTAAATAATGTTTTATTATATGGATACACCACATTTTCTTTATTCATCAGTTAATAGACATTTGGGCTGTTTCTGCTTTTGGTATACAAGAACATTTGAGTGCAGATTTCTGTGTGATCATATGTTTCCGGTTCTCTTGAGAATATAGCTATCAGTGGACTACTGGGTATTTTAGTAACTCTACATTTAGCTTTGTGAAGAACTGCCACATATATTTTTCAAGGAGTTACAGCATTTTATATTACCACTAGCAGTATTATATGAGGGTTCCAATTTCTCCAAGTATTCACCAACTCTTGTTACTTTCTTTTTGATTATAGCCATCCCTGTGGGGGTGATGTAGTTTCTCATTGTGGTTTCGATTTGCATTGCCCTAGTGACTAATGATGCTGGCATCTTTACATGTGCTTACTGGTAATTTGTACGTTTTCCTTGGAGAAATACGTATTCAAATCCTTTGTCAACTTTTTAAATTGGGTATTTGTCTTTTTAATTGTTGAGCTATAAGCTTTCTTTATACATTTTAGATACTAGACTCTTCTCAGATATATGATTTACAAATATTTTCTCCCCTTTGGTGGATTGTATTTTCACTTTCTTTATTGTGCTGTTTGAAGCACAGAAGTTTTTAATTTCTGTGATGTCCAATTTATTTTTTCTTTGTTTGCTTGTGCTTCTGATGTCATTCCTAAGAAACCATTGCCTAATCCAATGTCGTGAAGTTTCCACTTATGTTTTCTTCTAAGAGTTTTCTAGTTTAAACTCTTAAGTTTAGGCCTCTGCTCCATTTTGAGCTAATTTTGTGTGTAGTGTGAGGTAAGTGTCCAATTTCATTTTCATGTGTCTATCAGTTTTTCCACCACAATTTATTGAAAAGATTATTCTTTTCCCATTGAATTTTCCTGAACCTCTACTGGTTTCCTTTTATTTTTTCCCATAAAATAAATTTTTATTGTATGTTCTTAAGTAAAATTGACATACAATATCCTATTAGTTTCAGGTGTATGTTTAATGGTTCAGTTTTTTTTTTTTTAAGAGTTTATTTATTTGACAGAGACAGAGATAGCAAGAGCAAGAACACAAGCAGGGGGAGTGGGAGAGGGAGAAACAGGCTTCCTGCTGGGCAGGGAGCCTGATACGGGACTCGATCCCAGGACCCTGGGATCATGACCTGAGCCAAAGACAGACGCTTAACGACTGAGCCACCCAGGCGCCCCAGTGGTTCAGTATTTTTATGCATATTGAAATGACCTCAAATTAGTGACCATTAGTCACCATATAAAGTTATTACAATACTATTGACTGTATTCCATTTCCTGTGCTATGCATTACATCCCCATGACTTACTTATTTTATACCTGAAAGCTTGTACCTCTTAACCCTCTTCACTGATTTTGCTCCTCCCTCCCCCAACGCCTCCCCTCTCTGGTAACCAACAGCTTATTTCCTATATCTGTGAGTCTTTCTGTTTTGTTTATTCATTCATTTTGTCTTTTAGATTTCACATGTAAGTGAAACCATTTGGTATTTGTCTTTCTTTGTCTGACTTATTTCATGTAGCATAATACCCTCCATGTCCATCCATGTCATCTTAAACGGCAAGATTTCATTATTTTTTATGGCTCAGTAATGTTCCACTACACACACACACGCACATACACACACACACACACACACACTTCACATCTTTCTCCATCTATCAGTGGATACTTAGGTTGCTTCCATATGTTGGCTATTATAAATAATGCTTCAGTGAACATAAGAGTTGCATATATCTCTTTGAATTGGTGTTTTTATTTTCTTTGGATACTCAGAAGTGGAATTGCTGGATTGTATTGTAGTTCTATTTTTTATTTTATTTTATTTTAACTAGGCCCCATGCCCAGCCTGGAGCCCAGTGTGGGGCTTGAACTCACAGCGCTGAATCAAAACTTAAGCTGAGATCAAGAGGTGGATGCTTAACTGACTGAGCCACCTAGGTGCCCCTGTAGTTCTATTTTTAGTTTTTGAGGAACCCCGATACTGTTTTTCACAGTTACTGTACCAATTTACATTCCCACCAACAGTGTATGAGGATTCCCTTTTCTCCATCCTCACCAACACTTGTTATTTTTTTGTCTTGTTGATAATAGCCAATCTGACCCGTGTGAAGCAATATCTCCTGTAGTTTCCATTTGCATTTCCCTGATAATTAGTGATGTTGAGCATTTTTTCGTGTGCCAGTTGCTCACCTGTGTGTCTTCTTCCGAAAAATGTCTATTCAGGTCCTCTGCCCATCTTTTAATTGGGTTTTTTAAAACATGAAATTGTGTAAGTTCTTTATATATTTTGGATATCAACCTCTTTTTGGATATATGATTTGCAAATATCTTCTCCCATTCAGTAGTTTGCCTTTCTGTTTTGTTGTTGGTTTCCTTTGCTGTGCAAAAGCTTTTTAGTTTGATATAATCCCATCTGTGTATTTTAGCCTTTATTTTGTTTGCCTGAGGAGACTGGTACAAAAAAATATTGCTAAAATTGATGTTAAAGAGCTTCCTGCCTATGTTTTCTTCTAGTAGTTTTATGATTTCAGGTCTTACATTTAAGTCTGTAATCCATTTTGAATTTATTTTTGTATACGGTGTAAGATAGTGGTCCAGTTTCATTCTTTTGCATGTTAGCTGTCCAGTTTACCCAATTCCATTTATTGAAGAAACTGTCATTTCCCCATTGTATATTCTTGCACCTTTTATCATAGATTAATTGACTATTTAAAAGTGTGGGTTTATTTCTGGGCTTTCAATTTCATTCCATTGATGTTATGTGTCTGTTTTTGTGCCAGTATTATACTGTTTTGATTACTATAGCTTTGTAGTAATGTTTGAAATCAAGGAGTGTGATAACCTCCAGTTTTGTTTTTCTTTCTGAACATTGCTTTGGCTATTTCGGGTTTTTCTGTGGTTCCATACAAATTTTAGGATTCTCTGTTCTAGTTCTGTGAAAAATGCTTTTGGTATTTTGATGGGGATTGCATTGAATCTGTAGATTACTTTGGGTGGTATGGACATTTAACAATATTCTTCCAGTTCACGAGCACAGCATATCTTTTCATTTATTTGTGTCACTTCAATTTCTTTCATCAGTGTCTTACAGTTTTCAGAGTACAAGTCTTTTATTTCCTTGGTTAAATTTATTCCCAGGTATTTTATTCTTTTTTATGCAATTGTAAATGGGATTGTTTTCTTAATTTCTCTTTCTGATAGCTCATTATTAGTGTATAGAAATGCAACTGATTTCTGTATGTTAAGTTTGTATCCTGTGACTTTACTTATTTCATTTCTTAGCTCTAGAGTTTTTGGTGGAGTTTTTAGGGTTTTCTATATCTAGTATCATGTCATCTTTAAATAGTGACAGTTTTACTTCTTTCTTTCCAGCTTGGGTGACTTTATTTCTTTTTCTTGCCTAATTTCTATGGCCAGGACTTCCAATACTATGTTGAATAAAAGTGGTTAGGCTGGGCATCCTTATTCTTGATCCTAGAGGAAAAGCTTTCATTTTTGAGTATGATTGTGGTTGTGGGTTTGCCATATATGGCCTTTATTATGTTGAGTTATATATCTTCTGTACTAACTTTGTTGAGAGTTTGCTTATCTTTTAATATGTACATTTTTAAATCACCTCTAAAATTTTTGAGGGCTGGGGGCTTCTCTTATCTTTAGGTATACCCCTCTGTACTTAACAGTATGCCTTACCCATAGTAGGTGCCCTGCGGATATTTTGCTAATGTCTCTTTCTCTAACCAGATAATAAGCTCTAAGAGGAGAGATCTCTGCTCATTTTTGCTCACCAGTAGGCTGAGATCAACAGATATTTTTGGATGAATGAATGAATGATTTCCCAATGATTGGTTTGTGTCTTACTTTAAGATTTTTGTTCTTTCTTGCAGCAGAATACATACTAGGTAAGAGTTACAGTAAGTCACCAAGGGAAGAGGTGAGTAAAGGGCAAACATGACTCCAGAGGAAAACCTTAAGTTAGCTTTGATTTTGCCACCATATGATCCTACCATATTCATTTTATATTGCGTGGTCCTCTTTAGTTCAGAACACACAACCAAGTTTTGAATTAAAGAACTGTAGACTTGGGCTGCCTGGCTGTGCTGGTCAGAAGAGCACACAACTCTTGATCTCAGGGTTGTGAGTTTGAGCCCCACGTTGGGTGTAGAGATTACTTAAATAAATAAAAATTTAAAAAAAATTTTAGACTTAGGAAAATTTCCAATTTCAGCCCTCCCCATCAATGTTTTAGGTTTTGCACCAAGAATTTAAAACATATCAGATCTATGAGTGAACTCATGCTAAATCAGTCTGAAGCTACCATTTCGATGTATTGAATCTTTGACTATTCTCTTGTCAAAGTGTAAAATTAATTTCCTGGCTTGATTTCATTACTTCCTATTGACAGACTGTGACAATGCTTGAAGTGTAAAGCCACATTTTGAATAATGAGAAGAGGAAATGTGTATCTTGCTCATGTTTTATGTAGCTCCAAACATTTCCAAAGGAAAAAAAGGCCCTTAGTACCCAACTATAGAGGAATATTGAATTATTCTATATTGACGCAATGAAGTACTAAGTTACCATGAAAAATAACTTATGAAAATTATATATCAATAAGTAAAAATATGTATGATATAATGTTAAGTATGAAAAGCAGATTATGTAGTGATTGCAACTAGGTACAATTATGTATCACTGTGAACTGGGGTGACCAACCATCCTGGTTTGCCTCTCACTTATTTGGGTTTTAGCACTGAAAGTTCTGCATTTCAGGAAGTCCTTCAGTCCCAGATTGACTGGGGTGGTTAGTCACCCCATTAGGAACAAATTGCCAAAGGGATAATTGGGGAGAAATCATAGCAATTACTTTCATTCTTCTTCAACAATACACATTAGTGCTGTCTCATAAGGAGTTACATGAGGTCAGTAAAAACTAATTATTTGAGATCATAAAAATGAATAAAATAACTAATATAATACAGTATGCTAATTATACTTGAATAAAAAATATACTTAAAACTATATATTAAAGACAATGGATTCGGAGAGGGATCCTCAATATATATTTCAGAAGTGGAAAAAATAAGATAGAGGTGAGATCTTGTCTTCTTTGAAGGTCCTCTCATCAGTTGTTTTCCTCTGGTCTGCCACTGCTCTTGTCCCTTTCTTCTAGTTCAAGGCAAGATTGCCTGTTTTATATTTTAGCCACATTCTGGAGTGCTAAGTGGGAGAAATCTGTTATTCAATTATTAAATTTTCCATGAAAATTTTCCTTGGGAATCTGTGTGTAAGAATACGCTGGCATAAATAGCTGAAGTCCTGACATCACACAGTTCAAACTCAGATTGAGCTTATGTGAATATGAAGTTAAGGCTATGGGAGCTTCCCTCATGGGTTGACATCACAAGAACACAGAAGACTGGGCAAACACCATATTGGAATCATCGGTTTCAGACAAGAACACAAATACAGTTTTATTCATTTAAAGCTAATTTTGAGGACTTTACATAGAGAAATGTCTCATCTCTTTTTTTTTTCTAATCACAGAAAATATCTTCTATTGGTGGTCCCTAAAAAAGTAGAAATATCACAAGGAGTAGAAATCTCTTTGTATACCTGCCAGAATCTGGCAGCACTTAAATATCGAAAATGCTCAAATGTAATTGATAGATTATATTAACATTCTTTCTATGTAGGGTACTAGTATGTCTTAACATAAACAGGAATTGAGAAGTAAGGTAGCTATTGCCTGAGATTTGGCATCATAACTAATTATATTATTTTCAAACATGATCTTCTTTTTTGAAAATGTCCATAGCACTTAGTGTCTGCATTATGTAATCTACAGCTAAGTATATATTAATGATGTAAGTAGTTTTCCAAATGTTGTGAATGTTTAAATTTTTTCATCCCCAAGGAGTGAAACTTGATTCCTGACTCTTTTGTGTTTCTCTCAACACCTATCTCATGCTGGTCAGAGAGCAGGTGCTTATTAAAACCTGTTGACTTTGCTCAAGTAGTTTATGCAGGCAGTTTGGTTATTTCAGACATTATAGGATTTGAGTAAGAAGATCTGGGTCTGAAAAAAGGCTCTCAAAATTACTAGCTGTGACCACTGACAAATTACCTTTACTTATTTATAAATTACTTAGCCTCTTTGAATCATTTGTAAAATATGGATGGGTTTTTTTTCTTGATTATAGAAGATCAAATGTAATTATTTGATAAACTACTTTGTGAACTGGAAATTACAAATACAACTGTTGATTATCATTTAAGATTTGGGTACTCATTATGGCATTTTCTTTGATTCTTCTCTTGCCTAAAGGCTAAAAGTAGGTAGACAGTGCAACCAAGAGCCTAGAGCAGGAGCTAAGAAAAGTTAAGACAGATACAGACATGTCCATTTATAAGCTGTGCTGTTTGTACAAAGAAAGGGTTGGTATTGGCCACTTAGAGCTTCCGTGATGGGGTGTGGATGCTCTAAGAATGTACCACAGTGTCAGCCCCATAGAAAGATGGAATAGTTCCTTATTGCACCTCAGTATTACGATTTTTTACTTTCCTTAAGACAGTGGTGCAAAAGAGACTCCACAAAATATGTAGATGTGGAAGGAATTAAAGATAGTTTCAGGATGGCCTGGAGCCCACGTTTATCTTTCTCATTAGGGGCAGAGATGGAATTGCCACTTTGACCACTACTACAAAGTCTTATCTAAGGAAAAGGCTAGTGAGAAATCATGCAGCGCAGCACCTAGTCTGCCTTGTAATGTAAATAAGCTGCCCCAGACAGGAAACATGCTGACATGCTTTGCCTGCAGTGGCTGTGTTATCTGCATGAGAGAGAGAGAGTGAGCGTGAGTGAGCTGTGGTCACTCTGTGCAAAGGCCAGAGAGACAGATGGAGGATACTTGCAGAAGGCCTCAGGAAATGGGGGTGGATATGTCTCTTGGAAGCTATGAACACTAGTTTCTAATGCCTAAGAAAAAGAAACAGAAAGAAAAAAAAATCATTTAAGGAATGCTGTCATTTTCTATTGGTGAAGGTTCCTGATCCTGGGGAGGTTCTGGAAAATTTACTTCCATTTCTTCTTCTTCTTCTTGGACTGGAATAATTTCAATCTCTTCTTCATTCTTTGGTTGGGAAGATGTTTCAGTCAGCTCAACCATTTCATCTGTTGTTTCAACTGGCTGTTCTTTTTTTCCTTCAGCAGCTAACAGGACAACTACATCCTAGGACACAAAATTAAACAAACGTTTCTTGACCTTTTATATTGGCACATTCGTCAACAAACTATGAATATCTATCAAATACCTCCTGGTTTTTATGCTGTTTATGTTATTTCCTATATATCTCCAAATACCAGGACTGATTTCCCAAGGGATCAAGTCACTTATCAAAGCTCATCTTCAAGGTCAGCAGATACTTGCCACATTGCCTGGAATGATCACACAGTATTTGGGAAAAGAACACTGCAGTGATTGAGGAATTTAGATTCTAGTTTTGATTTGCCTTTATTGGATATAACCTTGGGAAGGTTGTTTTCCCTCGAATCCTGTTTTTCTCATCTGTAAAATGAAGGAACTGTGATGATTTCTAAATTTTAAGCTAACATTCTGTAGTTCGGAGCAGTTGATAATCAGTCTGTCACTGGGATATTCCTATCTCCCAAATGTGGAGCCTCTCTGAACCTATTGTTTTGGAAGAGAGATTTGATGAAAAGGTGCAGGTGGGCAGGGGAGGGAATAGTGAGAAATTAAGTGGATGAACCAGTGCTTTTATCAGCCTTCAACCTGCAGCCACCCCACTTTTACACGCTCAGTGTGGAATCATGAAATCGAGATGGGCATGTGGAGTGAAGAGGAACTCAGGGTCAGTAAGTGCACATATCAGAGGGCTGTATCCTCTGTCTAAACTTTAGGCTTATTTCAAATTTCAAGACACTTTTGCTTCATTAGGTATTTTCTGCTTTCCAGAAATCTGCCAAGACCATTTTTCATGAAGCTCGTAGTCTCAAAGATATATTAGATTACATTTGCCGTAAATGATTTTTTATGTAGCTATGATTTCCCAGAGGGGGTTAGTGGACAGGGTGGCTACTACTTACAGATTTAGGTTTGGAGCACAGTTGTTTCCATTCATGCTCAACAATGCCAGCCATCACAAGTTTCTGGAAGAAGGTAAAGATCATCATCACAGCAAAAATGCCCTGAAGAATGACAGAAAAAACAAGGGCAAAAATATAATAGTAGCTCAAAGAATATGGTTGCTGCTCAGGGGGCACCTGAGTGGCTTAGTCGGTTAAGCGTCTGCCTTCGGCTCAGGTCATGATCCCAGGGTCCTGGGATCGAGTCCCGCATTGGGCTCCCTGCTCCCCGGGGGGCCTGCTTCTCCCTCTCCCACTCCCCCTGCTTGTGTTCCTGCTCTCACTGTCTCTCTCTCTCTCTCTCTCTGTCAATTAGATAAATAAATAAAATCTTTAAAAAATATTTAAAAAAAAATATGGTTGCTGCTCGGTCAGTGACTGTTGGCTAAAATTAAGATTAGAAGTTCAGTTCTTTAGGTAATGATCAACTGTAAGAACTACTATTATCTTTAAAACCCTAATGCTTAGCACAACTGGCACACCACAGATAGTTAATGCATGTTGCTGATAGAAAATAAGGCAACGGTAATTAGTTGCAGAATCAATCCTATGTAGGAAAAATTAACCACTGAATCCCAAATTAAGTTGTATCCAGCTTTAGGTGGTATGGTATCACAGTGAAGGAAACCTATCTATACTTGGAAGATACATTTTCCGCCTTCAAACTCTACCCAAAAAACTCATTGAGGCAAAAGATGTTCATAATAACGTAGGTACTTCTTCAGTGTCCATCTTAATCATACTAATAATTATTAACCAGGATTAATAATAATAATAATTAATTTTAAAGCAAACACATAACATTTTCTGTGTACCAGTTCTAAGCATTTTGCATATGTTAATCACTCAAAACAGCCCTACGAGATAAGTACTGTTAATTTCAATTTTACAGCTGAAGAAACTGAGGCAGAATGTGGTTAAAATTCTTGCCCAAAAGCTGTATAGGCAGTAAGTGGCAGATATCTTAATCCAGAGTTGACACTCATAATAAAAACAGTAAACTTCTTCCCTGAAAAGAAACCTGATTTCACACTTACCAAGAAAACAGATCGTATGCTGTCACAATATTGTATAGACAGAGAGTTTTTCTCAGCAGGGTTAGCTGGTTCACAGTTGTGTATGTTAATATATGGTGTGGAAACTTTAATAAGATTCAAATTATCCATTTTAAAAAAATTGGAAATGGTAATATTAAATATGTCCATGATCAAAAAAATTATTCCAGAAATAGCAGCAAAAAGGCTCAATGAGTTCATTATCATTTTCCCTTTGACCTGAAATGGAGACACGAAGATTTGTTAATGGGGTTTGATTTCATTTGGTGAATCTAAGCTAGGAAGGAATTCCAGATCCCATTCCTCTGACTCACAAGGGCACTACACCTACATCATATTAAACCATACTTCTCTCAGTGGTTTTAGTGTCCTTGTCACTGTAATGACAACCTTCATCTCTAACTTGCATTCCTTCCTTGGTCTTCCCCATCTCATTTTAACCCTTCATATCCAGTTTATCAAGAGAAAATTCTAAGAGTCATCCTAAATTCTTCTATTTTGTACCCCTGTACTTGCTTTCACTGCCACTGCCCTCACCCTGGTAGGCATTCAGTAAATATTGGTTGAGTAAGTGACTATAAATAGTATTCAGATTATGTCTGCATAGGAAGGTAGAGGGAACAGGGGGGAAGGAGTTTCTTCTATCACAATGAGGTGAGATGGTTCTGTGGGTTTAGGGAGGGAAGGAGCAGATAGAACCCTCTGGGTCTATACCAACAAGTGGAAACAAACAGTGGCAAGAACACCACCACCTACTCCCTGTTGACACAGGTTGCAATCAGCCTCAGCCTGCCATCTTTCAAAATGTCATTAGGGCTGATGTCTCTAGGTAGCGTAGGTAAAGGGTGTCAGAGGGAGTGTTCTACTTGCAGGAATGATAAAAGGTCAAAACAGGAAAATATATATGGCAAGTACCTAATAGTATAGGATTATTGATGATTATTTTAAGACATACATAGCTCATCCCTGGCAATAAGACCTACAGATGGCAAGTCAGTAGGACTGGCTATATCTGGAGAATAAAACAACTTGTTCCCCCCAAAAAAACTGAGTTTGTCAGACCACTCTAGAGAAGAGCCATTTCCATTCATTCAATCCCTCACTGACTTTGGAAGTGACACAAATTAGTAATAACTTGTTAGTAAGTATAAAAAACTTGGGGGAGGAACTTGCTGGTAAGCTCATGACCCTGGGTGTAAATGTGTTGTAGGGTGTAAATGTGTTATAGAGTAAGTCCCTTTGTAGCTTCTTGAAGCCTCTGAAGCACTTTCATGTATATTAGGCCATTCATCCTCATGACAATATGGTAGCACCATTTTATAGAGGTACATAGAGGTAAACTGACTTGCTCAAAGTTAACGAGGATTAAGTGAATCACAGTATTGATTAGAGTTTTCCTAAATGGTGGTTTAAGAGAAATGACACAGTTCTCAAAGAGATCTGTTACTCTCACACATTTAACATTCATTAGACCATAGCATGTTGCTGTTCATGGGTCAGCCTATAATTCTGTTTCCATGGACATAATTCAGGTAGGTCTCATTTCCAAGTTTATTATGAATAACATCACAGCAGCTCTCTAGAGAATCTTTTGCTTTTGGGGATTGAGAGATAACTCAGTGCTACTGTGATCCCATAGGTCTTTTTGTTTTCAACTGAGAAAGTAGATATTTCTCTATTGTGGGGAAAGAAGGACATACGATTACTTGCCAAACTCTTCCTGGGGTTTTTGTCTGCTGTTGCCAGGAGTGATCCAGAAATGATATACTGTGAAAAAAGAGGTGGTGGGTGGGGAAGGTGTGGGGGACATGGGATAAGAGAGGCAGAGAGGGACAGAGGTCACTTTTCACATTGAGAACTGGTTGTAAAAAAGCTATCCACATTTCCAGCCACTTTCACAAAACTGTCCAGCCATTTTTACAGTATTCATTCTTCAGCAGTCACATTTCTCCTTTATTCATGCTCAGCTATATTCAGTCTATGCCTTTTATTCAACTAACTGGGGAGCTGTGACTAGGAATATAGTAAGACCAGAGGCAGAACTCATGTTTTCAGGTCAATGAATACTAACAACTGTGAATTTGAAAGTTTTATTTTTAGTTTTTCTTTTTTAAATTCGTGGAATTTCTCTTTGGAGTTCATGGTGGTTTAAAGGACTGATGCCAATGAAGAGTGAATCAGTGTGGAAGGAAATACGTGGCCTGAAGACCATAGGCACTCCACTAAAACATTGGCCACTGCAGGAAGTGATGGCGATTATTTCTTATCTTCCTTGTCTACTGTTCAGGCCATAAAAGAGGAAACTCTTGTTCTAATCCATCTCTCTTTGTTCTGAAAATTTCAATCCTGGACACATCTTTATAGTGGCAACTATGGAAGTATCATGATGGTATAAACATGGCTACCCCATACCACACCCAGACAAGGTTACAAGCTTGGAAAACATGTACATGAAAGAGCCATAAGGATTGCTGCTCTGCTGATAAGCCAGAGGAGAGTCATTTGGGATGGGACTGATTTTTACCACCTGCGACACAGCTACACAGAACTCTAGGAGAAAGGACCAGGTGGGAGGAAATGGGATGCTCCTCTGACTTCCTGCTTTCTGAAACACCATGCTGTACGGTCCAAATGTTTAGTGCCCTTCTCCCCCCTCTCCACATTGACTTTGGAGAGGTCCCACATTGGACAATCTTCCCTCTGAATTCACGTGAAGCATAACCACTGACTTTCAATGGGATTCATGCTCAATTTAGTCAACTTCTCTTTCCAGTAAATTATTTTAACCTCATAACCTATTTCCCAGCCATGTACTTTCCTCAGCCTTTTTGTCTGCATCACTTCCCAAATGGTTGTTAGCTTTTACTCACCATAATGCCTCCCCAGAGAGGGTACCACACAGTTATACATATAGGTGCATAGATATCCGTGTGAATCATCAGGAGGCCGCCTAGGGCAGTGTGGAAGAGCCCATTCATAATCTGGACGGCCTGGAGAGAGAATGGGGGCACTGATGATGAACTGAAGTCATCATCAAGTCAGAAAACAAAGGTAAGGCTAGAAGCTCCTGACTTGGGGTTGCGTAAAACGCCTAAAGGAAGTGGCGGAGGTGCCAAGACCTTTGTCTTGTTCAGATCCGTTTTCCCCACCACCTGGGGCATTTCCAAGGCAGATATGTCTGGGATGCTGGTGAAAAACTTGGATGGGAGACCCCTAAATACGCAAACCACAAAATCAAAAGGAGAAAGATCACTGTGGTAATTTCTCTGCACATCCCTGATTTGGCACATTGTGTCAGATGTAAAGAACATCTCGGGTTGGGTCAAATACCTTCTAGTTGGATTGCAGTCTGTACCTAGCCTACAGCATCTGCTTCTGTAGGCCAGAAAGTCTCTAGGATACAGAATGGAGTGCAGCTGACTTACCCCTAATGTCTTAGATTCTCTCATGAAGAAGTTTTGTGTAGGGCCCACCAATGAAGGCATCCTTTTGGGAATTATTTTTTGAACAGGATGCATGGCAGTAGGACCTTTCATAGGATCTGCTTGGAAAGTTCCACTCCTTGAATTTCTGGGTGTCGTCATTTCACGCTTAGAACTCCTAAAAATAAATAATAAAATGGGCAGAGAGAGAGAGAGAGAGAGAGAGAATGGGATTTTCAGCAGTCTTTTATCTTGTCTCGTGCATCTGAATACTTTTCTCCGTATTCCTTCCATGAGTGTTGTTGAGGGTACATAGACATGGCCTCTTCCCAGTGGCTTTGGGTCTGGGGCAAAGCCTACTGCTGTGTTTGAAGACAGGATCTGAAGGGGGCATCTCAGGCAAGGACCCACGCGCCCAGGGATCCCTGCCAGGATTCTTTTTTTTAATTTTGAAATTGTTTTAATTTACAAATACAAAACACCGTGGAAGACAAAAAAATGAAAGAAAAACACAAAACATATAGGCAAATTTTTACTCCATGAGCTTCTCAAACCCTCACTTATTCACTAATTCCCAAGATGAAAAATTCTTCTAAAAAGGTATTCAACCGCCAACAATGATGATATTAATAGGGATAAGGATTAATTTCACAAAAAAGCCAATGAATCCCGTTATAGCAAATCCTATTGCTGTTGCCATGGCAATCTTCTGGAATTCTTTTCTGTCAGGTTTAGTGCATCTTTTAACCACCCGGATTGAGTCCTTCACAAACTGCCGACTTGGCTCAACAAACTGCATTACCTGATCCATGATGCCTGCCAGCCAACTGCTCAGACACCGGCAACACGTAGCACAAAAGTGAACTGATTTCCCTGCCGGGATTCTTGACGACAATGTTTGGGGCACGCTTTATCATTGTAGAGAAATCCATGTTTGTCTGTCTGCATGTCCCGTGTGTCTCTCATTCCTGGATGCTTTTCTTATACTCTCATATTGGAAAATGTATTTTGTCATTGCCTTATCCTCAGCCTTTTGCTTATCTGCTTTTGTCCATTGTGATGGGCCAGAGGCATCATGAAGGAGTATGGTGAGGCCTGTTAGAGTCAGTAGGAGCTGATTCTAGTCTCCTCTACCACCAACTCTGTAACCTAGAATAAATCACTTTGAGGAGGCTCTCTACGGTTGTTTGTAAGACCGTGGCCTCCTGAGACAGGTTGCCTGGGTTCAAATTGTGATTATTCTGTTGCTGTGAAACTACAGGCAAGTTCTTTAAATTCTCTGGGCCTCAAGTTTTTCAACTGCAAAATGGGAATTATCGTTCTTGTCTTACAGTATAGGGTTTTTGTAAGACTTCAATGGACTCATGGTCTGTGCATGGCTGGTGTCTTTTCATTCGGGTGTAGCTCAAATGTCAGCTCCTCAGAAAAAGCCTTGCCCGAATCCTTAGTCCACAGTGATCCTCATTCACAGCACCCCAGTTCTTTGCATCATGGCACTTACCACTATGGGGAATTACCTTGATTATTTGCTTGCTTGTTTATTAGCAGTCTCTCCCCACTAGAATATAAATTCTATCAAAGCAGAGACTTTGACCCTCTTGTTCAGTATCTAAATTATGTGGATTGAGTAGTTTCTTAACATTGCTGAGGAAATAAATGTATGTAAAGCACTCGTGTCTGGATAATTATTACTTGTTTTTGTTGCTGTTCTAGTTCTTAGTATTATTACCTTTAGGAGCATTAGTTCCTGTTCTTCCCATTGGAAAAATGAGACCAGTACCCCTGTCACAGATACATTGTGAGAAATAAGTAAGTTTGCATATGAAAGTGCCTCATACATGGGGAGAAAGTAGGAAGTGCTGTCTGTTCTTAGATTTCATGATTTATTCATTTCTGAAGTTAGTGATTATTACCAAGACCCTTCCCAGTTCTCATGTTGTAAGACTGTTCAACTGTCTTCATCTGTGCTTCCTTTTGGCATTTATTTGTTTATGTCAATTACTTACATGAATTCCATTGGATCTTTCCTGGGCCCTGGAAATCTCTCTTTAGGGACACATGTTTGGTCTCATCTTTGTCAACTGTAAGTCATGTAAGGGGCCTTGGAGACCAAGACTGTCTGCCCAGCTTGCTTATCCTGTTGAAGTCACACTGAGCTGGGTGCCTGTAGGTGTGCTGTGGGACAGGTGCTTGGGAGTCTCCCAGGTCTCGTGTTTGCACCCACCTTATAGTGACAAAGAGATTTCACATCTGAAGTTCATTTAAGCCTCACAGAGTGGACAAGGGATGAATTGTTGGTTCTATTGTGTGGAAAAGGTGATAGGGGCATGAAATTGTTAGGTCACTTGTTCCAGTTACATGGCTACTAGAGATTGAAAATGAGGGCTTGGACTTACCTAACAAGGTATCTGTGGCTACTTTGGCCCCTGTGCAGAACAGGGGTTCAGCCTTTCACTTATGAACCTCTCCCCTCTTCAGATGGATGTGCTATTTGGGTGACTAGAAAGCAATTGAAATCAGAATATTTTTCAGGACCACGGGCTGAAGGGAAGAGAGGAGACTTCAACTGGGTATTTTGCACTTGATTTTGCTTCACCTCTCAATTACCAGGTGTCATGTGGTCTTGGAGGTTTTGGTGCTTTGCACCACAAACCAACCAACAAGATCACTGACGAAAAGGAATGTATTAATATAGCCCATGAAGGAGTTTACAGACTGATTCTTATCACCAGGCAGAATTTTTGGAACTGGTTAAAACCTGAGAAACCATTCTGTTCATTTGACAAATGAGGAAGCTGCAGCCCAGGGATGGGCTGTGGCTCGTTACAGATCTTGCAATCGGTGACAAACCAGAAGACAGTCACTGTGGCTCTGAGGCTGGCGCTCTTTCTGCTGCCTCGCGGCCAGACCACGTAGTTCAGTTGTTTACTGAGCACCCTCTGCATGCCTGGGATGTCATGCATATAGTGCCAAGCCGCCTGCCTTACTAAGTAGTCATTTTGTCTTTTTTGCAGATGTGGAAGTGCAAGCCCAGAGAGGTTAGTTTTCCCCTTGGTAAGAAGGGAATGAGCTGGAGCCCCCACATTCCTCTCCAGAGGGCTCTTTTTAGTGAGGACAACTTAAAGAGCAAAGGGTCATCAGTTCTCTGGACAGACGAAGACAACTGGACTACTGTTGTTTTAATTTCTCCTTATTTTTCAACTGCCTGAGGCTGTGTCTGTATTATTGGTGAGATAAACCTCCGTATAAGCCAAGTTCTACTGGGGCCATGTCTGCAATGGCTAGTGGCAGTAATGACCGTTGGGGAGAAATATTTTATTTCACTATTAAAATTGATGTCTCACTATGGCAACTCTATTTCTATGAAGCCTTCAACACGTATTATGTAAAATAGTAGTTTATAAACATAAACATACCCGTTTCGATATGCTACTTCATTTTTTATGGAAATAATCTCTCTAAAATATATACATATTTTTATGCCAGAGCATTATAGACTAGTACTCAAATTTTTGTTGTATGGGAATATATAAAATTAGAGCACATACTCCTAAGGATATCATAGATTCCTGCAGCTTTGCCCTATCATTGTTTTTTAATTTTTCACAATGACTTAAAGTGCCCAACACACAGTTGTGCTCAAAGCCTAGTTGGTCCATTAGCAAGGGTTACTGGGCACATTGGTCAGAATGTGATCACAGTAGGATTTTGTTTTCACTAAACTATATTACCATCAGGGCTCAGTCGATCAGACACTGCCCCATATTTCATTACAGTGACTTCTGCAAATCTTTTTTTGGTTTTTAAAAGGCACCACTGTTTCTGTGTGCATCCGCTGCGGAAAATCTCACAGCCTTTATGGGTTTTGGTTCAAATAATGACTTTTAGGTCCAGTAATTACATCATATAATGAGAAGGTCAAAGCTGCCTAGGTTTTGTTACCTCAACTTCCTCCTTTGCCACTCAAAATAGTTCTGCATTTTTATCCTTTCTGGCCTCAGGTGCGTATTATCTCTGAGGAAGGATGTTCTGACTTCCTTTCCCTCTGCCTGTGCTCCTCAGCCATCCCCATCTGCCAGGACGTCAGTCCTTCAGAGAAAGTGGTTCTTGCACCTTCAGTCTTTATTTGCGGTGCTGTGCCACGGAAAGTGCTAGTCCCGGCTCTGCTGCTTGCCACTTCTCTTGCCTCACTCTTCAGAGTGCTGTTTGGGAACGTGAGGTGATTTGCAATTTATAATGTACTAAACACTCAAATAAGAACGGTTACTACTGGGCCTTTTGGTGATTAAAATGTGCTGCAGTGTCCCCATTCCCAGCCCCCTTCCTTCAATCTGGCAATGTCCCCAGCCGCTGTCTAGTGTCCCCCCTCTCTTAGTGCCAGCTTCTTCCAAGCTTGTCGCCTCCACCTCCTCACCACCCACTCGCTCCCTGAGCTTCGCTGCCTGCCGGATGCTGCCAGAGCCACTCAGCTGAGGCTGCTGTGTCCGAGGACTGTGCTGCAGAGTCTGTGGTCTTTCCTCAGGCAGGACCACTCAGATTGCTTTATTTCTGTTCCTCTGTCCCCCAGGCTTAAAGAGCGGGAGCCATGTTTCTCTCCAGCTCCTTCATCTCCATGTTCGGTCAGTCATGCCGCCTCTTCCTCTGTAAGGGGTCTTGGTGTGTGGACCATTTTCTACTCCCAGTGTCACCCCATGAATTTGATTCTCATTTCCCCTCCTGGGTTAGCACAAAAGTCCTACTCTTCTGCCTTCAGTCTTTCTCTTGTCTAATCCATCCTCTGTAGAGCCACTAGATCAGGCGCCAAATCACCACTTGAAGGCCTGCGCATCCTGAGCTTGAACTCTGTCTGGGCTGTTATTGCCTCTGGGAGAAACCTGTACCTGGACCCCCCATGGCCTTCAAGGTGCAGGTCTACAGCCCTTCTGAAGCTGCACCCTACTGCTCCCCACTGGAGCCACTGATCTGGACGCATCTCCTGCTTTCTTCTTGGAACCCTGTCCACACTGAAATGCTCCCCTCCTGCCTCCTTCAGGGCCAGAATCCCCATTAGACACTCACATCACCTGAGACTCTCGCATGGCTTCTTCAAAGCCCCCAGCTCTCTGCATTCCTTCCTTGTCACCAACTGTTTTCTTTCTCATGAGCTAATACTGTAACTTTTCTAATGGGGTGTACATTTCTTAAGGGATGTCCTGCTAGGGTTACATAGAGAACCTGTTTTCTCCGGTACTATGAGCTCAATAAATGTTAAACTGAACTTCTTCCTCAGGGAAGATTTACACATAAATGCTCAGGATGTTGGACCAAAAGGTGATCGTTTCACCTCGCTTGATGATCAATGAGATCCAGCCATTTTGTGGGAAATGGGAAAGGTAATCACATTATATATTGGTTTTAGGAAACAATTATGATGTGGCTAAAACTCATCTTTGTGGCCCTTCCTTAAATCTTCCTCGTCTACAGTACGCACTCTCACTGTAGACTTCTGTGATAGATTTGAGGCAGGAATTTTGTGCTCAGTTTGATGTCCCCCGAGTCCCCCTCCAGAAAATGTTAGCCTGTGATGTTTAACAACACCTCGGGGTATTCACCTCTAGCAGGATATCTTTGGAGAAAAAAACATTCAGAACAAGAGAAGTCGAAATATTTTCATGATAGCCATGGCTGATTATTTTCTTCTGTAGAACCAGGTGGTTCTAAGACCTTTAGGATTTTAGCTCGTTTAATCTTATATAAGGCAGGGGGTAATACATTGGTACCCATCTTAGAGGTGAGCAAACCGAGGAATGTAGAGGTTTGGTAACTTGCCTGTAGATCTGTAGGTGGTGGAGCTCCGGTTTGAGCCCAGGAGCTTGGTAACAATTCTCTTGTCTACATGCTGCAAACTGCTGCTTTTGCAGAATGGCTCCTAGTTCATTGGCCAGGCTCTCTCTTGAGAGAGGGAGTGGTTAAGGGAGTGGGTGGGCAGCAAGCCCGGGTACCCCTCCTCACATTGTGACAATACCGGAAGACCTGACCAGGGAAACCCTTGAGGGAAAGCCAAGAATCTAGTCTCCAAAACCATCCAACGCTTTACCCGTCACTCTGTTTTAGTCACTTAAACAAAGCGAACTGGCTCCTTACCTGAGTGTCCGAGGCCTTCGGGCGCGTGGCTGATTCGGATGCTTCCTGCTGAGTTCACTTCCACTGCTGGTGTCTCACATACACAGGGGTGAGTGACATAAGGCAGGTCTGGGGCCTCTCATAGATACCAGGTGACAGGAAATCAGTGGCTTCTGCTACCTTGGCCTTTGCCCCAATCACTTTGGTTTAATGCACACTTACCAGAGCCAAAGGATATACAAAAAAGTTTCTGCCTTACCAGGAGGTTTCACTTCTTGAAAAGGACCCCAGGGGACTGCCTGGCGTACTTTACGCTACCCTAATTAGAAGAAATTTGCAGCCCCCACCCTGTAAGCAGGTGTGGATGGTGGATCCCCAAGGGCAAGAAGGGCTCTAGAAATTCTCTAAAGATGGGCTGTTAGGACTTTTACCTTTTTGCTTCACTTTTAGGAGTGAGTAGGTAGGAAGAAGGTATCCAAGTGGAGAGATTCAGGAATCATTAAGCCCGGTCGTTTGGGAGGGTTGTAGGTATCCCTCTCCAAATATTGTCCACATTTACCCACACTTAGGGTTCTAGTGGGACCATGTATGTCTTGTGTGGGATTTACTAGAAATGGCCCAAAAGTATACGTTGGTGCTGTAGAATACATCCTCAGAAGCTTGAGGCAAGAGTTCCATGTTTTGGGATACAAACGGAAGTAGCCCTTTTACCTACAAACCCCCTCTTTTTCTTCCATCTGTCTCATTCCCTTGTGTCCCCTCTCTTTTCAGTCTGGCCTGGAGCTGTGCCACTGCTAGATCAAGTGAGAGAATGGAGGAAGCCGGTAGCCAGGAAAGTGTAAATATTTGGGAAAAAAATCAGAGGAAGTTTTGCCCAAAGATATTGTTTCCCCTGCCCCCAACTTTTTTGTTCATATGTTGGATTTCTCATTGCTTTTAATTTACTTGTCCCTTGCTTTATTTTATGAGACACCCAGGGCTGTAATTAGGTAGTTGTTTGCCTAATCTAAAAATATGGCAGCTCTCCTGACAAATTTGAGGTTAATTCCTGTCTTCCCTCCATCTCTGCCTCTATCCCTCTCTCTCTCTCCCCACCTCCTTCCTCTGTTCTCTGTTTCTCCCTCTGCCTCTCTCTATGATGACAGTTTGGATCAGAGGGTTAGAGCCGATGGGTAGGAGTAGTTCTGGAGTGCCTGATTTTGGGGTAACATCAAAACAAATGCCACCTTCCCAACATTGAAAGAGTTCATTAGTGGAACAGGCTACCATTTGAATAGAGAACTTGCTGTCATCAAGTATACACAAGTAAAAGGCATACGGTCACCTCTCATAAATCTTATAGAGGGAACAGGAGCAGAAACATAAGATCTGCTGGCTATTTAAGCATCTGGTTGTAGGTCTGATGATCTGCTGGAGTGCTTGAATGTTGGTGACAGGGATGATAATTACAGGAGATCTGAGCTGTGGGTGATTGTGAGGCCAGAGGTTGGAGTCCAGGATGATGGGTGGTCACTGGAATGTGCCATCATGTTGGTTGGCGTGGGAATTTAATAAATGCCTGGCATCAGTGAGGCTTGGACAGAGTTTTCATATCCTTTTCTCACACAACCTGAATTTTCATATCCTTTTCTCTATGTAGGCCCTGTTTTTCCAAGTCTGTCTTAAAATGTTTGTTACTCTGTTTTTGTGTGTGTGTGGCCAGTGAGATCAGTTAGGCAGCTCTTGGGTGAGTCCTCCTGAATAAACTTGAATTTGAATTTATATAAACAAACAAACTTTCATTTTGTCTTTGCTGGTTTGGATTGATTGACTGCAGTGCTGAGTGTGTTGAAATCCCAACTACAGTCTGGATTTGTCAGTAGCACTTCCTGTGTTTCATAATATTTTTTTCTCTGTAATGTTTGAGGATATTAGGTCAAACATTTACACATTTAAAATCTCTCCCCCTCTTGTCATTACCTAGTGGCCCTCTTGCTTCCAGACGATGATCTCTTTCTTAAAGTCTACACAAAATTTTATTAACTAAACTTTAATTTAGTTCATATTTGCCTTCCTTTTATTCCGAACTCTACCTCCAAACTCCTTTTTTTTTTTTTTTTTTTTTTTTGGTCCTTGGAACATTTTGCATCTCCTGTGGAAACTACATTCTACATCATAATTACTTGTGTCCTTGCCTCACTCAGCCATTTGTCTATATGTCCCTTTAAAGTGGGGCTGGATTTTCTGATTGCTGTGAGGGATTGTGATTCTGCTTTAGTTCTCCCATCCAGATGATTATCACAGTGCTACCCAGCATCAGGAGAGCTTTGTAGTTTACGAGGCCTTCCTTCTGTCCTGAGGGACTATTTTATATTTTTAACAGGCAAATAAAATGATTTGAGCACCTACTTATATGCCAAGCACTGTCCATATAACACCTATAGTATTGATTCCATTTTATAATTGTGGGGACTAACAATCAGGAAATGAGGGAAACTGGCCCAAAGCCACATATGTGATAAAAAGTGATGCTTGGAAAGCAAAAAAAAAAAAAAACCTCAATTATAAATTTAAAAGAAAACCTACCATTTACCATGTGATTTTTAAGTTCAAGGCACTGATTAAATTAGTTCACATTTCATTTAAGGCTCATGGTAAACCCATTAGGTAGGTAATATTATTGCATTTTAGTCTAGGAGTTTAAAGCTCACAAAGGTTAAATAACTTGTTCAAGTCACTAAGCTTTAAATTGTAAAACTGACATTTAGACCTAGGTCTGACTTAAAAGCCCTTACTGTTAGGTGATGGGGATTCTCACCCTTAATTATCTCACATACCCACACATCTCAGCCTCACTCAGGCACCAGATATTTTTCATCAGAACATGATTCCACTGGAAATAAATTTTTTAAATAAATATTTTTCATTAGAATCTCACTCCCCTGCCTCCTGCCCTCACATATGTACCCATAGGCCTTTCTCCTTCCAGCTTATGGCAGAAATGAAAATCTGATAGTTTATCTCTTTGCATATGCTAAATGTTTTCTATGCCAAAAGAAGCAAAGGATGCCGAGATTTGGAGTTGGGCATCTTGACTCAAATCCTGGTTCTAAATCTTACTCCCTTTTGTGGTCTCAGAAAAATCAACCACTTTGAGCTTCAGTTTTCATGTCTGTGGACACAGACTAGATGTACCTACCTCAGAGGGCTGTCATGACAGCTGGGATGACAGAAGGAAGATCCCTAATACTTAGCAGGTGTTCAGTCAGTGGAAGGAAATACAACGTAAGGCAGCCGTCTCCCTGTGAGGCCTGGGAATCTCCCGGAGTTCTTGAGGCTCTCTCAGGAGGTCTGTGATCTCAAGACAGCTCTCATAATAATACCAAGACTTTAGTTTCCCTTTCCACAAGTTTACGTCTATCATCTCCACAGGCTACAGAACATGAGATATCACATCAGACTGAATGCAAAAGCAGTTACCAGAATCCAATTGCCTTCCATTAAGCTCGAGAGAAGCTCTGCATTGGAATCACCTAGAGATCTTTAAAAACTATTGATGCCAGGCTCTCACCACATTCTGATTTAATTGCTGTTGGGTGGTATCTGGTGCATTTGGGGGCGGGGGGGCAGCGTGGGTTATTGAAGTTCCTCTGGTGATTTGAATGTGCAGTAAAGTTAAATTGGCCTTTGTTTTTCAATGGGTATAAAGTTTTTGTTATGCAAAATGAGTAAGTTCTAGAGATCTACTGTACAGCAGAGTACTTAGTTACTAATACAGATTGTACACTAAAATATGTTAAGAAGATAGATCTCATGTTATGTGTTCTCATCAAAAAACAAAGAAACAAAACAAGGGCACAAGAAAATTTTGGAGCTGATGGGTATGCTTAGTACCTCTTAGACTTTTTGTGAGGTTAAATGAGTAATACACAAAAAACACTTAGCATGGTTCCTGGAACGTTATAGTGGCTTTCAACCAACATATGTCCTCCTTGTTACTATTCTAGTTGTCATGAGTGGCTCACATTGATGATCTTGCTGTATCAATGCAAAATCTGTGGGCCAAGCCATTCTTCCAACCAACTCATTTTTCCACACAACCATGGAGCCACGAGGTTGAGTCTCTTAGAGAAATCAGCAGGAGATGTCATAGACCTGGTCACTTCACATCGTGGGCTTTGGTTCATTTCTCTGTACAGTGGCAATGCTACATTGCTGTCCTTCGGTTCAGTGCATGCATGACTAACAGAGGAGGTGGCACCAAGATGACGATGTGATTTGGGGAGAGGAAGAGATGGCATTGCAAAGAGGCAGGATGTGTTTTATCAGCCAAAAGTGTTCCCAGACCCCACTCTCTTAAGTTACTCCCCTTTGCTTCCAACAGTTGCCAGTCTTAAGATTCTATGTTCCTTCTGGCTTTTTCTCACAAACATAATTCACTTCTTGGTGATATTATAACACCTCTTTATTCCCATGGTGATATTCAGCACCATTAGTCACAACATTAAAAGGGTCTCCTCATAACTGAGAAGGACAGAGAGATGAATAATTCAATAATGCTGAAGGCCATCAACATAATCAAAATTCCCTGTAACAGAAGAAGAAGAAGAAAAAAGAATCACGGTATTAGCACAATAATGGTTTTTCTAATGACAGTGAGGTAGCAATGCCCATTTAAGAAAATCTCTCCCACATGTCTCAACTGTATCGGATGCTTAGGAAGTAAATAGTGGAGGATCACGAGAGCATACAGCTGTTTCAGCACAGGACAGCACATTATTTTCTTAGAGAAAGTCATACAAAACAATCTGCTTTCTATATCATATGCAGAAATGTTCCATTTCATAAATCTATACAATACAAAGAAATAATGTGAAAAAGTGGTCTGTTGAAGGAGAAAGAAAGGTTAAGAAATAGGAAAAAAAATAGAAGCAGAAATAGAAAAGGAAAGAAAAAGAGGGTAAAAACCCTAAAGGCACGGACAAAAGAGGAACGTGTAGAAAAACACACACAGAAAGAAGCATAGGCGAATAGGACCATCTTCTGTTCTTTTTATCACTGCTAGAGACCAATTTCAAAATTCTTTGCTTTGGCAACAGAGAGCATGAACAGGATACACACCTTGTTAGGAACCCAGAGGCTGGACATACAAGTGTTCTGCCAGTGAAAGTTTGTGAAGGTCATATATATGGTTAACATTCTGTTCTGCAACTGTATCTTTCTACATGTTTTGAGTATAGGTTAAAATATTGTTTATTTTAGAGTCACATGGTTTTTAATGGCCACATAATAATATCTCCTGGTATAGTTGCCATAATTCATTTATTCTTTAGTGACAGGAAATAATTGATTTACTTTTCCTCTTCTTCTGTTGTCTTTGGTCATTCATTTTTTTTTTTTTTTAAAGATTTTATTTATTTATTTGACAGAGAGAGAGATAGTGAGAGCAGGAACACAAGCAGGGGGAGTGGGTGAGGGAGAAGCAGGCTTCCCGCGGAGCAGGAAGCCCGATGCGGGGCTTGATCCCAGGACCCTGGGACCATGACCTGAGCTGAAGGCAGATGCTTAAGGACTGAGCCACCCAGGTGTCCCACGTTTGTTCATTCTTAACGCTCTGAATAATGCTGCAATAAGCATTCTTGTACACATGGCCTTATATGTAGGTGTTTAATTGCTATGGAGATAGCTACCTGGATATCTTTCATATAAATAAATGCCTCCTTCCTTTCCGAAATGGTAGTAACATTTCAGATTTCTGCCACCAATACACAGGAACATCCTTTTCACCATTTCCCTACCTGTGATAATTTTTATAATTTTAATTTTTGCCAATCTAATAAATGTATCCTAGTCCAGTATTAATTTAATTGGCATTTCCCTGACTTCTGGTGAATTCAAACATCACTCCGAGTATATTTGGCCACCACATTTGCATTTTTGTAAATTCCTTCCTCATAATCTGGTCCAGTTTTTAAATTATGTTTTTGACTTTTTGTTAGTTATATTCATTCTTTGTTTGTAAAAGCATTGAAACTGCTGTTATCTGCTTTAAAAATATTTTCCACTTCTTTTACCATATCAGATTTTATATGTAAATATATATGTATTTTACCCTGTTTTGATTTCCATATCAACATGTATCACCGCAGTAAGTTCGCTTATGTCCCTTCCCAGTCACTCCCCCTACCCCAGCCAGAGGCAACCACTGTTCTGATTACTAACACCATTTAATAACTTTGCTTGTTCATTTTTGTATCTGAATTTGTTTGTTCAGTATAATGGACAGATTCATCCATGCTGTTGCATGTATCAGTAGTGTGTTTTCTTTCTTGTTGCTAAGTAGTATTCTGTTCTTTGAATAACCAGTTTCTCTAGCCACTCTGTTCTTGATAGACATTTGAATTGTTTCTAGTTTTTAACTGTTATGAATAGATTTTCTGTGAACATTCTTGTATATATTGCTAAGACATAAAATAGGCCTTGTTGATTTTGATAAAAACTACCAAAGAGTTTTCCAATGTGGCTGAGCCATTTTACATTCCCACCAAAAATGTATAAGAATTCCATGTGCTTTACATTCCTGCCAAGATTTTCTTTTGCCAGTCCTTTTCATTAAAGTCATTCTGCTGTGCATACAAACATTGTGATTTTGAATTTGCATTCCTCTGGTAACTAATAATGTTGAGCACGTTTTTACATGCTTACTGGCTGTTGGCAAATCTTTTACTGTGAAGTGCTTGTTCAAGTCCTACTCATTTTTTTTGGTCTTTTTATTATTAATATTCACATGTGCTTAATATATTCTGGACATGGGTCTTTAGTCAGATATATGCATTGAGGAGATTATCTCCCATTCTGTGCCTTGCTTTTTTTTTTTAACTTGAGATATAATTGACATATAACATTGTGTGTGTGCATTGTGTGCACAAAGCGTGCAGTGTGTTGATTTGAAGCATTTATATGTTGCAATATGATTACCACTGTGGCATTAGATAACACCTCTCTCATGTCACATAATTATCATTTCACTTTTTGTAATGGGAACAATTTAAGATCTAATCTCTTTGCAACATTGAAGTATATAATACAGTATTGCTAACAATACGCACAATGCTGTACATTAGATCTCCAGAACTTTTTCATCTTCTAATTGGAAGTTTGTACTCTTTGGCAAACATCAGTCCAAATTCTCCACCCCACAGCCCCTGGTAACCACTGTTCCACTCTGTTTTTATGAATGTGGCTTTTTTAAGATTCCACATGTAAGTGATATTATACAGTATTTGTTTTTCTCCATCTAGTCAGATGGAGATCTCATTTAGCATAGAATCTTCAAAGTCCTTTCACGTTTTTGCAAATGGTAGGATTTCCTTCTTTCTTGGCAATGAATAATATTCCATTGTAAATGTACCACATATACATCCATTGGTGGATGCTTAGCTTGTTTCCATGTTTTGGCTATTGTAAATGATGCTGCAATGAATATGAAGATGTTCATATCTTTTTGAGTTAGTGTTTTCTTTCTCATAAATACTCAGAAGTGGAATTGCTGGATTATATAGTAGTTTTAATTTTTGAGGAGGCTCCATGTTGTTTTCCATAGTGGTTGCACAAGTGCACTTGCATTCCCACCACTAGTGCACAAGGGTTCCATTTCCTCCACAACCTCACCAACACTTGTTATTTCTTGTCTTTTTGATAATAACCTTCTAACAGATGTGAGGTGATATTTCACTGTGGTTGTGATTTGCATTTTCCTGATGGCTCATGATACTGAGCATCTTTTCATGTACCTGTTAGCCATTTGTAATGTCTTCTTTCGAAAAATGTCTCTTCAGATCCTCTGTCCATTTTTTAATTTTTTTTTTGCTATTGAGTTGTACAAATTCTTTATATATTTTGCTTATTAGATATGTGATTTGTAAATTTTTTTCCTATTCCATAGGCTGCATTTTCATTTTATTGGTGGTTTCTTTTGTTGCGCAGAAGCTTTTTAGTTTGATGTAGCCCCACTTGTTTATTTTGCTTTTGTTGCTTTTGCTTTGGGTGTCAAATCCGAAAAATCATTGCCAGGATGGATATCAAGTAGTGTACTACCTGTGTTTTCTTCTAGGAGTTTTATGGTTTTAGGTCTTACATTCAAGTCCTTAATCTATTTTGAATTGATTTTTGTGTATGGTGTAAGACAGTAGTCTACTTTCATTTCTTTGTGTGTGGCTGTTTAATTTTCCTAATACCATTTATTGAAGAGACTGTCCTTTCCCTGTCATATATTCTTGGCTCCTTTGTTGTAAATTAATTGACCATATATGCATGGGCTTATTTCTGGGCTCTCTATTCATTCCACTGATCTGAGTCTATTGTATACTTATACCCTGCTGTTTTGATAACTATATCTTTGTAGTATAGTTTGAAATCAGGAAATGTGATGGCTTCAGCTTTGTTTTTCTTTCTTTCTCAAGATTGCTGTTGCTATTTGGGGTCTTTTGTGGTTCCATAAAATTTTAGGACTATTTTCTATTTCTAAGAAAAATGCCATTGGCGTTTTGATGGGGATTGCATTAAATCTGTATATTGCTTTGGGTAGTATGGACATTTTAACAATATTAATCCTTCCAATCCATGAACAGGGGATATCTTCCCATTTATTTGTGTCTTCAATTTCTTTCATCGTTGTCTTAAAGTTTTCAGTGTACAGATCTTTCACCTCCTTGATTAAATTTATTCCTAAGTACGTTATCTTTTTTGATGCAATTGCAAATGTGATTGTTTTCTTAATTTCTTTCTCATAGCTCTTTATTAGTGTGTAGAAATGCAACTGAAACTGATTTTTGTATATTGATTTTTGTATCCTGCAATCTTATTGAATTTATTTTATTCTAATAGTTTTTTGGTGGAGTCTTTAGGGTTTTCTAGGTATATGTCCTCTGCAAACAGATATTTTTACTTCTGCCTTTCTGATTTGGATGCTTTTCCTTTGTTCTCTTCTCTTCCCTTCCCTTCCTCTTCCCTTTCATTCTTTTTTTCTTTCTTTCTTCCCCCAGTTGCTCTGGCCAGGACTTCTTGTACTATGTTGAATAGAAATTACGAGACTAGGCATCTTTGTCTTGTTCCTGATTTTAGAGGAAAAGTTTTGGCTTTTCACTGTTTAGTATCATGTTAGCTATGGGCTTGTCATATAAGGCCTTTATTATGTTGAGGTATGCTCCTTTATCTCAGTGTGTTGAGAATTTAAATTTTTTCATGTTGACTTTTGTTAGATTCTTTTTCTGCATCAATTGAGATGGTCATATGATTTTCATCCTTCATTGTGTTAATGTGGTATATCACATTAATGATTTGTGTATGTTGAACCATCCTTGCATCCCTGGAATAAATACCACTTGATAATAGTGTAGGAGACTTTTAATATACTATTGAATTCAGTTTGCTAACAATGTATTGAGGATTTTTGCATATATGTTCATCAGGGATATTGGCTTGAAATTTTCTTTTCTTGTAGCATAGTTGTCTGGTTTTGGTGTGGGTAATCCTGGGCTTATAAAATGAATTTGGATCCTTCTTTTCTATTTTTTTGAAGAGCTTAAGGATTGGTGTTAATTCTTCTTTAAATTTCTAGCAGAATTCACCAGTGAAGCCATCTGGTCTGGACTTTCCTCTTTGGGGAGGTTTTTGATTACTGATTCAGTATTCTTACTAGTAATTACTGTGTTCAGGACTAATTTGCCAATACCAATTGTTTTCAGGTTTGTTAGTCTGATATCTTTACTTCAACTTTACTTTTAAAGAACATTTTCACTGAACACTGAATTCTGGATTAGCAGTATTTTATTTCGGCAGTTTAAAATGTCATTCCAATGTTTTTTGGCCTCTGTCAGGCCTCCAAATGAAAAGTCAGTTGGAAGTTTACCTTTGTTCCTTTGAATGTAATGTATTCACCTCTGCCCCCACCCCCAGCTTCTTTTTAGGTTTTGCTCTTTATACATTTTTTTCCCTCAGAAATTTAAGTATCATGTGCTTTATGTAGTTTTCCTTGTATTTTCCTGTTTGTGGTTCATGTCTTATCTTTGATTCCTTTACAAAATCATCAGCCATTCTCTCTGTGAGCATTGTTCTGTGCTGCATTTTCATTTTCTCTCTTGTGGTTCTTCAGTTGTATATGGGGCACCTTTTTTTTCTGTTCTGCTCCATATGTCCCTTATGTTTGTTCTTTCTAATATTTTATATCATTTTCTTCTCTTTGGGCATTAGTCTTCATATTTTACACTGATTCTCTTCCTGTGCACTTCTGAAGTGTCTAATATGCTGTTCGCCCCATCTACTGAGTGCTTAGTTGCAGTTCTATAAATTCCAATGACTTCTTTCTAATGGGTTTCAGTGTCCCATAATATTCTCCAACTCATTCTCTTCTCTCTTGGATAGAACAGCCATGTTTATTGTCAAGTTTATATCTGATGACCTTACCATCTGGGTTACCACTGAGGTGGTTTCAATCATTGATTATTTTTTTTAAAGATTTATTTATCTTAGTGAGAGAGAGAGAGTGGGGGAAGGGGCTGAGAGAGAGGGAGAGAGAGAATCCTAAAGCAGACTCCCCACTGAGCACAGAGCCTGACCTGGGCCTCGATCCCAGGATCCTGAGATCATGACCTGAGCCAAAATCAAGAGGCAGACATTTAAACAACTGAGCCACCCAGATGCCTTGATTATTTTGTTTTTATTTTTTAGATGTTCAGTCCTATCTTCTGGTATGACTAATTTGTTTTGTTTTGTTTTACACTTAATAACAAATGTAGTATGCAAGAAATGGTAGAAATTCTAAATTATGTTATCTTCCTCTAGGGATGAATTAATTTTCTTCCATCAGACAGATTAGGAGAAGGTTACCATGACCAAATAATTCAAGGACGAATTTCAGTTTTGTGAGGCTGGTCTGTTTCCTTTGTCCTTAATTCTAGGGTGTAGTCTTTCTTCAGAAGTGAAATTTTGGGGTGTTTACCAGACCCCACTACTCCATGGTAGACTCTGAACAATGTGTTTGTGTCTGCCGTACTGCATGACTGCCGAAATCTCTTCTTGGCCTTTTAGCCTCTTAGCTTCTTATCAACTTGGCTTCTGAGCTTTGCATCCTACACATCTTAGGTGTCAGCAAATAACTTGTGGAGAAAAGTGATGGAGAATTTTGGGTTTAGTTCATTCAATGTGTACAACTCTCAGAGGATCCTTGCACTTTAAATCCTGGCTGCCATGGTTTCTTTTGTGTATATTCAAACATTTGGAAGTTTTTTGTTATTTTAATAAGCTTTTAATAAAAGTGGTTTTCACTAGAGAGATGCTCTGATATAAATTACTCTGTCATAACCAGAAAAAAAGGATTTGTATACTTTACTAGTATTTTCAGTAAGCCAATCATTGGCTATTTTGATCCTGTCTAATGTGTGCGTGATTTTTGTTTTGTTTTGTTTTTACTAATTTCTTCTCTTGTCATTGTATATTAATTCCTTTGTTCTTCTTTCTTTGGACTAATTTTCTCTCCTTTAATCCCTGAGATTAATATTTGGGCCATTATTTTTCAAAGTTTCATATTTTATAGTATCTACATTTCCAAGCTATGAATTGCCTTAAAAGTATTGCTTTACCTTCGCCCTCAAGTTTTTGAGCTTTCATTTCAGAACATCTTTGGATTCATATTATGATTTCTTTCCTGATCCAATAATTCCTTTGAAACCTACTGCTTAATATCCAACCACAGGTTAAAATTATTTTTATCATTGCTTATTGTTTTATTGCATAGGTCATACACTAGGACTTCAATCTTTGGTATTAATCTGGAATTGTCATATTTACCAATATATAGTCATCTTTTGTTGGTATGTGTTACAAAATTGTGTATTCTTTGTTGTTGGATATAATAGACTAAATATATCTATTAGTTCTAGTTTTTTACTTTTGATGGTACCATTAAGTGTTAAAACACATCAAAGTCTAAAAGTTCTTCAAACCTTCATGCTCTTCTCAGAGAAAACTCAGGTCCTTAACAAACACAACTAACAAAAACACCATTTTCTCCCTTCTCTACTTATATGTTAATGCTGACTGGTATTTTAAATACTGTATTTTTAATCTCAATATATATTATTACTGCATTACACAAGCAGTATTCACTTGTATTTGTCCACATGTTTATCACATTCTTTGTTCTTCATTCCTTTTTGCATCTCATTGTGCTATCGTTTTCTTTCTATTTGGAGTTCATTCTTTATTCCTTTAATTCTGGTCTGCAGGAGGCAAGCTCAATTTTTGTATCTCTAAAAATTCTTCATTTCACTTCATTCTTGTAAGATATTTTTCTTCTCCTTTTTCTGTTTCAAGTTTTTATTTAAATTCTAGTTAGTTAACATATAGTGTAATATTGGTTTCAGTGGTAGAATTCAGTGATTCATCACTTCCATACAACACCCAGTGCTCATCACAAGTGCCCTCCTTAATGCCCACCACACACCTAGCTCATCCTCTGCCCACCTCCTTCCAGCAACCCTCAGTTTTTTCTCTATAGTTAGGAGTCTCTTTCCTAGATTGACTCTCTCTTTATTTCCCCTGCTTTGTTCATCAGTTTTGTTTCTTAAATTCCACATATGAGTGAAATCATATGGTATTTGTCTTTCTTTGACTTATTTCACCTAGCATAGTACACTCTAGCTTCAGCCATGTCATTGCAAATGACAAGACTTCATTCTTTTTTATGTTTGAGTAATATTCCGTTGTGTATGTGTATATGTATGTATGTATGTATGTATCTATATCACAGTAATGGGTGGTGAGTGATAGGCTATTGGTTGGCAGTTATTTTTTTCAGAATGCTGAAGATATTATATTGTTCAGTCTTTTGGCCTTTATTGTTGCTTTTGAGAAGTTAGGTATCAGTCCAGTTGCTTCTACTTTTTCTTTTTGGTAATTTTCATAGTTTTTAGTTTTTGTTTTAGTTAAGATTACTGAGAATTGATAATGAAAAGAAACCATGATTTAAAAAATAACTGTACTTTGACTCAGCAAATTGATGTATCAAAGCATGATACGCAAGACCAAATATCTAAGTTCAAGATTTTAACATAAGATGTCTCAGAGCTTTATGTTCAAAATATGGCCACAGAGAGATGTTTTAATGGTAATTCCATGTGAATTCATGTTTTCCAAAAATTAGACCATTGGCTGTCTCTAAAACTTGTCTAGTTTGCAAATCTAACCAGTTCCTTTCCAGACTACTGTTACTCTCCCCTAAAATTACCTTATGACTCCTCCAGCTGATGAAATCCTATAAATGCCCTTTTCTGTTTCCCCCTATTGTGTCTGAGACCCATGCTCTCCCTTGATTAGCAAATTTAATAAATTCAGCTTTTAACTGTCATTGATTTTCCTGGTGGTCTTTGAAGGTGCTAGACAGTCACAGAGGCCCCAGAGAGGTCTTGTCAGATCCCTCACTATTACAGTTCTGGTCTTTTGACTCACTTAATGGCTATCCACTGGCTGCCTGTGAGCAACCCTGTCCAGGGTTTGCACATCTATGTTGATGAGGCGATCTAGCACTTTTTATTGGGTAAGGTTTATTTTATTTGTCCTAGGAGTCAGGTTTCCCAGGACTCTTTCATTATCCCTTCATGCTTGTTCTTGTTTTCTTTTCCCTTTGTGGGGTGGGGGTGAAGAAATAGATGGTCTGCCAAAGCTTTGCCACTAACCATCCTGTCTGTCTATCTGCCTTTTATCTATATTTTTGTGTATCTATAAGAATAAATCCTAGGAAAAGAGTTATGTCTTGTTAGCCAGCCACCAGGACTAATAAGTAATATGTCTCTTTGACCAATATCCTTTCTAGGACCAATTATCTTAGACTACTCATTAAAATCTTTTAAGAACCTTCTGTAGTCTTGTCTATATGTAGGAAATTGGCTGTATGGCCGTAGGAGAGACTCTTCTTCATATATTCCACCTGTCGGAGGCTGCTGATTTCTTGAGTCAGCAGGCAGGGGTGGATTTTTCAAGGCCTTCACTATCCCTATTTTCTTCTTACTTCCTGGTAATCATTGACTAAATTCTCAGAAATTAATTCTGTATTACATCTCAGTGAATGGTTTGACTTTCATTCTGATAACTCTGATTATATAATAAATTTGTCAGTTTTTCCCACTAACAGATGTGGACTGCTTTTCCTTGCCAGCCATCTAATTAATCATTCTTTGTGACCTTAGGCAGGTGACTGGTTATTTTGGAACTATCATCAGGGAAAGAGTACACTTGAAAAGATCTTACTAAAATCACCACCACCACCACCACCACTACCACACTTATTATAGACATTAAGGTATAGTCCTCTAGAAACTTTACAAAATCAAATGGTCTAAAAGATAGGACAGCTAATACACAGGTGGCCCAAGCTCCTCAGAGTTAGGAACTGGACTGCTTCCACTCAAGGTGACTGGAACAAAACTACCCTCCCTCAAAATGACTGATGCCATTGATGGTGGTGGGCTTATACTCTTGGCTATTTTATCTCCTCTATGCTAATTCAAGGTTCTAGATTATTGGTAGACAACTCTACTAACACAGCACTACCAAGACAGCCTTTTTGAAAATCAGTATTGTCATGTTCCTTCATTCACTCAGGCTGACAATAAGGGACAAACTCCTGAAACTGATCCAAGAAGGAATAGGAAATCTAAATAAACTGATAACAAGTAATTTAAGAAAACTTCCCACAATAAAAAAAAACCCAGACCTAGGAGACTTTACCAGTGAAGTCTTCCAGATGTTTATGGAAAACTCAACATAATTTTTCTCAAAATTTACCAGAAAGTATAAACGGAAGCAATATTTTCCAACTCATTCTACAATGCCAGTATTAACCAGACACAAAAACCAAAGACATCACAAGAAAAGATGAGTATAGGCCAAGATCCCTTATAAATAAAGACGCAAAAATCTTTAACAAAGTACCAGAAAATTGAATCCAACAACATTTAAAAAGAATTATACAGCATGACTGAGTGGGATTTATCCCAGGATAAATTTATTTTATTTAAGATAAAAAAGTGATGGGTATTAAGGAGGGCATGTATTGCATGGAGCACTGGGTGTTATACACAAACAATGAATCATGGAACACTACATCAAAAACTAATGACGTACTGTATGGTGATTAACAGAACATAATACAAAAAAAGATAAAAAAGTCAATCAGTGCAAAGCACCATAACAATAGAATAAAGGACAAAAACCACATGATCATCTCAGTTGATACAGAAAAAGCATTTCACTAAATTCAACACACATGGTAAATATGTTCAGCAAACTAGGAAGAGAAGAAACTTCTTCAGCTTGATCAAATCCATCTAAAAACCCTCAGCCAACATCATACTTAATGGTGAGAGACAAGATGTTTTCCTTCTAAGTACAGGAAAAAGATGAGGATAGATATCTACTCTTGCAACTGTGATATTTTACTTCTATGAAGACTCCCTTTTCCTTAGGTGACTGATGACTTTCCAGCTTTCTTGACAAATTTTGATGGGTCTTGTTGACTAATTTTTCTCTCCATGTAGATTTACATCTTTTCCATTCCCTTAATAATAGTGGTGTTTTGGAAAGAGCAGAAATAAATGCCTGTTTTCAATATATACCATGTTTTATCAGAAGTCCAGTCTGAATATTAAAGCCAAAACCAAAACCATAAAAGTATTCCACTTAAGATTCTAATACATATCTGGGACTGTGAATCACTACCATACTGCTATACCTGCATTTTTCTTCCTATATCACTGTACCTTTTATATTAGACTCATTGGTATATATGCTTTATCTTCTTTACTCATCTGTGAATTCCTCAAGTTGTGGGTTATAATGTGTTTATTTTCTATTCCACAATGCCTGGTGTAACCTATCAGATATTATGATTTCTATAAATGTTTGTAAATAAAAGAAAATACATGTGTCCACAACATTATTTGGATTTTGCTGATTAGATGCTAATAAATCTTTATGATTACACCCATTACTCCCCATAAAAATGCAGTATACTTACAGTGAATAGGGTAGCAACAGCCTGACACTGACTAATTGTTTCAGCATAGCCACAAAAGAATTGTTGATCTAGAATGAGACCAAATGTGAGGAGAATGATTCCAGCTATTGCTGCCAGGGCACTAAGAGAATTCATTATTTGGCTCAACTTCACCTGAAAGAGATGAAGACCATAACACTGAGTCTATAGACAAAAAGCAATGGTGGGGGAGACTGGAGGGAGAGTTTTAGTCACAGCTTTGCAATGCCACAAAGCAGCTGTGTGATCATATATGAGACACTTCATCCCTTTGGGCTTCAGGCACTCAGCCAGAGTATGAGGGAATCCAGTGAACTTTTAATAACCCTTCCATCCCCCACAGTCTGTACCTAATAAGTTAACTCCCATTTAGTTGGGGGGAGGGGTGCACACTGGACAAAAGAGGTACTTAGGCGTAGCCACATTGCCCTGCACTTTGATGCTCTGGTAAAAGTCATGACCTACTTGCATTTTTGTTTTATGGCTCTTTTTAACTAAACATTGTATTTCTTTGCAATTTTTATTCCTTTCTAAAACTTCAAACCTACAGGAGAAGTCCTGTGTTGGAAATAATTTATTGGCTTGTTAATTATATCTCACATTTTTGATTCTTTGAGAAAAGTAAAAATACTATAATTTATCTGTAAGTTAAACTTTTGCATTCATTAACACTATTATTTATTTTGAACTTCTGCTTATAAGGTTTATTTTATTTTATTTATTTATTTTTTAATTAGGTTGTCTTCACAGTGTGCCTATCATGTGAGTCAAACTAGTGCCTTTCAAAGTGTCTGGCATGACAGAGAGAATGAATGGATGAGTTACTGGAATGCTGAGACCCATTTTGCCATTTTGTTTAGGAACTTGGCTTTTATTCTATGCCTCAGTGTTTTCATATATAAAATAAGAAACTGGATGACCTAAAAAACTCTTCTGGCGTTAGTGTTTTATGATTCTATGGACAAAAGCCCAGTGACGTTGGTTGGTATCAGTACTTGACAGTTTGTGGAATTATAGTGGGTTAATGATTTTCCAAATTCACTTCCAAGGTTAAAATCATTATTTCAAAGTTACACATTTTTAGCGAAGGGGAAAATGTAACTCACCAGAGTTTCTGTGGTTTTTCTTTCCAATGCAACTAGGAAGGCTCCAGAATTAATGAACTATTAAAAAGAATAAATATTTTAGTGATGGGCTTGCTTAACTGATGTTAAAAAGTTCTCAGAGAATGGACTTCTATGTGCTTTGTTCACATGTCTTCCTTCCTAATTCACACGATCCTCAGAGCAGTGAGCAGGGTGAGATGCCTGATAAGATTATCCACAAATGAGGAGTGGACAAAATACTGAACTAGAAATTAGCTTTAGCCTTAACTATCTATTTGAACATGAGATTTTTTTTTTTTTTTTTTTTTTTTTTTTTTTTTTTAGCTTCACTGGGCTTTAGTTTTCTCATCTACCTTCCTTTTATAGCTATTGTGGACTGAGCTTTGATATCATGCCACACTGGTGTCAAATCAGTTCACAACCAATAAAATCAGATTCTGTCATTCTTATAAGAAACATCCGTCATACCCGTTTGCAGTCCAGCATGTTCTGCCAGCTAATATGCTGGGCATTCTGAAAAAAAATCCCAAGAATTTCCACGGAGGTGAGTCATATGTGGTATAGCGTCATCTGGTAGAAACTCCAAATCGGACTACAGCATATGCATTTTTAAGTTTCCAGTCCCACTGCCTTGTATTTCTTCAGCCTCATTTCTTCACCATCACTCTTACAGGATAGAAAGTGTTGTCCCATACCTTGAGCCTTTTGTTCATGGTTCTCCCTTGGCATGCAGCAGGATATCTCTAGCCCTTATGCCCAACCATTCCCCACTCTCTACCATTCCTTCCATCCTTCCTCTCTGTGTGCTCTCATCCTGATTAACCACCCACCCTTTAAAACACAGCCAAGCTGGAGTGTCTCTGGGTGTCTTCCCCTCCTTTTTATAGGTACCTTTCCTATAGAGGCAGTTCCTATGTCTGTCACCACTCCTCACACCATATGGTGATGATCTGACTCTCTACTTGAGAGACCTTGAGACCAAGAACTGCCTTTTTCCTGAATTCCCACACACCATCCATTCTCTGGCACTAAACTAGGTGCTAAAATAATGCTTATTGGATGTAATTAAGTAAATGCCTCTGTGTAGCTCAAAGGTACATCTAAGAAGCTTTCCCTGTTTCTTTACTTCTCTAAAGAGTAAACTGATCTTTCATCTCTCCTTACACAAGCACTGTGATATCATTTATCACATTACCTTGAAATGATCTCTTTACATGTTTTCTTTCTTGCTAAACTGAGCGCCCTTTGAAGGAAGGGCTCATGTATTATTATTTTTGTTTATTTTTTCCCCAGTTTTATTGAGATGTAATTAACATACAGTACTGTATAAGTTTAGGGCATATGCATAATGATTTGACTTATATATATTGTGAAATGATTATAATAATTTTACTTCACATCAATTATTTCATATAGATACAACCCCCCCCCAAAAGAAAAGGAAAAAGAAAAAGAGGAGAAAAAGAATATTTTTCTTTGTGATGAGACTCTCTTAAAAAATTTCATGTATATCATACAACAGTGTTAACTGAAATCATCCTGTTATACGTTGTATCCCTAGTGCTTATTTATCTTATTACTGGAAGCTTGTACCTTTTGACCACCACCCTCCATCCCCTCTCTCCTCACTCTCTGCCCCTGGTAACCTTAAATCTGAGCTCTTTATCTATGAATTTTTTAAAGTTCTAAATATCAGTGAGATCATGCAGTATTTGTCTTTCCCTGTCTGACTTATTTCACTTAACATAATGCCCTTAAGGTCTAACCATGTTGTTGCAAGTGGCAGGATTTCCTTGTTTTTTTTATGGCTGTATGTATGTGTATATATATATACACACTTCTTTATCATCCGTTCATCTGTTGATGGACACTTAGGTTGTTTACATGTCTTGACTTTTGTGACTAATGCTGCTATGGACATGGAGTTGCAGATATATCTTTGACATAGGGTTTTCATTTCCTTTGGATATATTCCCAGAAGTGGAATTGCTAGATCATATGATCATTTTATTTTTAATTTTTTGAGGAAACTTCATACTGTCTTTCATAGTGAGGGTCCATGTATTATTAACCTTTCGAGCCTCATTGCCTTCCACTATGTATCTGGCTTATCACAGATAGCAACTCATTTTGAATGAATGAATGGACAAATGATATCAAGACCCAAGGACATATTCCCAAAGGAACTTTAGGCCCCAATGATGGGAACATCAGCAGTCTGATGAATTAATGGGGAAATAATTTCAATAAAGTTGATTTTTATTTTACCTTTACAAAGCATATCCTACAACTGAATGCAGCTCATTTTGTAATTAAGAATTCCCTAGTATCCCTGTTGTCATGGCTTCAAATTGAACTCAACTGACTATACTCACCAAAACGGAGCTCCAGAATGGATATCCTGAAACAAATATAAAGGGGAACCGTGGGTATGGATTTTCAAGTGTGAAAATGAAAACAACTCCAAAAGAAAAGTTCATCACTCCAAACAGGATCTGCATAGCCTATAAATAGAGGAAAAATTTATGGTAAGGAAAAAGCAAAATGGTAGGTTTCCTTTCCAAAAATATACACGATCTTCTTTTGGTTAAAAGGATTTGGTGATTACCTTCTTTTATAAAGAGGGGAAGGTTAGTAGAAACCCCTTATGATGCTCCCAGGTGTTTTCTTGATTCCTCTATCTGATATCTGGTAACAGGTAAAATGATCTAAATCAGTGCTCTGGAAAATGTAGCCCATGGATTGGCAACATTAGGATCACCTGAGAATTAGAGATGTGGACTCTCAGGCCCTATAACCTATATCCTATACTTACTGAATGGAATCTCCAGATTAGACCATGTCAGACTCTCCAAGCAGCGGGGAAATGCAAATCAAAACCACAAAGCGATAGGACCTCACATCTGTTAAAATGGCTAACATCAAAAAGACAAGAAGCAAATGCTGGTAAGAATGTGGTGCACTGTTGGTAGGGATGTATCATTATGGAAAACAGTATGGAGATTCCTCAAAAAATTAAAAATAAAACAAATAATGAAAAAAAGTAAAGCAGTGGTTTGACGATTGCTAGGGAAGATTGGTGAGAATGACGTAAAGAATGGAAGGTGTACCCTGTGTGTTTGTTCTCTGCCCTCTTACTCTCCACCTACCTTCTCTGAGTCCTTTCTTTCACTCCCATAGCAACTATGACCTTTAAGTAGGTGAATTGTGAAGGATATTCTTTTCCTCAAGTCCAAGTCCATTTGAGTAAGTTCAACTCAATAGCCACTATCCATTCATCTAAACTATTAAAATTGTTTTCTAACTGGCTTTTCTGCACCAGCTTCCTTTTTCTCTATTCCAGTGTTACGTCAGTGCTGAAGTAAGATTGCAAAACAGAACCAGTCTGGTTACTCTTCTCAATTTCTTTGAAATGAAGCTCCTAAATCTGGTGGTCATCAAATTCAGAGAAGTGTTTACAAAATACAGATTTCAACCCCCCCCAACTCCCTCAAAATTGATATTCAGTAGTTCTGGAACAAGGCCTGGGGACTTGGTATACACATTTTATAAAGCTCCTTAGGTGATTTGTTGATTTTACAGATTGGAAGCTACTTGTCAATATTGTAAAGTCTAAGTAGGGATGGCTCTAAGATTCTTGGCAATTAGGTCTCCAAATTACCTTCCTGGTTGTTTCCTTTTCTCCCCAAAATATTATTTTTCACATTTTAAAAAAATGTTGGTAAAATATCTATAACAAAATTTACGGTACATACTTACCATTTTATTTAAGTTAATAGGCTTTATTTTTATTTTTTATTTTTTTAAAGATTTTATTTAGTTATTTGACAGCGAGAGAGCACGAGCAGGGGGAGCTGCAGAGGGAGGGGGAGAAGCAGGCTCCCCACTAAGCAGGGAGCCCGATGCGGGGCTGGATCCCAGGACCCTTGGGATCATGACCTGAGCTGAAGGCGGAGGCTTAACCACCTGAGCCACTCAGGCATCACTAGGCTTTATTTTTTAAAAGCAGTTTTAGGTTCACAGCAAAACTGAGTGAAAAGTACAAAGTTCCCATCTATTTCCTGTTTCCCTCTCCCAATGCTTCCCCCACTATCAATATCCCATATCAATGTGGTATATTTGTTACAATTGAACCGACACTGACACATCATTGTCGGCCAGAATCCATAGTTTACATCAGGCTTCACTGTTGCTGTTGTACATTCTGTGGGTTTGGACAAATGTGTAATGACATGTATCCATGATTATAGTATTGTGCAGAATAGTTTTCCTGCTCTAAAAATCCTCTGTCCTCCACCTATTCATCCCTCCCTCTCTGCTCCATCCCCTGGCAACCACTGATCTTTTTGTCTCCATTTTTTGGCTTTTCCAGAATGTCACATAGTTGGAATCATATAGTTTGTTGTCTTTACGGGCTGGCTTCTTTCACTTAGAAATGCATATTTTAGTTTCCTCCATGTATCTTCATGGCTTGATGGCTTATTTATTTTGAGCACTGAATAACATTCCCTTGTATGAATGTACTGCAGTGTATTTATCCATCCTGATTTTTCTTCTTTCTTTTTTTTTTTTTTGTTTGTCTTTTAATCCCCTTTAATCTTTCGAGTCTAATGCGCTTCCTCCCGGCTCTTTTGTCATTCCCAAACTATGCTACCAGGAGTTTTTTGTTCATGGTGCTTTCTCAATCTAGAATATTCTGCTTTCCTCCTCCCCTTTCATATCTAGTTATTAAAATTCCATCACTTCTTTAGTGTTCAGACTCAATGCCAAAATTGCCATAACGTTGTCCCATTGCTTTTAGATAGAAGTAACTGTTCCCTCTCTGGGTTCCCCTGCCTCTCACCCCCAGCCATTTATGGCTCTTTTTAGATGCTACTGTGAGACGTGGTATTTAATATTGTTATTTTTTTCTTTCGAAATTATGTATTCTCTCCTCAATGAGAGAAGCTAGGTTTAGCTAGCTTATTTATTATTTAATAAATAAATAGTTATTTATTTCTGTAACCCCCATAGTGTCTAACATAGTTTTTTGCCCATAGTTCAATCCATATTTGTTAAAGTAATTTGAACTCTTTAGCAGAAGTTTCAGTACCATTATATTTGAATAGATGCTAAAGCAGTTTAAGACTAATGGCCCTTTTCTGCATGTCAGTGGGCCATCTTTCTCTACTTTTTTTTTTTTTTTTTCTGGGAAAAGTCAGTTTCTTTCTATTTTCCACTCTTGAAGGCTTGGGGTTGAGATGACAAATATTTTATAAGATATAGATACTATCACAGCCTTAAACATACTGAATCACATTTTCTGAAAGGAGATTGGTAAATAAAAAATAATTAATAGTCATGAAATGGATAAGTGGGTGGAGAGATGAACATTTACAGTATTCAGGGGATTTTCTTCAAAAACCCCACATGTAAAAATACCGTATAATACTGTGAAACTGAATTCTGAGTCTTGACTGGGAAAATGTAAAACTGTAGAACTCAGTAACCCAGGATATAAAATCTGATCTATTGACTTCTACTTGATTTTCTTTCTTTTCTCTGAACTTGACTATGAAAAAAACTCCTAGGTAGTGAGTTTGGAGATTTTTACTTTAACTGCAATCTTCAAGAGCCTAGGGATTTTGGCTTATTCATTTTATATCTTCCTCTCCATAGAACCTTGTACATAATTGGTTTAGAAATGTGACATATACTTCCTGAACTGGATGGAAATAAAAGTTGGATTTAGCTCCTACCTTGAAACATTTGCCTCCAGACATTTCTTTCCCTCTTCTCCCCACCCCCACCCCCATCTTAGTTCAGCTTCTATTGCAAAGTGGTAGAATCTGTGACACCCTGCTGGGGGTGGTTGTTTAAGCCCATGGTTCATAGACTGGGTGGCTTATAAAAAACAGAAATTTATTTCTCATGATCTGTAGGCTGAAAGTTTGAGATCAGGGTGCCAGCATGGTTGGGTTCTGGTGTAGACCCCTTCTGGGTTGCAGACCACCAACTTCTCTTTTGTAACTTCACATGGTGGAAAGAGAGCTAGCTACCTCTCTGACCTCTTCTTATCCCATTCATGAGGGCTTTACCATCATGAAGTAATTACCCCCAAAAAGCTCCACCTCCAAACACCATTACACTGGAATTATGGTTTCAACTATGAATTATGGGGAGCACAAACAGTCCATAACACACCCTCAGTAGAGTATACATTGGGGCAAATCTGACTTACCCCTAAGATTTTCATTTTTGTAGCAAGTAATTTTGGAAGAGGGCTGCTTGTATCATAGGTTGTGGCTGTAGGGTCTGCTGACTGCAAGCCAGGAACATTGATATCTGGGGGAAATACCAGAAACACAGGATTGTGTGCAGTGTTTGAATCCATGATGGTGCAGTTGATATTTTGAAATGAAAAAATGTTCTTGATGGTACTTAAGTCTAGACCATGTTCTTCTGTACCAAGGCTGTCTGGAACACTGGAATTGTTGTTCTTTGTCTTGGAATTATAGAACCATAGAGTCACAGAGTCATGGAATCTCAGGATTGGTCGAGATCTCAAGGTTAGTGAGTAAAATACCCAGGACTGGAGCTCAGAGGACCTGCCCAGTAGTCCTAGTTCAGTCAGGAACTCACTGTGACCTTGGGCAAGTCACATCCCCTCTCTTGGTTTCAGATTCCATATATGTACATTGATCAGACTGGGCTAGATGATCTGTGAAGACATTTTAGTTCCCCAAAAAATGAGTATTGCGAATACTTATTCTAGTTCTCCGTGTTCAGGAGGTAGGGGACAAAAGCTCTCAGGCCCTCAGAATTAATTAATAATCCACTTCTTGAAGTAGACATAGTGTCTATTTAGCCTGTCACTTTTGTTTTTGCCACCTGATTTTATTAACTTTAGCTGTGAACAAATCACCTCAAAACTTAGTGGCTTCATACAACCAGCATTTGATTTTGCTCAGAATTCTGTGGGTCATGTGGGTGGTTCTACCGGTCTGGTCAAGCTCAGCTCTTGTGTGCCAGGTTTTCTCTGCATCTGTGGTCATTTGGTGGAGTGGCCAAAGCTAGATGATTTAGCATGGCCTCAGTCACATATCTGGCAGCTGGTAGGCTCTTGGTTCTTCTCTAACTCACAGATGTTTTTTAAACTTTTGCTGAATCATGTATGCTAATCTCTCATTGACCTATGCAAATTGCAGAGACAACCCATATTCGAGGGTAAGGAAACACTCCATACCTTCACAGGAAGATTGTACTGTCATATTGCAAGGACATGGATGAAGGGAGGAGAAGAACTTGTATTCATTTACACACTCTACCTTGTCATTCTCTGGTGTTTCCTAATGAGATCAGGTCTTCCTAAATTAAAAAAATCCTGATGAGACATCCTCTAGCCACTTGCCAGTTAGAACATATTAAAGGACCAACCTTACCTTCCAGCATTCAATTTTTCATGAATGTAGAATCCTAATGGTGATCTTCCCTTATGAAAATCCTTTGCTGTTAGGTTAGTGTTCTCTGAGTTAAGCAAACTCTATTCCAATATACTTTATAATACCATTTCATCCTTATTTACTCACGTTTTTGCTTTCCTCTGAACCTTTTTCAGTTCCTCTTTCTCTTTCTCTTTTTCCCTAAGCATGATGGCTAGGACAATGTTTTAATAGCCATCAGACAAATGGTAGAAAGATTACTTGAAGTTTTTATTATGCTTCAATTCATGCAAGCTAATTCTGGAGATGCAGTTCTGAAAGACTCAATCCTTGGAGCATCGAAACTTAGAATTAATTCCAAACCCTTTTATGTACTAGGTACGTGGTCTTGGCTAAGTGATACATTAATTTATATATTCATATTAACTTACCTACTTATTAAAATATTATAGCTTTTATCTAAAAATGAGAATAATAATTGTTACCTTATAGGTATAAAGTATAAGTTTACCTTATTGTGAGTGAATTATTAAGTATTTGGTGTGTAGTGGATGCTAAATAAGTTGTAATTACAAAAATAATAGCAATTAACATTTTTTATTGTTATTACTGTTTTAATCATAGTGGCTAAATGCTTTGTTTTATTTTTGCATTGTTTCCAAAGTTTATTTTGGTTGGTTCTTTATCAGCTAAATGTTCAGTGTATTTTTGTAGACTTAGCTATAGGAACTTTGGAAATGTCACACTGAGTTGGTCCAGAAGTCATTTTACCTCACTTCTACATTACAGGGTGGCTGTGGAACTCCATAGCTCTCCTGCTGAGAAAGCATCCAGCTCCACTGATACATGGGTAAGATAAATTTGTGCACTACTTTTCCTTTTTCCCATATCTTTAGATTTCTTTTTATCTTCCAATCTGCCAAAATCTACTCTTTTCATGGGAATTAATCTAGCTCTAAAGTGGTTTGTGGAATAATGTGTAATAGCCCTGTCTTCCTCAGTGTCCCCAACAAGCTTTATTTCAAGGCTGTTATTGCTGCTTATTCCAGGGAAGTCACAGTGATCCAAGTGATTCCTGTTCTCAGATTCACAGTTAATGGGATCAGGCCTCTCCTGGTCACAGCTTCCCCAGTTTCCTTGCTAGAAAGTTCCAAGAAAGGCTCTCTGTGCACTTTCTCTTTCTCTTCTCTTCCTGCAGTTGAAGCTTAAGTCTGTTTTTAAATTTCTTATCTTTCTCGCTGTTGCATAATCTCCCCCCTTTAAACGATCCATAGTCATATTCTAGACAGTAGCAGTCAACTAGTGTGCCCTGATATCATCTGCTTAGGGGCTTGCAGATCCTCTAGATTTCTCTTGCTCTTTAAATTATAAATATCTTGGGGCACCTGGGTGGCTCAGTCGTTAAGCGTCTGCCTTCGGCTCAGGTCATGGTCCCAGGGTCCTGGGATCGAGCCCCGCATCGGGCTCCCTGCTCGGCGGGAAGCCTGCTTCTCCCTCTCAGGCTCCCCCTGCTTGTGTTCCCTCTCTGACTGTCTCTCTCTGTCAAATAAATAAATGAAATCTTTAAAAAAATAAAAAATAAATTATAAATATCTTATTCCATGAATGATGATAAAACCCAGTGTCCCTCCCAGGTATATTTCAGAAGGGGTAACTAGATAATGAGGGAAGGGTATTATTTTAACGGTGGACTAAAGGGGAAATAAAATCATCTCCCAGAATATCACATAGGTAAAAACATTGTTACAATATATCAGAACCTAAAAATAAATTAAAGCCCTTAATTAGAAAGATATGAAGGATACTGAAATGTAGGGTTTCTTAAATCAATGACATAGTAAGTTTATCTAACAGAGAAGCCCACAGATGGCAAACACTGTGTGCTCCAACCTTCCAATAAAATTTTCTTATATTTCCCTCTATCATGTGGACAACCAAAAATTATTAGAAATGTGAGGAAACATGAAATATAGAAACAGAAATTTAAAAAGTCAGCGACTATATAAGAGAAAAAAACTTGACCAAAAATCCACTAATACACTCAGAAGTGTAGGAAGAAATATTGCATCCATGAAATGAGAACACCCTAAAATGGAAACAGAGGACAAGTAGATCTCTTGAAAATGAAAATGATAGCCAAAAAGAAAATCTCAGTAGAAGTGTTGGGATGTGAAATAGAGAAAATTAACGAGAAGGTAGAAAAAAAGAGCAAGGTAATAGAAAATAGAAGAGAAAATATGAAGTAATAATAATGATTATAAAATGGCTAATTCAGGAGATTCAACAGCAGTTACAGAAAAAAGAGAAAGAACAGAGGGGGAGAAAATAATTTAAAAATTTATATTTAAATACTCAGAGGAATTGATGAAAATAGACCCACATGAATAAATTTTAGAGCAGTTGGTACAAACAAAACATCCTTTAGGATTCCAAGAGCAAAAAAATTGAGTCACACATAAAGGACTAGAAATCAGAATGGCTTTGGACTTTTCAACATCAATACTAGAATTGAGAAGACAGCCTTAAACATTCAGAAGAAAAAGTTCTAATCTAGAATTTTATAGCCAAGACAAACCATCAAACTTTTGAAGATATATGAATTAACATAGTTTCAGACATACACAATTTCCAAATTTTATCTTCTATGTGCTTTTTCTCAAAAGGCTACTGGAAACATAAAAGGATGTTCAAACTCATTAGTCATTAAGGAAAATGTAAATCAAAGCTGCAATTATATATCTCTACAAACTTATTAAAGCAGTTGAAATAAAAAAGTGATAATACCAAATGCTAGTGTGGGTGTGGAGAAATTGGATCTCTTTCATACATTGCTGATGGGAATGTAAAAATGGTAAAGTCCCTTTGGAAAATAGTCTGGCAGGCTCTTATAACTTAGCAGTTGCACTCTTAGACATTTATCCCAGAGTAATGAAATTTTACATTTACACAAAAACCTGTATGTGAATGTTTCTAACAGCTTTATTCATAATGGAAAAATACATGAAGCAACCATCTAATGTCCTTCAGTAGATGAATGCTTAAACAAAATCTGGTACAACCAACAATGGAATACTACTCAGCAATTTTAAAAAAATGGACAATTGATATACACAACAACATGAATGGGCCTCAATAGAATTATGCTTAGTGAAAAAAAAATCTCAAGAGCTTAAGTATAGTATGATTTTACTTATGGGACATTCTTGAAATTACAAAGCAGTGGAAAGGGAGAATAGTGATTGCCAGGAGACAGAGATAGGTTTGGTGGTGAGGTGTTAAAACAAGGAGGTACCAAGAAGGAGTTGTTTTGTGGATATAAAACAGTTCTGTATCTTAATTGTTGTGATAGTTACAGAAATATATACCCAGGATAAAATTGTATAGAACTAAACACAACTAAACACACAAGCACATACACACACAAATGTAGGACAAAAAATGTCAAAAACCAAATAAGGTTTGTAGTTTAATTGACTGTAAATGTATCAGTGTCAGTTTCCTCGTTTTGATATTGTGTTATAGCTGTATAAGATGTAGCCGTTGGGGGACGTTAGATGAAGGATAAATTAGACACTTAACCTTTGCAGCTTCAAAGAATTTTGAGTAAGTCTAAAAATACCTCAAAATGTAAAGTTAAAAAAAAAAACCTTATAGAGCTTGAAAAGTAAAAACACTGAAGTATGAAACAAAAAAAAAAGTATATATGTGTATTCATTTTTTATTTTTATGTTAGAAAATTATCCAGAAAACAGTTGTTAGGAACATTAAAATCAATAAATGTGTTTCCATATTTTGGCTATTGTGAATAATGCTTCAGTAAACATAGGGGTGCATCTGTCTTTTCGAATTAATGTTTTTCTTTTCTTTGGGTAAATAACCAACAGTTGAATTATTGGATCATATGGTATTTCTATTTTTATTTGTTTTGAGGGACATCCATTGTGTTTTCCACAGGGACTGCACCAATTTACATTCCCACCAAGAGTGCAAAGGGTTCCTTTTTCTCCACATCCTTGCCAAAACTTGTTGTTTCTCACTTTTTTTATTTTACCCATTCTGACAGGTGTAAGGTGATATCTAATTGTGGTTTTGATTTTCATTTTCCTGGTGATTAGTGATGTTGAGGATCTTCTAATGTGTCTGTTGGCCATATGTATGTCTTCTTGGGGAAATGTCTATTTGAGGTCCTTGGCCCATTTTTTAATCAGATTGTTTGGGGCTTTTTTGGTGTTGACTTGTATAAATTCTTTATTTCAGATATTAACACCTTAAAGGGAATATCATTTGCAAATATCTTCTCCCATCCAGCCAGTTGCCTTTTTGCCTTTTTTGCTGTGCAAAAGCTTTTTATTTTGAGGTAGTCCCAATAGTCTATTTTTGTTTTTGTTTCCCTTGCCTTAGGAGACATATCTAGAAAAATGTTTCTATGGCCAATGTCAAAGAAATTACTGCCTGTGTTCTCTTCTAGAATTTTTATGGCTTCAGGTCTCAAACATTTAGGTGTTTAATCCGTTTTGAGTTTATTTTTGTGTATGGTGTTAGAGAAAGTCACCAGTGGTCTAGTTTCATTTTTTTACATGTAGCTATCCAGTTTTCCCAGCATCATTTATTGAAGAGACTATATTTTCCCCATTTGTATATTCTTACATCCTTTGTCATGGAATAATTGACCATATAAGTATGGGTTTCTTTCTGGGCTCTCTATTCTGTTCTGTTGATCTATGTGTCTTATTTTTGTGTCAGTACCATACTGTCTTTTTTTTTTAATTTTTTATTGTTATGTTAATCACCATATATTACATCATTTGTTTTTGATGTAGTGTTCCATGATTCATTGTTTGTTCATAACACCCAGTGCTCCATGCAGAATGTGCCCTCGTTAATACCCATCACCAGGCTAACCCATCCCCCTACCCTCCTCCCCTCTAGAACCCTCAGTTTGTTTTTCAGAGTCCATCGTCTCTCATGGTTCGTCTCCCCTCTGACTTACTCCCCTTCATTCTTCCTCTCCTGCTATCTTCTTCTTTTTCTTTTTTCTTAAAATATGTTGCATTATTTGTTTCAGAAGTACAGATCTGTGATTCAACAGTGTTGCACAATTCACAGCGCTCACCGTAGCACATACCCTCCCCAATGTCTATCACCCAGCCACCCCATCCCTCCCACCCCCCACCACTCCAGCAACCCTCAGTTTATTTCCTGAGATTAAGAATTCCTCATATCAGTGAGGTCATATGATACATGTCTTTCTCTGATTGACTTATTTCACTCAGCATAACACCCTCCAGTTCCATCCACGTCGTTGCAAATGGCAAGATCTCATTCCTTTTGATGGCTGCATAATATTCCATTGTGTATGTATACCACTTCTTCTTTATCCATTCATCTGTCGATGGACATCTTGGCTCTTTCCACAGTTTGGCTATTGTGGACATTGCTGCTATAAACATTGGGGTGCACGTACCCCTTCGGGTCGCTACCTTTGTATCTTTGGGGTAAATACCCAGTAGTGCAATTGCTGGATCGAATGGTAGCTCTAATTTCAACTGTTTGAGGAACCTCCATACTGTTTTCCAGAGTGGTTGCACCAGCTTGCATTCCCACCAAGAGTGTAGGAGGGTTCCCCTTTCTCCGCATCCCCGCCAACATCTGTCGTTTCCTGACTTGTTAATTTTAGCCATTCTGACTAGTGTGAGGTGGTATCTCATTGAGGTTTTGATTTGGATTTCCCTGATGCCGAGCGATGTTGAGCACTTTTTCATGTGCCTGTTGGCCATTTGGATGTCTTCTTCGGAAAAATGTCTGTTCATGTCTTCTGCCCATTTCTTGATTGGATTATTTGTTCTTTGGGTGTTGAGTTTGATAAGTTCTTTATAGATTTTGGATACTAGCCCTTTATCTGATATGTCATTTGCAAATATTTTCTCCCATTCTGTCGGTTATCTTTTGGTTTTGTGGACTGTTTCTTTTGCCGTGCAAAAGCTTTTTATCTTGATGAAATCCCAATAGTTCATTTTTGCCCTAGCTTCCCATGCCTTTGGCGATGTTTCTAGGAAGAAGTTGCTGCACCTGAGGTCGAAGAGGTTGCTACCTGTGTTCTCCTTTAGGATTTGATGGACTCCTGTCTCACGTTTAGGTCTTTCAACCATTTGGAGTCTGTTTTTGTGTGTGGTGTAAGGAAATGGTCCAGTTTCATTCCTCTGCATGTGGCTGTCCAATTTTCCCAACACCATTTGTTGAAGAGACTGTCTTTTTTCCATTGGACATTCTTTCCTGCTTTGTCCAAGATAAGTTGACCATAGAGTTGAGGGTCCATTTCTGGGCTCTCGATTCTGTTCCATTGATCTCTGTGTCTGTTTTTGTGCCAGTACCATACTGTCTTGATGATGACAGCTTTGTAATAGAGCTGGAAGTCCGGAATTGTGATGCCGCCAGCTTTGCTTTTCTTTTTCAATATTCCTCTGGCTATTCGGGGTCTCTTCTGGTTCCATACAAATTTTAGGATTATTTGTTCCATTTCTTTGAAAAAAGTAGATGGTATTTTGATGGGGATTGCATTGAATGTGTAGATTGCTCTAGGTAGCATTGACATCTTCACAATGTTGGTTCTCCCAATCCATGAGCATGGAACGTTTTTCCATTTCTTTGTGTCTTCTTCAATTTCTTTCATGAGTATTTTATAGTTTTCTGAGTACAGATCCTTTGACTCTTTGGTTAAATTTATTCCTAGGTATCTTATGGTTTTGGGTGCAATTGTGAATGGGATCGACTCCTTGATTTGTCTCTCTTCTGTCTTGTTGTTGGTGTATAGGAATGCCACTGATTTCTGTGCATTGATTTTATAGCCTGCTACTTGACTGAATTCCTGTATGAGTTCTAGCAGTTTTGGGGTGGAGTCTGTTGTGTTTTCCACATACAGTATCCTATCATCTGCAAAGAGTGAGAGTTTGACTTCCTCTTTGCCGATTTGGATGCCTTTGATTTCTTTTTGTTGTCTGATTGCTGTGGCTAGGACTTCTAATACAATGTTGAATAGCAGTGGTGAGAGTGGACATCCCTGCCGCGTTCCTGACCTTAGGGGAAAAGCTCTCAGCTTTTCCCCATTGAGAATGATATTCGCTGTAGGTTTTTCGTAGATGGCTTTTATGATATTGAGGTATGTACCCTCTATCCCTATACTCTGAAGAGTTTTGATCAAGAAAGGATGCTGTACGTTGTCAAATGCTTTTTCTGCATCTATTGAGAGGATCATACGATTCTTGTTCTTTCTTTTGTTAATGTATTGTATCACGTTGATTGATTTGCGGATGTTGAACCAGCCTTGCAGCCCAGGGATAAATCCCACTTGGTCGTGGTGAATAATCCTTTTAATGTACTGTTGGATCCTATTGGCTAGTATTTTGGTGAGAATTTTTGCATCCATGTTCATCAAGCATATTGGTCTGTAATTCTCCTTTTTGATGGGGTCTTTGACTGGTTTTGGGATCAAGGTAATGCTGGCCTCATAAAATGAATTTGGAAGTTTTCCTTCCATTTCTATTTTTTGGAACAGTTTCAGGAGAATAGGTATTAATTCTTCTTTAAATGTCTGATAGAATTCCCCTGGGAAGCCATCTGGCCCTGGGCTTTTGTTTCTTGGGAGATTTTTGATGACTGCTTCAATTTCCTTAGTGGTTATAGGTCCGTTCAGGTTTTCTATTTCTTCCTGGTTCAATTTTGGTAGTTGATACATCTCTAGGAATGCATCCATTTCTTCCAGGTTATCTAATTTGCTGGCATAGAGTTGCTCATAATATGTTCTTATAATTGTATTTCTTTGGTGTTGGTTTTGATCTCTCCTCTTTCATTCATGATTTTGTTGATTTGGGTCATTTCTCTTTTCTTTTTGATCAGTCTGGCCAGGGGTTTATCAATCTTGTTAATTCTTTCAAAGAACCAACTCCTAGTTTCGTTGATCTGTTCTACTGTTCTTTTGGTTTCTATTTCATTGATTTCTGCTCTGATCTTTATTATTTCTCTTCTCCTGCTGGGTTTAGGCTTTATTTGCTGTTCTTTCTCCAGCTCCTTTAGGTGTAGGGTTAGGTTGTGTATTTGAGACCTTTCTTGTTTCTTGAGAAAGGCTTTTATTGCTATATACTTTCCTCTCAAGACTGCTTTTGCTGTATCCCAAAGATTTTGGACAGTTGTGTTGTCATTTTCATTGGTTTCCATGAATTTTTTTAATTCTTCTTTAATTTCCTGGTTGACCCATTCATTCTTTAGTAGCATGCTCTTTAGCCTCCACGTATTTGAGTTCTTTCCGATTTTCCTCTTGTGATTGAGTTCTAGTTTCAAAGCATTGTGGTCTGAAAATATGCAGGGAATGATCCCAATCTTTTGGTACCGGTTGAGACCTGATTTGTGACCTAGGATGTGATCTATTCTGGAGAATGTTCCATGGTCACTAGAGAAGAATGTGTATTCCGTTGCTTTGGGATGGAATGTTTTGAATATGTCTGTGTAGTCCATTTGGTCCAGTGTGTCATTTAAAGTCTTTATTTCCTTATTGATCTTTTGCTTAGATGATCTGTCCATTTCAGTGAGGGGGGTGTTAAAGTCCCCCACTATTATTGTATTGTTTTCAATGTGTTTCTTTGCTTTTGTTATTAATTGCCTTATATAATTGGCTGCTCCCATGTTGGGGCATAGATATTTACAATTGTTAGATCATCTTGTTGGATAGAACCTTTAAGTAGGATATAGTGTCCTTCCTCATCTCTTATTACAGTCTGTGTTTTAAAATCTAGTTTGTCTGATATAAGGATTGCCACCCCAGCTTTCTTTTGGTGTCCATTAGCATGGTAAATGGTTTTCCACCCCCTCACTTTCAATCTGGGGGTGTCTTTGGGTCTAAAATGAGTCTCTTGCAGACAGCATATGGATGGGTCTTGTTTTTTAATCCAATCTGATAGCCTGTGTCTTTTGATTGGGGCATTGAGCCCATTTACATTCAGGGTAACTATTGAAAGGTAGGAATTTAGTGCCATTGTATTGCCTGTAAGGTGACTGTTACTGTATATTGTCTGTGTTCCTTTCTGGTCTATGCTGCTTTTAGGCTCTCTCTTTGCTTAGAGGACCCCTTTCAATATTTCTTGGAGGGCTGGTTTCGTGTTTGCAAATTCCTTTAGTTTTTGTTTGTTCTGGAAGCTTTTTATCTCTCCTTCTATTTTCAATGACAGCCTAGCTGGATATAGTATTCTTGGCTGCATATTTTTCTCGTTTAGTGCTCTGGAGATATCTTGCCAGTCCTTTCTGGCCTGCCAGGTCTCTGTGGATAGGTCTGTTGCCAATCTAATATTTTTACCATTGTAGATTACATATCTCTTCTCCCGAGCTGCTTTCAGGATTTTCTCTTTGTCTCTGAGACTCGTAAGTTTTACTATTAGATGTCGGGGTGTTGACCTATTTTTATTGATTTTGAGAGGGGTTCTCTGTGCCTCCTGGATTTTGATGCCTGTTTCCTTCCTCACATTAGGGAAGTTCTCTGCTATTATTTGCTCCAATATACCTTCTGCCCCTCTCTCTCTTTCTTCTTCTTCTGGGATCCCAATTATTCTAATGTTGTTTCGTCTTATCGTATCACTTATCTCTTGAATTCTGCCCTCAAGAGCCTGTAGTTGTTTCTCTGTCTTTTTGTCAGCCTCTTTATTTTCCATCATTTGGTCTTCTATATCACTGATTGTCTCTTCTGCCTCATTTATCCTAGGAGTTAGTACCCCCATTTTTGATTGCACCTCATCAATAGCCTTTTTGATTTCGACTTGGTTAGATTTTAGTTTTTTTATTTCTCCAGAAAGGGTTTCTCTAATAACTTCCATGCTTTTTTTCAAGCCCAGCTAGTATCTTTAAAGTCATGATTCTGAACTCTAGGTCCGACATCGTACTAATGTCCGTATTGAGTAGGTCCCTGGCTGAGGGTACTACCTCTTGTTCTTTTTGCTGAGGTGATTTTTTTCGTCTTGTCATTTTGTCCAGAGGAGAATAGATGAATGAGAGAACAAAATGCTAACAGGTTTACAACGTCCCAGCAAATATACGGTATACAAATCAGAAAAGACCTGAAACCAGGGGAAAAGAAAGGGAAAGAAAGAAAAAAGAAAGAGAAAAAGAAAAAAGAAAAAAGATAAAAACAAAAACAACAATACAAAAACAGAATATGATCAAATATGATCAGGCTAGTGCATAGATCAGTGCCACACACTAGATTTTGGGCGTATTTTGGTCTGTTAGAAAAAAGTGCCTCCTAAAATTTTAAAGGAAGAAAGACATATATGTACAAAATAAGGATTGATACAATGAAGGGATAGAAGATGACTGTAAATATGAAAATTATAAAAAATTTTATAAAAGGACTTGATAAGATAAGAAGTTGTTTGAAAAAAGAAAGAAGAAGATTTAAGAAAAAGAAAAAAATAAAAAAAGAAAAAAGGGAGAGAATGAGTCAGGCAGGAGACTAGAACAGAGCCATACACTAGTGATTTAGGGTATATTTTGATCTGTTAGAAGAAACTGTATCTCAAAATTTTAAAGAGAGAACAACTTATATATATATATGCCAAAAATAAGGGTAACTACTATGAAGGGATAAAATATGACTCTAAAAATGAAAAATAAAAAATGTTTTTTTTTTTTTAAAAAGAGATTGATAAGATGTTGGTTGAAAAAGGGAAAAAGAAAAAAAAAAAAAGAGTTAACAAAAATTAACTTTGATGAACTAATGCATCATGGTAAAAAAAAAAGCCATGAATTCTATGTGCAGTATTCCGCTAGCGCTGGAGTTCTCCCGTTCTCCTTGATCGGTAAACTTGGTCTTGGCTTGCCGGCTGTTCGTGCTGATCTTCTGGGGGAGGGGCCTGTTGCTGTGGTTCCAAATGTCTTTGCCGGAGGCTGAATTGCCCCGCCCTTGTCGGTCCGGGCTAAGCAAGCTGCTCGGGTTTGATCTCAGGAGCTTTTGTTCCCTGCAAGCTCTCCGTACAGCCTTGGAGGACCAGGGCAAAAATGGTGGCCTCCCAGTCTCCACCCGGAGGAGCTGAGAACTCGGGGCCTTGCTCCTCAGTGCGCCCACAGAGAAAAGCGGTCACTCCCTTGTCCCCGGTCTCTGGCCGCTCTGCGCGCTCACCCGGCCCGTGACCGAGCGTTGCTATCTCTGGCACCCGACCCCGTGTGGAGTCTCCAAACCCAGCAGATCCCTGCGGTGCGCTCCCGTGCCGCTCCTCCCGGGGGAGGAAGGGGAGTCTCCCTGGATCTGCCGCCTCTTGGGTCCCTGCTGGAGAAGCAGTGGCCCGACTGTGCCGCGGATCACAGTTTATGGCAACCCCGAGCTGAGAGCCCGCGCCTCGGCTCCATCTCTGCAGCCGGCTTCCCCGCTCCGATACCTGGGAGCTCTGGCGCACTCAGGCACCCCCGGTCTTTCTGTGACCCCAAGGGTCCTGAGACCACACTGTCCCGGGAGGATTCCACCCCCTGCTTAGCCACTGCAGCGACGTCCCTCAGCGGAGCCGACTTCTAACAGTTCTGATTTTGTGCTCCGCGGCTCCATCCCTCACCAGAAGCGGCCGACAGAGGCCCCTCCCCCGCCGTCTATCCTCCTGAATATCGCCTCGGATTCACTTCTCCGCATGTCCTACCTTCCAGTAAGTGGTCGCTTCTCTGTTCAGAGAGTTGTTGCTACTCTCCTCTTCGATCTCCTGTTGAGTTCGTAGGTGTTCAGAATGGTTTGATCCCTATTCAGCTGAATTCCTGAGACCAGACGAAATCTAGGCTCCTACTCCTCCATCATCTTGCTCCCATTCCCATACTGTCTTAATTATTACAGGTTTGTAGTATATTTTGAAATCTGGAACTGTGATACCTCCAGCTTCGTTCTTCATTCTCAGGATTGCTTTGGCTATTCAGGGTCTTTTGTGGTTCCATATAAATTTTAGGGTTATTTGTTCTATTTCTGTGAAAAATGTTTTTGGTATTTTGATGGAGATTGCATTGAGCCAAGATATGGGAGCAGCCTAAAGGTCCATAGATAGATGGATAGATAAAGAAAATATGGTATGTATGTGTATACATACACACACACACACACAGGAATATTATAAAGCTGTAAAAAATGAGATGCAATCTTGCCATTTGCAACAACATGGATGGACCTAGAGGGTATTATACTAAGTGAAATAAGAATGAGAAGAAAAATACCATATGATTTCACTCATATATAGAATCTAAAAAACAAGACAAATGAATAAACACAAAGCAGAATCAGACCTATAAATACAGAGAACAAAGTGATGGTTGCCAGAAGAAAGGGGGTGGAGGGTTGGGAAATGGGTGAAAGAGAGTGATAGATATAGGCTTACATTATGGAATGAATAAGTCATGGGAATATAAGCCACAGCACAGGGAATATAGTCAATGATATTTTAATAGTGTTGTATGATAGCTGATGGTAACTGCCCTTGTGGGGAGCATAGCATAATGTATAGAGAAGTTGAATCACTATGTTGTTTGCCTGAAACTAATGTAACATTGTGTATCAACTATATTCAAAAAGTTTTTAAAAATCAATAAATGTGTTATACCCCTGTATGGCAAAAGGGAAAAAGTCTGCAGAAGTATTTTGTTTTGTTTTTGTTTTGCTTTGCTTTGTTTTTCATAACAAGGGAGGATAGCAAGAGAGAGAAATAAAGGAGATATGAAGTAAAGGAGAAGCTTTGGGAAAATACCAGGGAAGGATGATGGGAAAGAGATTTGGGGATGACAGCTATGTACCAGCAATGGAGGGTGAGTAGGCTGGGTTTCTGGAGTAGAAACTCCTTCAAAATGATAAAATTGATATTATTTATAACATGAATCAGTGTGTTAAGAGATTTAGAAAACTGGGAGAGGTTTGGGGTTGAAAAGGAAGTGAAAAAGAAAGAGAAAAAGCAAGAAAGCAGGCAACCAAGAAAGAAAAGAACACCATGCCAGAGGGGGGAGAAAACACTGCAGGAGAAAGAATAATAATTCAAGTGGCTCAGTTCTGATGGCATATATGGTCATAAAGAGGTAAATAACACAAGTCTCTGCCCAAATTATGGGCTTTATAGAAAGGGTGGGGATGGGGAACATTTATGTGTGTCATCATGGTTGAAGAGAGGAAAGAGTTAAATTTTGATCTTCCACAATAAGAAGATCAGTGCTTCTCAACTTACATCACATAAAGGTATTCATAGAAAATGATATTTGTCTGGTGCATGTCTGAGTTAGAGGTATTTAGAGTTCCAAATGGAGCTACTTGTTACTCAAGATAATTTTGCATGACTAGTTTATTTTTAAAACCATGTGAATATGTAACTGTGATTATTGGAACCCCAGAAAATGACTACTTTGGTTGAATGTGTGACAAAGTAAGTTAATATGTCAAAAGGAAAAATAATACATCAAAATATACTGAATCCTTTTTTCTCTTCCTTTATTACACATCAGGGATGAGATAGAAGGAATTATGGCACCCAAGAAAATTTCATGCCCTAATTCCCAGGAGCATGAATATGATAAGATATCACACCCATGAGTAGGTTACCTTGAGCTTTACTAAGTTTACCTCTAAGTAGGGAGATCATCCTGGATTATTTGAGTGGGCCCAGTGGAATCATGGGACCCCTTAGAACTAGAAGCAGGCGAAGTGTGAGAAGGGCAAATCATCATTGTGTTGGGAGATGAAAAGAAATGGAGCAGAGAGCAGCCCCAGCAAGGAAACAGGTTCCTCTAACCTCAACTGCAAGGAACTGGGTTCTTCCAACACTGAATGATCTTGGAAGAGGATGCCAAGCCACAGAAGCACTGACCTGGCCAGTACTCTGATTTTAGCTAAGTGAGGTGCTGGGCAACTAATCTAACCAAGCTATTTAGGCCTTCTGATGTACAGAAACTGAGAATAAATTCCTGCTGTTTTAAGAAGCTACATTTGTGGTAATTTGTTACACAACAGTAGCTAATACAAGGGGTTAAAGGTAAGGTTCTTACCATTTTGAACAAGGTTTTTTTGCCTATTACTCAGAGTAGGCTAACTTCGGTGACAAAAAATTCCATGCTTTCCTTGGCCTAGTACCATAAAAGTTTTCTCTTTTAGGTCACAATCCAACTGAATGTTCAGCAATGGATTTAATCTATGCAGTTATTAATGGGTCAGGTACAATTCTCCACACATCTGAGCATCTTCTGGGTCCTGGCCAGTATAGAGGGAACAGAGATTATGAGAAAAATGCAGGGGATTTAAGGGGCCAAGCCTGGAAGTGTGGTAAGCATCACCTCACCAACATTCCATGGGTAGTCACCTCACCTACTCTGATCCCCCTCATCTACTATAATCCTTAAGTGGGAGATTTAATCTAGCAGATGAAGGTGTACTTGTGAGCAGTCAGCTCGTTTTTTCCCACAGGATCTTGGGAACTGTAGGTATAAGGTAGCATCTTGAAAAATCAACTCTTCCCAGTTTTACCAAAACAAACTTAACCTAAGTTAGGAGTAAGATAGTTTAAGAAAAAAAAAAAGGTTCTCCTTAAGTAAACCATAAATTCTCCAGCTCCCTATCGTGATTTCCACTTTGTTTTATAAACGGCTACTTCACACATTTACATTCCGTTATTGGCTCCTAAACACATTTGATTTTGTCAGCTCTAGACCCAAATTATATTGATGGGACAGTACAAGGTATCTCAAAAAGAAGAGGTAAGGGGAGGGGGACTGCCTTTGAAAAGCAGAGAAAGGTGGAATTCTTGCAGATTGGAAAGTTGCCTGTGGGTCCAGGAGGCATTAGGGGCTTCTGACTTGCTCCTTAGCGTTCTCAGTGGAATGGAAAAACCTCAGAGAGGATGGTTTTTAACTTTCTTACATTTTCACATTGTAAGTCCAGCTCCTAAGCACTGTATTTTTGCAATTTTGGAAAAAAATCCTGTATGCCAAGTGTGGTGCAGAAATGTCACAGGACACTTAGGGTCTAATAGGAACTGAGATAATGAGTTTCTCAGTGGTAAGTGGTGTGGACTAGCCACTAATGGCAGGAATCCCCTCTCCAATGACTTCCACTGTTTTAAGACAAGACCCTGTGCACGGGTGCATCCGTGTGTGTGTGTGTGTGTGTGTGTGTGTGTGTGTGTGTGTGTGTGTTGGTTTGTTGGATGGGTATGGAGAAAAATGGGCAGAACTGACTACATGGGTTGGATTCTCAAAGAATATGATTAAGAGTTGCAAATCTTGATTTCCCGAACAGCTGCATTTGTGGGCTGAAAGTTAAACATATAAGCACCATATGAATATGTGCTAATCTAGCTGAAGCAAAAGGGGAAATTATTAGTATTATTCAGAGTGAGTTGAATACAAAGTGGCAACCATGTAGGAACTGGAGGCCAGGTCAGGTAAGGACCCTACCAAGGTTGAATCACCTTGGGAAGTTCAGGCGGCTCATCCTCACTACAGAGGCAAAGGCAACAAGGAACAGGTTGCCAGTCTCTCCAGCTCCATGCCTCATTATTCTACCACACATAAGTTCACTCACCTCGAGGTGGAGAATTTATGTTTTTAAAAATGACTGAGGGCGCCTGGGTGGCTCAGATGGTTAAGCGTCTGCCTTCGGCTCAGGTCATGATCCCAGAGTCCTGGGATCGAGTCCCGCATCGGGCTCCCTGCTCCTTGGGAGCCTGCTTCTCCCTCTGCCTCTCTCTCTCTCTGTCTCTCATGAATAAATAAATAAAATCTTTAAAAAAAAATAAAAAAAATAAAAATGACTGAACGCCCACTCAAAGCAAGCCTTTGTGTGGAATTCTGCTGCAAAAACAGGTATGACACGGTCTGGGGTTATTCACGAGAACATGAGAGAACTATGAGAGTGTATGTGATTTCAAAAAAGGAGGAAGATGGAGAGAGATCCCTGCAAACACTTTAGACTTTTTGAAATGGGAAGAAAAATGCAGAATCCAACAAGAGTGATGAAGATTGCAGAGAGAAGGGATGGTTAACAACTCCAAATGTATTTAAGAAATTGAGGAGAAAGAGGATTGAAACAATGTTATTAGCCTTGGAGGATGCAGGGTAACTGATGGCTTTTGACCCCAAAACTGACTACCAAAGGTCAATTTCCTTTGACCATTGAGGTCTTAAGGTTTGATAAATTTGAAGTGAGTGCAGGCTTACGGAAGTGAGTAGAACTTCGATATATCAGTTTGTCGTACTTCGTTACATCTGCATCTCTGCCATTCCCTGCCTCCTACTTTCCTGTCCCTTAGGTATGTTTTACTCTCTCCCTATACACTGCAGTCTACCCATTGCCACTTTATATCTCATTGATAACAGAACAAACTTAGGGTATATATCCTCAACATAGATTTGTGGAGGAAGGAGTAAATTGGGTGATTGGAAACAGCAAAGCAGGGCATGGTGGGATTGATTTTTATTTCTCACTGACTCTTGGTTCTTGAGCCCTTTGAGAGCCTGCATAGACTTCTTCCTGGTTGACTTACTGAGCCCCTATAATACACAGAGGAGGAGGCAAGGAATTTTAGCACCATAGAAAAGCAGGTCCATTAAATATTATACTGTAAAACAAATTGACTCATAAATAGAGAACAAACTGGTTGGTTTGTGGGGGTGGGTGAAATGTGAAATAGGTGAAGGGGATTAAGAGGTACAAACTTCTAGTTTTAAAATAAATCATGGGGACAAAAAGTACAGCATTGGGAGTGTAGTCAATAATATTGTAATAACTTTGTATGGTGACAGATGGTAACTACACTTACTGCGGTGAGCATTTCATAATGTATATAATTGTCAGATATATTGTATTGTATACCTGCAACTAATATTGTATGTCAACTATACTTCAATAAAAAATGTATTCAGCTGTGAAGTGAATTGGTGATCATAAGTTGAAACACTCACACTGGTAACAGAGTTTAAATGTGAATTACTCCTTCAAACCCAGAAAATTCTGATATAGCATTAATATTTGTTGCCATTTTATTTTAATTAAGGACGGATTCTTTGAGTGTTATGCATGCCCTTTGTTTTCTGCTGAGTGAATAAGGTAGCAACTATACTTGAGAACATAGCTTGGAGGAGACTATATTGTTTTTCTTTATTTTGGTTCCATAATCAGGAGCAGTGTGGCATTTGGATAGATTTTGTGTTAGTCAGAGTCTTCAGATTGCTGTTGGTCTTTTGGGGAACATGAGGTAGAAGTTAAAGTATCTTCTTGGTATGAAGTTGAGCAAATTGAAATGTTTTTCTGCATATCTTGTTCTGAATTTATATCAGACGTAGAAGTGAAATGTGTGTCTTGTATTGAGCCTTCGCGGGAAGAACAATTAAAATCTGGCTTTTTGTCTTCCGACTGCAGGTTGTATAGGTCTTGGCTCTCAAGTTTCATGTTTTTTGGTTTGTTGTCTCTTGTTTGCATGGTGTCTATTTGCATATCTTCTTTTTGGATATCTGTGGATTTAAGGTCTTGTTGGTTCTTATCTTGATACTGACTGTCTTGAAATGGAATGCTTTGTAATTGCTGACGTCGAGTTATGGCATGCACAGTTTGGGCTTCTTGTTGTAGAGCTGTCTGCTTTAGGGATTCTTTCTCTAATAGATCTTGGGTTTGCAGGATTTGAGAGTCCCACTTTAGGGAATGTGGCATATCTACTTGCATTCCCTGCACTTTCCAATCTTTGCTTCTCCAGCTTTGAACTCTCCAATCTTGGGATTGTTGGCCTGAAAATTGCCAGCCTTGGTATTCCTGGATTTGGAATTGCCCATCTTGATGTAGCTGCTCTTGGACCTGCAGGTCTTCAGCTTGCTGGGTGTGTTTCATGAGGGATTGCCCCTTATAAACCTGCAGAGCTCTCTCTTGCCTATCTTTGTGTTGTTTCTTTGAGGATTGCTTCTCTTTGTCCTGTTGATCTTCACCTTGTACATATGGGGTTTGTTCCCTTTTGGATTGTTCCCATTGAGCCAGCTGGCCTTCAGCTTGCTGATCTGGGTGTTGCTGTCTGTCTTGCTTAACTTGGATTTGCTTATCTATGGAGTGCCTCTTCGGGGATAGCCAGTCCTTGATGTGCTCGTCAAGGGATTTCCTTTTTGGAGATTGCTGGCCTTGAATTTGCAGATCTGGGGATTTCTGTTTTGGATATTGCAAGACTTTGTTTTGCTGCTCTAAATTATGTGACTTTAGAGATGGACAATTTTTGTTTTGCCAGTCTAGGGATTGCCACTTTGAGGATTTCCTGCTGTGGAATTCCTTCTTAGATTTCCATTCTTGGGTCAGTAACTTGACTTCTGATTGCATGTCTTGATATGCCACTTGCATAAATTGCTGGTTTTGTTGTTGAAGGGACTGCTGATCTAGGCGTTTTATATTAGAGGACTGTGCAGCATGGAATGTTGGAGCTTCAAATAGCACGACTTGTGCTGGCAGAGCTGGTACTTGAGAAAGCAGATCTTGGTTAGTTATGCCTTGGGATAGTGGATATGGGGATATCATGTCTTGGGATGTCATGTTTTTAGATGGCATGTCTTGGTATGGTGTATTCTGGTATGACATGTATTGGTATGGTATATTTTGAGATGGAATGTCTAGGGATTGTGTGTCTTGGGATGATACGTCTTGGTATGGCATGTCTTCCGATGTCTGGCCACGAGGCTGTGTGACATAGGGTGTTGGGGCTTGTACTGGCAGAGCTTGGGACAGCAAGTGTTTGGTTGGTAACACTTGGAGTTTTTCTGTGGAATAGGATGGAAAAACTTGGAGTGGTGGAGCTAGGGACTGCACCATTTGGGTTTGCTTTCTTGGGGGTTGTGTGATAGCAGATTTTAGGTCTTCATCTTTCAGTTGTTCAGTGTATGGAGTGTTTTCTGTGGGCTTTTTCTCTGGTGTGGGAGACAAAGATTTCAGCTTAGTTTGTTCTTCATGATGTTGTGAAGGTGGAGGGATATTTTTATGTTCATCTAGCACAGATGCAGAAGATGTATAGTAAATATTGCTGCCTCTCTTCCTTGAATGTTGAAAGGCTAAAGGATTTCTTGAGATTCTTAACTTGAAGAAAGTATAGCCTCCAATGAAAACATGTTGCTTGTTTGTCGTTGAATCATCAGTGGAAGACTGTTCTTGAAGCTCAAATTGTATTGCAGCATTTTCTTCAGGGGCAGATAGTTCACTATCTTGAGTAACATTCGAAGGCAAGAAAAATACAATCTATAAAACCAAGGGGTAGGGAAAACATTAATGTAACAACCAACTTTTGATGTTCTTTTCTTGTATTCCCAAATGATTTTTCATCTCTGCCTTACACAAGGAGTCAGAAAACAGATACCATTATTAGCACTGCTTTTGCCATCAACTCTTTGGTTTTATTTTGGACAAGTCATCACCCACTATTATCTCAAATATTGAAAAGAAGCATTTGATTAAGATTATCTGAGATATTCTTTCCATACTTAATATTATAAAGCATCTCAGAAATTAAAAATAATCCACTCGGTATTCATATATTCAGTTTTTTTGGCTTTTTAAAAAAGATTTATTTATTTCAGTGAGAGAAAGAGAGAGCAGTAGGGAGGGGCAGAGGAAGAAGGAGAGAGAAACTCAAGCAGACTCCATGTGGAGCCCAACGTGGGGCCCAGTCTCACGACCCTGAGATCAGGCCCAAGCTGAAACCAAGAGTCCAACACCTAACTGAATGTGCCACCCAGGTGTCCCCATATATTCAGTTTTATAATGGTTTACTGTTCACCTACTGGATGAACTAGATACTGGAGATAAAAAATAATTTGATGTAGGTTTCATCTATAAGGTGTTCACAATGGTAAGTATACCAAGATATAAATAGATAGCAATACAATTTAGCAAATCCTATTATAGAAATAGATTCTAAGTGCTTTATGGGAATGTAAAAGATGACCTAATTTTGAGTGCCAGGAAATGCTTCATTGAGGAGTGCTATTTGATCCATGTCTTGATGGATGAGTAGGAATTCCTTAGGCAAAAAGATCAGATGAAGTAAGATAAGAGTTGAAATCCAGGTAGAAAAAAACAGTGGGTACCAAAACACCAGGTTATGTTGCAGCATTGTGTGATGGCAGATGGTAAGCAGTAAGATATTGTTAGGTATTATGCTAGGTGCTATAAATTGAATCTTTGTGTCCCTCCAGATTTATATGTTGAACCCTAATCTCCAATGTGATGGTATTTAGAGGTAGACTCTTTGGGAGGGAGATTAGATTATGGGGCTGTGGGGCCCTTGTAAATGGAATTAGTGCCCTTATAAAAGGACCCCAAAGAGCTCCCTTGCCCCTTACTCCATTCAAGGACACAGTGAAATTACCAGCTATGAACCAGGACTCTGAATATGCCAGGACCTTGATCTTGGACTTCCCAGTTTTCAGAACTATGAGTAATAAATATTTGTTGTTTAAGCCACTTTGTCTTTGGTATAGCAGCCCAAATGGACTAAGACATAAATAGATACCAAGAAGTGGGAGTGCTGCTGTAACAAATATCTAAAAATGTAGGAGCAGATTTGGAACTGGGTAATGTTTGGAGACTGGAGAAGGTTGGAGGTGCATACTAGATAAAGCTTATATTGCTGTGAATGGACTATTGAGGGCAGTTGTGGCGAGGGCCCAGGAAGAAAAAAGGAGAGCCATAGATAAAGCCTCAGTCTTCTTAGAGAATACCTAAGTAATTCTGAATGAAATGTTGGTGGAAATATGAAAGATAAAGGTCATTCTGATGAGGTCTCAAACAGAAATGAGGAATATGGTATTGGAAACTAGAAGAAAAGTGATCGTGGCTATAAAGTGGCAAAGAACTTGGCCAAATTGTATTTGTGTTCTAGTGTTTTATGGAAGGTAGAACTTGCAATAGTGAATGAAATGATGAAATTTCGTGTAGTAAATATTATTATTAATAATTAATAATAAGTATTTTATGAAATAAATAATAAAATTTAGCTGAAGCTATTTCTAAACAGTGTTGAAAGTGAGGCTTGGCTCCTTCAGACAGCTAGTAGTAAAATGTGAGAAGAGAGAGATTATTTAAACATGGAATTGTGAAGCAAAAATGAAGCAGCACTTAATGGTTTGGAAGATTCCCAGTCTAACCATATTGCAAAAAATGAGAACAGTGGGAGCATGACCAAGCGACTTGTTTGATGAAGAAATTGGTATAGGTCGGCCATCTCAACAATAGCCAGAACCTATTCTCCAAAACAGTGGAAGAATGACACCAAAGGTGATTCAGAGAGCATCAGGGCTGCCACTCCTATCATGGGCCCAGAGTAAAAGGCCCTGGGAGAAGAATGGTTTCAAAGGATAGGACCACCTCTCTGGTTTCAAGCTGAGCCAGAATGCCCCCTTTCAGTGTCTCAGAGGCGGGCCACTGCAGAGAGCTGCTGCATGGGCTGCGACCAGCTGAGCCATGGGATCATGACCACCTCCACTGAGATTTCAAAAGATAGTGCTGCCTGACAGAGACATGGGCTTGGGACCCCAACCCAGAAGAGCCATAGACATAGGACTCCAGCCCAGAAGAGCCAGAGGACCCAGGAAGAGAGCTGCTGCAGGGGCAGAACTCAGGTGATGAGTTACCGTGGGGCCTTCCTGCTGAGCCATAGGGGTGATGTCACCCCCACAGTGAGCTTGGAAGTGAGAGCACTGAGCCAAAGAGGATTGTTTGTGAGCCTTAAGGTTTGTTTTGCCCTGTTAGGTTTCAGACTTAATCGGGACTTAAGCTTTATTTTTTTTTTTCCCTATTTCTCCTTTTTGGAAGAATACACCATTGTATTTTGGAATTTTGGTATCATAACATGTTTGGTTTCATAGGTTCACAACTGGAGGGGAATTTGCCTCAGGATGGATCATATCAACGTTGAGTCTTACCCCTATCTGATTTAGATGATATTTAGATAAGACTTTGGACTTGACTTTAAAGTTAATGCTGAAACAAGATAAAACTTTTGGAGCTATTGGGATGGAAATGATATATTTTTCATATGAAAAGGACATGAATTTGGAGAGCGGGAAGGGATGGAATACTACAGAATGAATGTGTTCCCCCTAAATTCATAAGTTGAACTCAATCCCCACCGTGATAGTATTTGGAGGTGGGGCTTTTGGGAGGTGATTAGATCATGAGGGTGAAGCCCTTATGAATGGAATTAGTACTTTTATAAAAAGAAACCCAGACAACGCCTTTTCCCTTCCCTCCTTGTGAAGGCACAATGAGAAGACAGCATCTATGAACCAAGAAGTGGGCACCCACCAGGCTCTGAATTGACTAGCACTCTGACCTTGGACTTCCAGCCTCCAGAACTCTGAGAAATTTTTGTTATTCAAGCCACCCAGTCCATGGTATTTTTGTTATAGCAGCATGAATGTACCAAGACACTAGGCCAGGAAATTTGAGCTTGAGCTTAAAAAGTTTTTTAAACAACTAAATGACAGCAACTGATACCACCTTTAGCCAATGCTTCCCATTCTTCACAATTTTTCTTTCTTTCTTTCTTTTTTTTTTTTTTTTTGAGAGGGGTTGTCATTACAGACCAATCTACTGAGTCTTGTCAGCCTGTGTCCTTTCTAAGGTCATCCACAGAGTCAGAGTAGACTACTTGTTCTATTTGATGAAGTGATTGGAACTCTGAGTGATTAAATGACCTAATTATGTTTACCTATTTGATTGATGGCTGGCCTAAAATGAGTCTTCATGTTCTGTTATACTACACATTGTCATTCCCCACCTAATTGGTTTTCACATCTATATTTTATCGCCATTGGAAGGCTATCTATGTGAGGATTAATAGCACTTTAAGGGACATTTCTGCATTTTTACTCTCAAAATTTGTTTCATTTGAATAGTAATTATTAAATTACTGTTAAAAGATTTGGAACCATGAATTATAATTTCTTTAACTTTATTCAAGATTTTAAGTGTACTCATCAGTGATTACCAGGTGCTAGACAAGGTTCCAAAGTCATCTCAAGTAATAGTTATTGTATTCCTATGAGGTTATTTGAAAGAACTGAAGTTCCAGCCAATGTCACAGAGCTATTAACTTGTGAAGCTAGGAGTCATATACTGCAGTTGAATTCTAGGTCCTGTGCTTTTTTTCTCTCCATCTAATCTATGCTAATTTCTAATACATGCTTCTTTATAATAACCACTTAAGTTACACCTTACTCCGGGTGGCTATGACTGAAGACTATATAAAATAATGCTTTGGGCATGGTGATTGGCACAGAGAAGTTGATCTGTAAATATTAAGAGTTCCCTTTCCCTTTCTTCTTGAGATCAGGGTGCATATTACATAGTACCTTTGCATTCTCTGTTGTACTTTGCACATTGCTATGCCATTAAAAAGCCCTTTTGGTGGAATTAAATTGATTAGTTATTCAGTGTGAGTAATTTGTTTTAATATTGCTCCTAAAAAGTTTCATACTCTTCTGTGGTTGTATCAAGAAAAGAACAATACATCAAATACCTGGGCTCAGATAATATAATAAAAAAATGCAAGCTTGAAATAAAAAATTATAAAAGTTGATACTCATTCATGATAAAATGTTCTCTATAAATGAGGATAAGTTTAGTCTATGAAAACCCTATAGGTAACATCATACTTAAGGGTAAAATGTAGAACTTTTCAATCTGTGGTTTGAAACAAGAAAAGATTGGGTATACTCAGCATTAAAAAAAAACAACCAGCATATTCCTGGAGGCTCTACACAGTACAATAAGTCAAGAAAAATAAAGAATAAAATTTGCAGATAAAAATGTTTTCATTTACTGGTATAACCATTGTCTACTTAGAAAATTCTAGGAAATCTATACAGAAGCTACAAAATTAATAAGTTCATTAAAGTCTTAGTATACCAGTATATAAAAATAAATTACATTTCTATATGTAGGAATGGATGTTAGGAAAATAAAGTTTTAAAATATATGTATGATAGCAAGAAAAAACACGAAATAGGGATAAATTTAACAAAATATGCAAAAGACTTATATACTGAAAACTATAAAATATTGCTGAGACAAATGAAAGGAGATGTAAGAAAATGTAGACGTATTCTATGACATGGGCAAGCAGACTAAATATTACTAATAAGTAAATTTTTCCTAAATCATTTATAAGTTTAGTGAAACTCCAATCAAAATCCTAGTAACATTTTTTAAGAATTGATAAACTAATTCTAAAACTTATATGGAAATGTATAGGATGTAGGACAGCCAGAAATTATTTTGGAAACGACAAAGTTAGAAGATTTACACTATCCAATTTTAAGAATTATTCTAGGGGAACATCAGAGAAGGAAGCAGAATAAGAAGCTCCTGGAATCTCTGTTCATCTAGACAACAATTGTACTGGCAGAAACACTCTGAAATAAACTACTTTGCAATTCTGGAGTCTATGCGAACACTTGCAGCTTCCAGAGGAAAGGTTGGCTGGTAAATTCATGGGTTATGTCAGTCAATTTAAGCCTTCAGCATGGTAGTGACTACTTATCTCCCACTCCAAGCCCCTGACAGGCAGCTGGGAGATGGCAACCCATGTTGCTGGAGCCAGGGTGGGCAATTAGGATCATGTCTTCCAAGTATCAGGTTTCTTTTTTTTTTTTTAAGATTTTTTATTTATTTATTTGACACAGAGAGACACAGCGAGAGAGAGAACACAAGCAGGGGGAGTGGGGGAGGGAGAAGCAGGCTTCCTGCGGAGCAGGGAGCCCAATGCGGGGCTCGATCCCAGGACCCTGGGATCATGACCTGAGCCGAAGGCAGACATTTAACGACTGAGCCACCCAGGCACCCCTCAAATATCAGGTTTCTGTATTCTTATTGCAGATTGCTGTTTCTGATCACTGATGTGTAGGCACAGAGGCTAGATGCCATTATTTCAACCCGTACTGGCTGAAACCACTTCTAGAGAAAATTATTCAACTTCCAACTATTTTTGTTTTTTGGGTTTTTTGGTTTATTTTGTTTTCTTGATATTTAAAAACAATGGTATTTATGGGAGAATGTAGAAACCCACCATGCATGAACTGTTTCCCCCTGAGATCAAGAATCAGATAAGAATGCCGGCTTTCACCACTGCTACACAATATTGTAGTGGAAGCTCTAGACAGTACTGTTAAACAAGAAAAAAAGTAGAAGTCATCCAAATTGGAAATGAATAGGTGAAGCTATTTCTTTTCACAGATGCCATAATCTATATAGGGAACATGACAAGGAAACCCAGGAAAGTTATTAGCACTAATAAACAAATTCAGCAAAGTACAACATACAAGACCAACACACAACCATCAGTTGTGTTCCTGTATACCAGCCATAAGCATTCTGAAAAGAAAATTCAGAAAGCAATTCTATTTACAGTTCCATCTAAAATAATTAAATACTGAGGAATAAATATCATCAAGGAGATGAAAGATTTCTGTGCTAAAAGCGGCAAAATATTGCTGAAATTAATTAAAGTATGTCTAAATAAATGGAAGGGCATCCCATGTTCATCATAGGAACAGTTGACATTGTTAAGATGCCAATACTACCCAAAGCTATCTGCAGCTTACATGCAATTCCTATCAAAATTCCAACAGCCTTTTTCTCAAAAAGGGCAAAATCATTTCTCAAATTCATATGGAATTCCAGGGGACCGAAATGGTCAAAAAACATCTTGAAAAAGAATATGTTGAAAGAATCACACTTCCCAACTTTGAACCTTAATACAAAACTACAGTAATTAAGACAGTATGGTACTGGCATAAAGGCAGACATACAGACTAATGGAGTCGAATACAGTCAAGAAATAAACCCTCACATGTATGGTAGATTGATTTTTTTTTAAGATTTGTTTATTTGAGAGCGAGATGCATGGGAAGGGGCAGAGGGAGAGGGAGAGAGAATCCCAAGCAGACTCTGCCCTGACCATGGAGCCTGACACAGAGCTCAGTCCCACCACCCCGAGATCATGACCTGACTGAAACCAAGAGTCAGATGGTCAACCAGCTGCGCCACCTAAGCACCCTCATAGATTGATTTTTTTTTAAGACTTTATTTATTTATTTGGCAGAGAGATAGAGAGCACAAGTAGGCAGAGCAGCAGGCAGAGGGAGAGGGAGAAGCAGGCTCTCCGAGGAACAGGGAGCCCGATGTGGGGCTCGATCCCAGGACTCTGGGATCATGACCCAAGCTGAAGGCAGCCCCTCAACCGACTGAGCCACCCAGATGCCCCATCATAGATTGATTTTTGACAAGACTGCCAAGACCATTCAGTGGGGGAAATGATAGTCTCAACAAATAGTGCTAGAAAACTGGATATCCACGTGCAAAAAATGAATTTGGAGCCCTGCCTTACACCATATATGAAATTGAACTCAAAATGGATCAAAGGTCTTATGCTAAAAGTAGTGAAAGCTATAAAACTCAGAAAATATTGAGGGAATTCTTCATGACATTGGATCTGGCAGTGATTTCATGGATATGACACTAAAAGCACAGACAACAAAAGAAACAAGTAGCAATTGAACCTCATCAAAATTAAGAACTGTCATGCATTGAAAAATACTGCCAGAACATGAAAAGACCACCTACAAAATGACAGAAAATATTTGCAAATCATATATATACTAAGGGCTAATATCTAGAATGTATAAAGAACTCCTATAGTTCAACAACAACAACGAAAACAACCCAATTAAAAATGGGCAAAGGACTATATAGATATTTGTCCAAAGAAGATATATAATCAATAGGTGCATGAACAGCTACTCAACATCACTAATTCTAGGAAATTCAAATCAAAATCACGATGAGATATCTACCACTGCATACCCATTAGGGTGGTTATTATAATGAAAGGAAAGGAAATAACAAATGTTGGCGAAGATGTGAAGAAATTGAAACACTTGTGCACTGCTCATGGGAAGGTAAAATGATGCAGCCATTGTCAAAACATTTTTACAGTTTCTCAAAAGGTTAAATACAGAATTACCATATGACCCAAGGAATCACACTCTTAGATATATATATATATATATATATATATATATATATATATATATCCAAAAAGAATTGACTAGAACAGATATTTGTATACCAATGTGCCTAGCAGCATTATTCACAATAGCCAAATGGTGCAAAAAAGCTGTGTCCATCAACAGATGAATGGCTAGACAAAATGTGGAATATACACAAAAATGGACTACTGTTCATCTATAAAAGGAATGAAATTTTTATAGGTGAATATGAATGAACCTGGAAAACATTATGTTTAGTCAAGTAAAGCAAATACAGAAGGATAAGTATTATATGATTTCACTTTTATGAATTATCTAGAATAATCAGTAGATAATGGAAAGTAGGTGTAGAGACATAAAATAGACTAGACTTTACCAGGGACTGGAAGGAGAAGGAAAGGGGAGTTATGTTTATGGTACAGAGTTTGTATTGGGATGATGAAAACGTTTGGGGCATAGATAATGGTGATGGTTACACATCATTCTGAATATATTTAATGCCACTAGATTGTATACTTAACAAATGGCTAAAATGATAAATCGTATGTTATGTATATTTTCCCACAATAAAAAAGGTTACTATACTAAAGCTGCAGAAATTAAGACAGTGTGGAATATGTGGAAGGATAGACATACAGATCAATGGGACAAAATAGTGTCCAAAAGAGACTTATAAATAAGAGGTCAATTGATTTTCAACCAAGGTGCCAAGGAAGTGGGGGAAAACAATGCATCTTCAACAAATAGCATTGGCATAGCTGAATATCTCCATGGTGGAGGGTGTATGAACGTCTTACCTCACAGCTATATAATAGGTAAAAGTTAGCTTGAAATCTGTTAACAGACCTAAACACAAAAGCTAAAACTATAAGACTTCTACAAGAAAATAGAGAAGAAAATCTTTACAATCTTGGTATAGGCTAAGCTTTGTTAGAACACGAAAAGGACTAACTATAAAAGAAAATATACCGTAAGTTGGACTTCAACAAGTTTGTTATTTGAAAGAAACTATTAAGAAAATGAAAAGGCAAGCCAAAGCTGGGAAGAATATTAGCAATACACATATCTCAGAAAGGGACTTGTATTGAGAATCATTTAAGTTTTTATAACTCAATAAGATAATGCAATAAAAGTTGGCTAACAATTTGAACAGACACATCTCCAAAAAAAAAAAAAAAGATGTACAAATGGACAATAAACACACAAAAAAACTCATCATCATTTGTCATCAGGGAAATGTAAATTAAAACTACAATGAAATTCCACTTTTTCCCCACTAGAAGAGCAAAATTATTAATACAACTGGCAATTCCAAGTGTTGGTGATTATATAGAGCAACCTGGCAGGGAGAGAAGGAGCTATGTCTGAACAGAGACGACTGGATAGCAGAAAGGACAGGAAAAAGAAGTATAGTTATCTCAAAGGGTGGAGTGAACCGTCAATGTTATATACCTCTCATATATTGCTGATAAGAATGCAAAATGATATACCACTTTGGAGAACTGTTTGATATTTTCTTACAAAGTTAAACATCCACTTGCCATCTGACCTAGCAACCGAATCCTAGATACGATGCTCCAAGAGAAATGAAGCCATATGTCTACACAAAGACATGAACTCAGATGTTCATGGCAACCAAATGCCCATCAGGAAGTACATGGGTAGACAAATTGTGGCGTACCCTCACATAAACCCTCACATAAAAAGAACATAGTATTGAGACATGCAACATCATGGATGAAGCTCATGAATATGTTGCTCGGTGGAAGAAGCCTAGACACAAAAGTACTATTTATGATCCATGTATATGAAGTTTGTAAAAGTAAAAACTATCAAGACAGAGATAGTGACTGTGAAGAGGTTCCAGAGAATCTTTTGGGATGATAGGAATTCACTATATATTTTTTTAAAGATTTTATTTATTTATTTGAGGAGAGAGAGAGAGAGAGAGAGAGAGCACAAGCAAGGGGAACAACAGAGAGGGAGAGGGAGAAGCAGGCTCCCTGCTGAGCAGAGAGCCCAATGTCGGGCTAGATCCCAGGACCCTGGGTTCATGACCCAAGCTGAAGGCAGACCCTTAACCAACTGAGCCATCCAGGCGCCCCAGGAATTCACTATATCTTGATTATGATGGTAGCTAAACAGGGGTTTACAATTTGTCTAAACTCCTTGAATTAGGTACACTTAAAATGGGTGCATTTTACTGTTAGTAAATTATACTTCTATAAAATTGATGTAAAAAAGAAAAAACTCCACCTAACACAGGGCATGGAACTGTTTTTTGGGATTTAGAGAGCAGGTTCTAGAGCCTCATTATTTTAGTCAGAACTATGATGTTGTACGACACTGGAGAGGGTACTCTTTGTGCTTTAGTTCTTTCATAGGTAAAATAAGGGAGTGTTGATAGTTTTGATGAGTATCGCTGTTAAGGATTTTTCTTCCCTGCTTCCCCTCTGGTGAGGGGATTGTCTCACACATCCTTATGGCCGAGGTATAAGCTCCCCATGACATAGTAATATGGGTTCCCATTAAGTCTGCTTCTCTTCATATATTTTGTCAGGGAGATAAGGAGCTATGTCTGAACAGAGTCTACTGGATACCGTCGAGGGCAGGAAAAAGAAGCATAGTTATCTCAAAGTGTGGAGTGAGCCATCAATGTTAAGCTTATCTCTCCTTGACCCTCTTCACCTTAGAAGTTTTAGTTCAGCATCTGAGAATACTGCTCTGGCAACTAATAGACCAGAGGTCATCCTGCAGTGTCCCAGTGGGAACCCGTTCTTAAAACAACACTGAACGCACCTCATCGGAGTTTGTCCAGCACTTGCTTCTGAAGGAGGCGATAGTCACAGCAATGCTGAGCTCTGCTATGCTGATGATCAGTAAGACTGACAAAATTCCCTGCAGATGAGGATAAATATATGGCATTTGGAATGAAAGCTGTATCATATTAAAGATATAAGCCAAGAACTACTTAACACTGTATGACCAACTAGGGGAAAATCCACATTTTAGATGCTTCTATAGCCATCAGTGAGTGAACAATTTTCATCTTATGTCTTTTTGATAAGCAGAGAAAACAAACTCCAATGCTTATAGGGGCTAGGCAACCATCCCAAATGAGTAGAACAGTTAGGAGGGGAGACAGTAGAGAATAAGGGTATTCCTAGAATGTGTCCGTTAATCAGTTCTGAACAATAGTTACCACGTGGGAACATGGGCCCATGATGTTTTTTTTTTCTTTCCTAAGGAAGCTGGATATGCATGTTTTTTAAAAGATTTTATTTATTTATTTGACAGATAGCGAGAGAGGGAACACAACCAGGGGAAGTGGGAGAGGGAGAAGCAGGCTTCCCACTGAGCAGGGAGCCTGATGCAGGGCTCGATCCCAGGACTCCCAGGATCATGACCCGAGCCGAAGGCGGTCGCTTTATGACTGAGCCACCCAGGCGCTCCTGGATATGCATATTTTTGTGAAATTTTCCAGCTATTCATTCACTTGTGTGAACCAAATAGAACATATCTGCAGGCTGAATATAGCCCACAGATTGCTGTTTTGCACACTGCTTTAAGGTGATAGACCAAAAAAGCAGGGTAAGAAATAGCATGGTGTCCAGAAAGCTTGGGCTGGGGAGACTGGAAGAGCTGGGTGTGGTCAGGCCACACTTAACCTGGCCAAGCAACTGAGTCTGTCTGAACCTTGGTTTCCCTGCAACAAATTCAGAAGCTTGGGTATTCCCCCATTTATTGGTAAAACTGAAATGTATGAGGTGTCTACCGTAAATTTGCTGTTGGACAAGATAGACATGCTCCTGGTCATTGTGGAACTTATATCATAATAAGGGAGGCAAACAGTGGCATTAGACATAATTAGACAATTATTTACTTAACTAAGTTAGAATAAGTGCCATGAAAAAGTATTGGGAGCTATGTACTACTGTAATGGGAGATCCAAACAGGCTGGCACTGAGAAGGGTGGAGGTGCAATCAGGAGGGACTCCTCAATGAAGCTTAGTTTAAACTGAGGTTCAAGAACGAGGAGGAGTTTTAACTGGGGAGGTGGAAAAGGGTAGGCACCAGGCTGGGAAACATTGGAAGCAAGAGAAAGCTGGTCTTATGGTCCTGGGGCAGTGGGTATTTAACACATTAAGGAATTTGAGGAAGTCCCGGATGTGTGGAGTAAGAAGGATAAAGACCTGGAACGATGTTGGAAATGTAGGCAAGGTAGGTGTTATAGAGTCTTGTAAGCCTTTTAAGATTTGTGTCTTAATTCTGTGTTCCACAAGAAGCCATTGTGTAATGTGCTCAGATTTGCATTTTTAAATGATGGCTCTGGCCATAGTGCAGACAGTGGATTGATTTTTTGAGACAGAGGTCCATTCAGGAGATGTCTAGAGCCCACTGTTCTGCTTTTTTTTTTTTTTAAACTTATTTATGACATTTAAATTACACCAAGGAATTGTGGAGTCAGACACGTGAGATCTTGGAACAGATTCTCCCTGATTCCGTATATAGAAACTAATCCTGCAGTTGCCATCCATGCACAGTCAAAAATCTTTCAGTATACAGTTTCTTCCTGATACATACTAACATAATGTACAGTAGTGGTCTCCAGTCCACTAGAAAAAAGAGTGATGGATTATAATGTTGTATGTCTCGGCCCAATTAGGACAGGGTTGTATTCCTCATACAGTTTTCTGGCTTTCCTTAGTAACTTTTTTTTAGTCTAATTCTGGAGTTTATCTCAGAACATATGAGAGTGTTCTTAGGCTTGCTTTTATGGGTGATTGTGAGGATTAAATAAAATCTCATATCCAGGAACTGATAGCTCTTTTCTCTTTACTTCTTTATTGGGGGAGACAATTTTCCATGATTCTTTTTCACTTCCATCCGAACAGGTCAAACCTCATTAACGTTCTAGGACCAAAGCCTTCAAGATGTGGCTGACAGAAATAAAATGAAAGCCCAGGATTTACTTGGGGAAGTAAAGGGCAAGGCTTTTTGGAGTCATTGACATGCATAAAGATGATGTCATTGAATGCTTATTAGATATATACTGAAAATTACACCTGCCGTTGTATTTCCTGGCAATGATACATCTCATCTGCTGTAATGAATAAAATTGCTACATTTGTGTATAATGACTTATGTTCTAAAATTGTTAAAATACTTTATTAAGTGGCTCAAACATCTGCTCCCACTATATTTTTTTTTAGTATTAATTGGGTAAACTTTATTTTTTAAAAGATTTTATTCATTTATTTATTTGAGAGAGAGATGGCGAGAGAAACCGCATAGGCTAGGGGAGGGGCAGAGGGAGAGGGAGAAGCTGATTTCCCACTGAGCAGAGAGACTGATGCAATGCCAGGCTCGATCCCAGTACACGGAGATCATGACCTGAGCCAAAGGCAGCCGTTTAACCAACTGAGCCACCCAGGTGCCGCGATTTAGGTCATTTTGTTCCTCACTAATTCTTTAAAGGTAAAATTTAATCCAATCCTTGTCAGTACCAATAGTAATAGCCAAAACCTGTTGACTGTTTACACTGTAGCGGGCAGTGTTCTAATTTAAGTGATGCTCATGACAACCCAATGGAGGATGTATTCTTATCATCTTCATTTTCCACACACAGAAAACTGGGGCTCAGAGAACTTACAAAACCAGGATTCAGATCCTGAATCACAATATACTTCTCAACAGTCAGCTCAAATGCTAACTCAACTTCCATTATTGGAATCAAAATTAATGAATTGATGCATCATTAACATAGTCCAAGTAAGATTGTAGATTCACCATACAGAGTAGGACCACTTACATTGAAAAGAATTCTACCTATAACACATATTCCTTCGAGGGAAGGCATCTGGCAGTACTTGTGCTGGTATCTGTAGCTGATAATGGTTAGAGTAATCCCAGCCACTGCAACGAAGGAGCTGATAACGTTCATGGCCGTGACACCTCGTCTCTGAAAAATAGTTTTTAAAATAATATTAAAATAAATAAAAACCAAACCGAACCAAAAATACCTTGTAAGACATTCTTAGTGCCTTTGTCTTTCCAGATACCCCTCAGGGATGAATTGCTCCGTCAGGTCAGTATGTCTGAAAGGCATAAGTTAAATCCTGATTCATTCAAGTCAAAAGACAAACTAAATTTTAGAATGAGCCAGGAAGCCAAGAAAGAGAACAGGTAGAGAAGAAGGAGTGCTCTATGGTTAATGCTAAAGAAAACATTCATTTTCTCCTAATGCGTGGTCTTTCGTAATCTACAAGCAAAACGGTGTGTTAGGAAATATCTTCGCCTTGTAATTAGACCTGATTTTGAGTCCTGGAACTAGGACCTTGTGCAAAGTAACTTAATCTCTTGGAACTCTCAATTTTTACCTCCAAAAATGAGAATAACGTCATTTTAGGGCAGTATCCAATTATTCATTTATTTTAACAAGTGTTTAGTGTGCCCCAACTATGTGTCCAAGCACCGCATTAGGCCCATAAGACACAAAGATCGACACAGTAGATGAGGTCCTCCCTTTGTGAGGCTTACGTTCATTCCCCCAGGGATTCAAACAGTAACCAACCAAATCACTAAAATATTTACTGATGGCAACAAATTTAGGCTGGGGTCTTAATGATTTCCATTCTTGACTTCAGTGTCTCAACATGGAAGTTATAAAAAGTCCAGATTGCCCCACCAAATTCCCTTCACTCACTCTTTAAGGAAAGGAAAACGCCAGGAAGGGGGAACTGTCTTATTCATACCTACTCCCAGCACTGCTATTGCTTTTTTAGATGAAAAACAAAGAAAAGCCTCATATCTCAATTCAGTAGATGCTTACTATATCTTGATTGTGTATGCCTGTTGTGATACGTAAAGCAGTGGTGCATTTACACAGCCTGTCCTATCCAGGAGCAGCTGTGGCTTAGTGTGGCAGGACTTGGAAGTGTACCTATGACAAATGCTCACCCCAAGCACAGGTCTTTACTACAGACAGGCATTTTGGTAGACAATGCACAGGGACATACAGATATTCTATCTCTGTCCTCAGTCCTTTGCTCTTTCTGGGCTCTGTTCTGGCTCCCGTAGGACATTTAATGGACTAAGATTTCTAAGTAAGCAATCCCCCATATGTAGTGGGCTTCATGGTTTACAAAGAATATACCCAGCCTTTGTCTTATCTGATCCTCGTTACGGTTTTGTGATGTAGGCAGATCAGTTGTTATCCCCACATTACAGCTGAATAAGGTTCAGGGACTAAGTGATTGTGAGTAATCCTGCAGTTGGTGGAAGAGCTGGGATGGAACGCCACACCTTCCGACGCCCAATTCAGTGTCCTGCCTCCGTGGTGTCTTGCCTGCCTTTGGCTGTGTAGAGCTCAGTGAGTCAGGGGTCAGTCTGCCTATCCTTCGTTTATTCCTCAGCTCTGAAGGGAATCGATATGGAGAGAAGAACAGCATTTAGGCTTTATCTGCATTGTCTGTATTTATTTCTACGGGTAGAGAAAGATGGCAGCTTTCATCCTCTCAGAGCTTTCCTATGGTCTATAGCTATTCCTAGAGGAAAATGGCAAAGGACCATAAAAACACAGTTAAAATGGCTTTAAGAGAACCCTTTTATCTCCAGAGCCTTAAAAAAAAAAAAAAAATAAGTTGTTAGAAGGGAGTACAAACTTTTAAGTATCTTTTATACATAATATCTTTTTTTAAAAGATTTTATTTATTTATTTGAGAGAGAGAACAGAGCAAGAGAGAGCACAAGCAGGGGCGAGAGGCAGAGGGAGAGGGAGAAGCAGACTCCCCGCTGAGCAGGGAGCCCGATGTGGGGCTTGATCCCAGGACCCCGGGATCATGACCTGAGCCGACCAACTGAGCCACCCAGGTACCCCTATACATAATATCTTACTAAATTCTCAGAATAACCCTTTGAAGTAGGTACTTTTCCCTTCAGGTTGACACAGCAATGAGTGATAGCCTTGATCCCATCCCAGAATGTTCTGGCATCAATATCAGACTCTTTCCTTTAGACTTTGAGCAGGTCCCAAAGAAAAGCTTCTGTTGGCAGCGGTGAGGGGCAGGGAGATTACAGGGATTTGGTTTTGGTTAGAGTAGGGTTTCTCAAACTTTGCACTACAGACATTTTGGGCTAGATCATTTATTTTTTGTTATGGTAGACTTTTCCGTGCATTTTAGGATGTTTAGACACATTCCTGACTTCTACCTGTAGGTAACAATAGTACCCTGCAACCCAGTTGTGACAACTAAAAATGTCTTCAGATACTGTCAGATATTTTGGGGGGAGGAGGCAAAATTATTCCCAGTTAAGAACCACTGAGTTAGAAGAATGTAGAATGGTTTCCAACAAGTAACTCTTTCAGATTACTTCACCAGGGAAATGGAAACTAGTAGAAGGGTGAAGGCTAATGGTGACATTGGCAAATAGGAATGCTTTAAACTGCAAATTTGATGTCTAAAGATTTTCTTGGGAGATCCTTTATTTTATTTTATTTTATTTTATTTTATTTTTTAAAGATTTTATTTATTTTACAGGGAGAGACATAGCGAGAGAGGGAAGTGGGAGAGGGAGAAGCAGGCTCCCCACTGAGCAGGGAGCCCGATGTGGGGCTTGATCCCAGGACCATGGGATCATGACCTGAGCCGAAGGCAGACGCTTAATGACTCAGCCACCCAGGCACCCTGGGAGATCCTTTATTACTAAAGGCTTTACATACAAGATGATGTAAAACAAGTAGAAGGTCATAAATTACATAGAAGTCACAAAAGCAACTTACCAGACGTTTTTCCTTGTCATTGATTCCTGTGAGGTATCCTGTAATAACATACTGTTAAGAAGAAAAGAAATAAAAGTTAACAGGAGATGTGTTTGATTCCCTTGTAATATAATCTCCAAAGTAAATTATATTGCAATATTATATATTATAATTTCCTTTGGAGATTATATTGTAGTCGATATGTCTGTGACTATCCTTGACCATATAGTCTTTCCATCTAAGCATCAAGAAGGAAGAGTAGGCACTGATGTAAGATGAAATATTGTGTTGGGCATACTTAGCACTGAACAACACCCCTTTTGCCAGGGTCATCTGGAAGAGGCAGGCCCCTCCTTAAGGTCCCAGACATACCACCCAGATGTTTTGCCCAGCTGGGCTCTAAATAGAAAGATAATTCTGGGCTCTGGGCCTGCTGGAGGGAAGGGACAGGTGAGCTGTGTCTGCTGTAGCTGATGGAAGGAGACTTTCTCATGGCAGAACTCTCTAAAGGCTGATATGGGGGCTTGAATCTAGTATAGTTATCTCAGCTACTTCTTTATCTGGAACATAAAGAGTCTACCTACCTATCTATGGACCCTTAGGTTGCTCCCATGTCTTGGCTCAATGTAATCCCTATCAAAAGACCAATGGCATTTTTCACAGAACTAGAACAAATAATACAAAAGTACTAAATTTGTATGGAACCACAAAATTCCCTGAATAGCCAAAGCAATCTTGAGAAAGAAAAACAAACTGGAGGTATCACAGTTCCAGATTTCAAGATATATTACAAACTTGCAGTAATCAAAACAGTATGGTACTGGCACAAAAATAGTTTTATAGATTAATAGAACAGAATAAAGAGCCCAGAAAGAAACCCATGATTATATGTTCGATTAACTGTGACAAAGGAGGTAAGAATAAACAATGGGGAAAAGACAGTTTCTTCAATGAATGATGCTGGGAAAACTAGACAGCTACATGTAAAAAAAAAAAAACAAACAAACTAGACAGCTACATGAAACTGGACCACTTTCTCTAACACCGTACACAAAAATAAACTCAAAATGGATTAAACACCTAAACCTGAAACTATAAAAGTCCTAGAAGGGAACATAGGCAGTAATTCCTCTGACATTGGCCATAGAAACATTTTTCTGGACATGTCTCCTAAGGCAGAGGTTTCACAAAAGCAAAAATAAAATTATTGGGACTACCTCAAAATAAAAGCTTTTGCACAGTGAAGGAAACAATCAATAAAATTTTAAAAGATAACCTACTGGATAGGAGAAGATTTTTGCAAATGATATATCCAATAACAGGTTACTATCCAAAATATATAAAGAACTTATACAGCTCAACACCAAAAAAAGCAAACAGTCTGATTAAAAACTGGGCAGAGGACCTGAATAGACATTTTTCCCAAAGAAGACATACACCTGGCCAACAGACACATGAAAAGATGCTCAATGTTATTAATCAATGCAAATCAAAACCATAATTGAGATATCACCTTACACCTGTTAAAATGACTAAAATCAAAAAGACAAGAAATAACAAGTGTGTTGATGATGATGTGGAGAAAAAGGAACTCTCACGCAATGTTAATGGGAATGTAAATTAGTATAACCACTGTGGAAAATAGTATGGAGGTTCTTCAAAAAATTAAAAATAGAAATGCCATATGAACTAGTAATTCCGCTACTGATTATTTATCCAAAGAAAACAAAAACCCCACTAATTCAAAAAGATACATGCACCCCTCTGTTTATTGCAGTATTATTTACAATAACCAAGATATGGAAGCAACCTAAGTGTCCCTTGATAGACAAATAGATAAGGAAGATGTGATATATACAGTGGAATATTACACAGGTATAAAAAAGGATGAGATTGTGCCATTTGAGACAACATGGATGGAACTAGAAGGTATTATGCTCAGTGAAATAAGTCAAACTGAAAAAGACAGATACCATGTGATTTCAGTCATATGCGAATCTGAAAAGAATGAATGAACAAACAAAAAGCAGATTCAGACCTATAAATACAGAGAACAAACTAACAGTTGCCAGAAGGGAGGGGGGAGGGGGATGGAGAAAATGGGTGAAGGGGAGAGGGACAAACAGGCTTCCAGTTATGGAATAAGGAAGCCATGGGAATAAATGGCGTGGCATAATGCATACCGTCAGCAATACTGTAGTAGAGATGCATGGTGACAGATGGTAGCTACAATTGTGGTGAACTAGCATAATGTATGAACTTGTCAAATCACTATATTGTACACCTGAAACTAAGGTAACATTGTGAGTCAACTACACTCAAAAATTATCTACTCTCAAACTCCATTTCTGTATTTGCAAAGGAGAAGGTAGGGTATTTGCCCATCTGATCTCCCATTGGTAGTAAGGAGCAAATGACTTGTTCTACACACAGGGCTTTGGAAACTTTTAAACACTGCACACCTAAGAGCATTATTGCTGCGATGATGGTGATACAATGACCAAACGGGGTCACTTCTCTTGCCACAGAAGGGACTGGTTATCTGGTCTCCTTGGGGACCATATTCATGGGATTCATTATTCTAGAACCTGAGGCAGTTCAAACCAGTTGACTGTAATTTGTCAAAAGCTCCTAACTGACAGTACTCACAATAAGTGCTCCCCAGAATGGATATCCTGTGAGGAAAACGAGGGGAAATTTCTGGGAGAAATTGATGTAATTAAATGCAAATATAGTTCCGACACCCCCGGTGATCAGTGCCAGCAGGATCTGGATAGCCTGTGAGGGAAGAAATGGGTCCATGAGATCACAAGTGCCCCAGCCTCTTTGGACTCTTCCAGATCCCCGGGGCACCCGCTATGCTTGTGTCACACCTCCCTCCACGTGAATGCCTTCCTCTCCTCTTCCGTGTGCCAACTGCCTTTAGATTTGCAGAAAGTCCACTGTCTCTTTCCTCATCACACTTACATGGGTCCTTCAAGTTCACATTCGTCACTGTCATCTTTCACTACCTATTATATCCCCTGTATTACCAATTTACCTTGCACCAGACAGATTTAACTATAAACTTGCAAGCTTCTTGAGGACAGAGACTGCGAACTATTCACCCTTACCTTTTTTTCCTTCTGTAGCTGCAGCATCCTACTTTTATCTCCACCCCCAGCACACACATTTGCCACATCCAATATATGCTTCTGGAGTTACGGCTCAGCCCACTTCTCTAAAAGTGTGAAGTTTGCTGATCTAGAGTGGAGAAGCTGGGGTGAGTTCTATGTCTCATCTGCTCTTCAGGCAAGGGCCTGCCTAGAGCTGAGAGTAATCCAGTGGCTTCATCAGCCTGTTAGGAGTCTGCACCGTGGTGGTCTTGGGGTTGGCAGCTCTTCTCAGGACAGAGCTTCTCCTCAAGCATTCCGGGTTTTTCCCCAGGCCACAACTCTATAGCTCTGCACCACAAGTGGTGATTTTCCTCTTGTACCAGGGATGAAAACTGTGTGTATAGCCCTCCTTTAGGTACATTTATGATTGAAGAATTTTTTGTCTACCTTGTGGCTCACTATGGAGCTTTGAATATAATTTTCAAAGAAGTCTCAATGCCTATAACAGCACAAAAGGGAAGTTGAACCTCTCCGTGAATGGCTTTTAGCTCCAAGGGAGGTGCCACCACACCCTGAAGTCACCTCCTCAATAAAATATTTGGAAAAATTACACCAGTTTCAGGCATCCTCTCTGTTAGGATTCAGAGAGCAGTACTAACTCCTCATGAAGTAGCCTGAGGATTTCCTTATTGTTAGAAAGTTATAGCCAAACTGTGGAAAGAGCCTCGATGTCTATCAACAAATGAATGGGTAAAGAAGATGTGATCTATATCTACAATAGAATATTACTCAGCCATCAAAAAGGATGAAATCTTACCATTTACACTGACGTGGGTGGAACTGGAGGGGATTATGCTAAGTGAAATATGTCAGACAGAGGAAGACAGTTAGCATATGGTTTCACTCATGTGGAATTTAAGAAACAGCGTGGAGGATCATAGGGGAAGGGAGGGAAAAGTGAATGGGAAGAAATCAGAGAGGGAGACAAACCATGAGAGACTCTTAACAATAGGAAATAAAGTGAGGGTTCCTGGAGGGGAGGTGGGTGGGGGGTTGGGGTAACTGGGTGATGGGCATTAAGGAGGGCAGGTGATGTGATGTGCAACTGATGAACTGAACTCTACATATGAAACTAGTGATGTACTATATGTTGGCTAATTGAATTTAAATAAAAAAAGAAAGATGCTTTCTAAATAAATACATAGGGGCACCTGGGTGGCTCAGATGGTTAAGCGTCTGCCTTCAGCTCAGGTCATGATCTCCAGGTCCTGGGATCGAGCCCCATGCCGGGCTCCCAGCTCAGCGAGGAGTCTGATTCTCCCTCTCCCCCTGCCTCTCCCCCTGCTTATACTCTCCCTCTAAATAAATACATAAACAAACAAACAAACGCTCTATTTCCCAGAGTTAAATAATCCCCCAGAAGCATTTCTAAGACATGCTTATAAATAAGACATTTCTAAGGCACACTGTGTGCATTTCTAAGCAGAACTTTTATTTCTCTTGTTTATCAAAATCTAAGGAAATGGTATTATTGGCTACATATTGGCTCTTCTACTGATGATCAAATTATTTGTACAAGCAAGTGACTTAGAGGTTTTTATGATTAATCAAGATGGAAACACTATAGACAAAAGGTAAGAGAAAAGAAGGGGAATCAAATCCCTTCCTGAAAAAGTACCCACGCAGACACACCTGGAAAAATATCTTCTTTTCTCCCTTCCAGGAAAACCCATGGATGGGAGAGGACTTACCCCTAAGACTTTTGGTTCTCCCTTCAGGAAATCCAACAGAGAGGTATGAGGTTCATAGGGAAATGCAGTCAGTACTGTATCATTTGGTTGTATAGTGATGACTTGGGTCGATCTTTTGACCTCGGATGATGACTCCATGATTCAATGGTAGAACTCTGTTAGAAGAGTGAGTGCTTGAACATTGCAGCTAAAATCATGGTCTTCCATCAGTTTCACATGGAGTCCTTAGCAATGAGTCTTAGTGATTGCTCTCCTCACTCCTAGAACCACAGAATCACAGTCATTGAGTCATAGAGTCTTAGAATTCTAGGGCATATCCAGGCCCTGGATCCTGGTAAAGGATCAGTCTGGTTTTCCAGAAGACCTACTTTCTTGTCAATTTGATTAGAAGCAGTTGGTAAACACAAAATAAATAGATGATGTACTTGAAAACAAATCCCAGTACCTATGTTCATGAGATATAAAGGAACTGAAACTTACGGAATATCCATTATGTTCTAGGTACTGTAGAGAGTGTTTTGTTTTGATATCTATTAACCCTGTTAACAATTCTGTAGTGTCAAAACTGAGGTACAGAAAGACTACGTTGCCCACGGTAACATACTAAGGGATTGGGAAAGGAAGCAAACTCCACCTGTCTCTAAAATCTGTGTTTCTTCCACCCTCTTTCGAAAGGAGTTTCCCACTTGTTGATGAATTGTCTCACTTGCTGTTTAATCCTATTCCCTTGTAGTGTCAAAATCCATATTTAAGGAGGTATAGGACCAGATGTAGTTGCCACTTTAACAGAGAATATTTTAGCTTTCAGAAAGACAGGTAAAGCTAATGCTGCTGAAAGCCCTCCTGATTTAAACTACGCAAGTACAATGAAAAGAACAGAAAGTGCCTTTTGGAATTTTGCTTCCCACATTTAATCCTTTATGATCCTGTATTTGTTATGATTTTAACTCTCAAACCACAAAGGTAAATGGTTTCACAAATCCAAAAAAATTATATGTACACATGTTATCTTGAGTATTTCCTAGTTTGTGGCAACCATGGCTAGCAGCGTTTCTCAACCTCAGCCCTGCTGGCATTTGGGGTCTACTAATTCTTTGCTGTCAGGAGTTGTTTTGTGCATTGTAGGATATTTGGCAGTGTCTCTGGCCTCTACTCATTAGATGCTACTACCACATCCCCAGTTGTGACAGCCAAAATTGTCTCCAAACATTGCCAAATGTCCCTTGGGGGTGGGGAGCAAAATCATTTCAGGTTGAGAACCCCTGATGTAGAGAAATAATTGCAGACAGTGTTCTCGTTAATTTTTTTTTTTCTGATAGAATGACTCTTTGTTTTCACATCCAGACTTCAGAGAGGGTACATATTTCTCAATACAACATTTTTCTACCAACATTTATTCAAGTAAATTTTAATTTAGGTACCCAAAGTGGAAGGCAGCATTTTATTTTTTTTATTTTTTTTAAAGATTTTATTTATTTATTCATGAGAGACAGAGAGAGAGAGAGAGAGGCAGAGGGAGAAGCAGGTTCCCAAGGAGCAGGGAGCCCGATGCGGGACTCGATCCCAGGACCCTGGGATCATGACCTGAGCCGAAGGCAGACGCTTAACCATCTGAGCCACCCAGGCACCCTGAAGGCAGCATTTTAAACAAAACAAAGTGTGGGACAAGTCTGTATTTAAATTGTAAGCAGAATTGATAGATCATCAGAATCATGTGGAGAAGTTTTGAAAAGCATGCTGTGTCAATAAAGGGGTAGTGTCCCCAGGATGGTACTGACTCAAACTGCAGCCATGCACTGCAAAAAAAAAAAGCATCAGTTTGTTACCAACCATTGTGATTATTTGGTGATCAAGGAATTATAGTACTTTTAAGCATTTTTATAACCCGATGTGTTAATTTACTATTAAATATTACTATTTAATATTTATTATGACTAGATATTTTACTGCCTCTTACTTACACTTTGGGACATTGGATGGGAGTTTGGGTTGACTAATAGCATATGGTTTTTCCTTTAAAATGGTGGGAAAGAGGCACCAGAGTTTTGAACTGCACTGCCGAGGCTGGAGTAGGCGTCCTCTGCGTGGTCGCCTGGATGCAGCTCGCCGTGGCCGGACCCTCCCTTGAGGAGCTGGACTCCTTCAAGTACAGCCACCTGCAGAACTTGGCCAAGAATCTGGGCCTCTGGGCTAACCTGAGGGCACACAAGTTGTTAAAAGCCTTGAAAGCCCGCCTTAAACACGAGGTAAAAAAAGAAAATGATAATCGGGATGGAAGTCAAACTTCCGCATCGTCTTGTGACCAGGCTGAGATGCAGAGCGGCAGCCAGGAACAAGCTGAGAGGGAGCCGGTTGGCCATGGCACCAAAACCAGGAGAAGGTGCAGGACGGTCCACAGGAACCCGGACTCCCAGCAGCATGATTCAGAGATCAAAATAAGTGATCACGCTGAATTGCAGAATCAAGAGAAGCAGGAAAACCAGAATCTCAGAACAGTTGCAGAAGTTCCTCCACCACCAAGGAGAGCCAAGGAGAGGAGAATGCTGTTTCCTCAGGAAAAAGAAGAATAAATGGTAATGAAGATTCAAAGGTACCTTCAGAAAGAAAGAAGCCTCTCTACACAGATGGGTTTTCGAAACCTGGAAAAAGCAAAAGAAATATAAGCACTACTCCAAACTTTAAGAAGCTTCATGAGGGTCGTTTTAAGGAAATGGAGTCCATTGATCAATACATTGAGAGAAAAAAGAAACATTTTGAAGAACACAGTTCATTTAATGAACTGAAGAAGCAGCCGGTCACCGAGGGGGCAGTGGTGACTCCAGTTCCTCCCTGGGGAAGGCTCCCCGCGGCTTGTACCAGGGCCGGCCCCTGGCCGCTGCAGGTTGGAGCACCTTGTGTGGGAAGGGCTCCGCCAAGCAATCCCTTCTCTCAGCGACTAAAATGAACGTCAGGTTTTCAGCTGCTACCAAAGATAATGAGCATAAGTGTTCACTGACCAAGACTCCAGCCAGAAAGTCTCCACATGTGACCATACCTTTGGGAGTACTCCAAAAGGCCAGGCTGCGCTCGGGACGTACAGATTAAAGACCACAAATGGAAATTTTGCTTCTGTTGTTAGCCCATTAAAATTGACAACTCAGGCAGCACAGACTCCGGTCTCCAGCAAGAAGCCAGTGTTTGATCTCAAAGCAAGTCTGTCTCGCCCCCTCAACTATGAGCCACACAAAGGCAAGCTGAAACCATGGGGTCAGTCTAAAGAAAATAATTCTCTGAGGGCGCATGTAAACAGAGTTACCTTCCACAAGAAAACTTAAGAACAGCCTCCTCTACAGACTAGGGAGGAACAACGAAACAATATGAGCAAAGACAAAAGGAGAAGAAAGCAAAGGTTTTAGGAGCTCAGAGAGGCCTCATTATGGCTGAAGATTAATTTTTTAACATCCTGTAAAAAGTATTTTATTCTGAACCCATTCTTTATTGTAAATATTTTTCTACCGTCTTCCCCATTTTAGTCAAAAGACTTTTTTCTGCTCTTTGTTCACTATCTACGTAGCGTTGGTGGTTCTTTTCACATACTACATCCCTGAAAAGATGTTATTGACCTTAAAGCTCACGAATTCTTTGAAATGGTGTTTACCTAAGTCTCTGTACATTTCAGTTTTCTAATGAGACTCATCCTATAGATTCTTGACCTAGATTTTTAATGTCAAGTTCCCTCTGCTGACAGAACTGGAATCCTCTTCTAGACAGAAGCATTTACCTGAGGGTAGGTAGTTCTACCACAAGCTTTAGTAGAACCTAAACCACTAACAAGCTGAGAAAGTCACCTCATCCTCCTCCAGAGAATCGAGTTGTCTTAATGAAACAGGGAACCAAATGGGTTGGTAATGGCATAAATATTCTACCTATGTGAAGTGTTTTGTTACCTATGCACATTTGTTCCAATCACTTGATGGAATTGCCCTCTGTCACTCAATATATTCTTAAAAACTCTATTGCTCATTCTAGCCTTAAAAATACACAGGGCCATACTGAAATCTGAGGATTGCTGCTTCAAGGATCAATGTACTCTGTCAGAGTTACATCTTACTCACTTTATGGAAAAGACGAGAGTTGCTTAGTCTCATAGCCATGTTTGTTGCACCTAAGTGGAGCTTCAGAGCTTTGTGCTGTTTAAGATTTTCATAAATGTTTTCTCATGGTGGTAGATTCTTTGTAAATAAATTTATTTCATGATTGAGTTGAAAAAAAATAAAAATAAAATGGTGGGAAAGAACTGTCTTCGTGCAGAATACCTGATTTTTAGGAAAGAATAAGTGATATTAAGCAGGAGACACTTAAGATTTCATCTGCCTTGGTTATTTCAAAAATGCATCTCATTTTATTATTTCAACTAGGTTATAGTTGTCAGCCTCAGCCCTTTGCCCCTGCTTCTGACTTTCAAGCTTCTTAAAGATGGGTCCGCTAATATCAGTCCACAGACTCAAACCAGAAGGCAGGAACTAGGCTATTCCATGGAGAGGTGAAATGACAGGATCTCTGTGGGACAGCTGCAAGCTGGGTGATACTCTTTGGGTGGAAATGGCATTCCCTCTTGCTTTCCACCGGCAGAAGACCACACTTAGCATTTGACAGGTAACACCTAGCATGTGCCGATGCTGCTTTAAATAAAATGAGGTATTTACTCCCTCACTAAACTCCTTCTGCATATACTGTCACATCCATTTTAAAGAAGAGGAAACTGAGGTCCACCGTTACTGCTGGTAAGGGTTGAAGCCAAAACTGAGCGTGGCCTACCCCCTTTCATTTTCCATGCAACAATCTAGTGTGTGTTAGTTTTTGTTCGTTTGTTTGCTATTAATTACCACAAATTTAGTGGCTCAAAACAACATGTATTTATTATCTTATGATTTTCATGGATCAGGAGTTGAGGCATGGCCTAGCTGGGTCCCTCTGTTCAGGGTCTCACAGGGATGTCTAAAATCAATGTGTCAGACAGCCTGTATCTTCATTTAGAGGCTCAAGTGGGGAAGATCCACCTCCAAGCACAGTGAGGTTATTGACAGAATTCATTTCCTTGTCCTTGTATGACTCAGGGCCCTGGGTTTTGCCAGTTGAATGCCCTGTTCCTTGCTTTCTCAACATGACTGCTTATATCAGGCCAGCAGGGAGAATCTTTCACCCCCTATTCATTAAGATGGGAGGAAGGACAGAGAGTTTGTGATAAGGATTTGGGTATGTGCGGCTCAGCCACTAATTTTGAGTTGCCTTTTGGGGAACCTGCAATTTTTTTCTAAAACATTGAGAGTACACAGAATTCTAGTATGTATGTTCAGTATCTGCAGTGTCTGCTTGGACTTGGGTGAAACTCTTCATTCCTTTTCTTGCCATGAATTTATTCACCTTTCTTGTCAGTGGTTGTTGCCTAATTGGGTCCCCAAAGGGAATATGGTAGTGAGGCAAAAGGCGGAGTCAAAAATGGCTCCCAAATTTCTGACTTTAGAAATTGAGTCGATGGACATACCATTTATGAAAGACAGCCAGGCTGGGGGAGTGTAGGGATGTTGCAAATGAAATATTCGTTGTCCTTACTGCACCTACTATCAGTTTGGAATATTATTCCAGATAATTCTGAATATATTCCAGATAGTATTACTTGAAGTATTATTCCAGATAATTCTAAATATAATTCTTCAGATATTCTGAAGAGCCTTCCTATTAACAGAGAAACAAACAAGAAATAGGTCCTGGATTAAATATTTTATTGCATTGCTTGGCTTACAGAATGAGGAGGAATCTCCAAGGCCCTCCACCCCCAGTGTAAGATACTAATACACACACACTACACACACACACACACACACACACACACACACACACACACACATTTGAAAACACATAAACAGGAGCTGAAAACCTCAGTGGAGAGTAGTAAGTGAGTGTCCTAGCTTACAGACTAGTGGGGATAGGCATACGATTAACAAACAAAGAAAATACATAGTATGTCAGATGGTAGTGAGTGCTTTGGGGAAAAAATAAGCAAGTGACTGGGAGAGAGGCCCATAATTTTATGTAGGTGGGTGGGGGAAATTTTACTGCAATTAAGAGATTTGAAGAAAGACTTGAAAGAAGTGAGAAATAAAGCAATAGAAGTAATTGCAGGAAAAGTACTCCAGGTAGAGAGCCCGCCAGGGTAAAATTTCTAAAGAAATGTGTCAAGTGACAGCAAAAGGCCCATGTGACTGGGACTGGAGTAGAGGGAGCAAGGGGGAGTAGTCAGAAGGTCAGAGCAGATACGAGAGTTCAGATCCTGTAAGGACATTTAGGGACTCTAGCTTTTATTTGGAATGGAATGGAATGGGTTTGAGCAGAGGAATGACATTGTCTGATTTTAGATGGGGAAAAAAAAAATCTGCTGTCTGCTATACAGAGAACAAACCGAGTGGTGTGGGTGCCCAGCTGGTCGCCTGTTGCAATAATGCCAATGGGAGACAAATGAGCCAGAGTACTCGTGAGATGGTGAGAAGTAATCAGACTCAGTATTTTTTGATGTTTTAATGATAGACTGGATAATGGTGTGTGAAAAATATAGAAGAGCCAAAGATGACTCCAAGGTTTTTGGAAGATGATGTTTCAAAGGAAATTGACTATGGAGAAGTGAGGGATGGCTTAATAACTAGATAGACCAAGGGGGTCAAAAGTAACTTTTACAAAAACATTTTTATTCAGTTATAACATAGAAGCAAGTGAACACAAGTCATATATGTATGACACCAGCATCCAGATCAAGGAAAAGAACATTTCTGCAAGCCCATAGACCCTCTGGGTTCCCTTCCAGTAACTACCTACCCCCCCAAGGGTAACCACTATCCTGCTTCTAACACTATCTACTAGTTTAGCTTGTGTTTAAACCTTATACACATAGAATCACATACAGGATATACTCTTTTATACATGACCTTTTCTCCCCTGAACATCATGTTTGTGGGATTTATCTATATGGCTGCTGCACCCTCCCCTTGGGATAAGGACTCAAGGCCTAGACCCAGGGGACAATATTGGGACCCTTTTTATCGGGTAGGTCATGTTGTTTATTCCAATACAGTAATAAAGTAGATATTATTTCTATATGGCTAATTACTTATTTGGTCTAGAACTTAGGTGGGGAAGAGCATTATGATAAATAATAATCTTTGAAGCCAGATTAAAGTCATTAAATGAGACAGAATATTGAGCCACATTCAGTTGACAGAAATTCACTTCATTCAATTGGCAGAAATGGAGCCATGTATGTTTAAAGTACTTTTAAAAGTTTTTGCAATCTCTAATATCCAATGTTTAAGCAATATAAGTGTGAAAATACTACAGGAGTGGGGCGTGCATAGCCACGAGACTCAGCCAGTTCACACTAGCACAAGAGTGCACATTTTCTTTTCTTATTCATGGGTAGATGAATTGCTTTCTGTTCAGTTTACCCACCTGGGCTTTTGAGAGATTGTTTTCAAGAGCGATGAAATTACTAAGAGTGAGCTAGTGCAAAACAAAGGCTGTTTTCTGAAAGTTTCTTTCAGTGTGTAAAGTAGCTGAAATTTCAGGAAAGTCTAATCACACTTTGCCAGGAGCACTGCATTTCTCCTTTTTCTTCTGAGGCGTTACTTCTATCCATGACCTTGAAGAGCTTTTTGACGTGTTGGATATGACCTTGAAGAGCTTTTTGACGTGTTGGATATGACCTTGAAGAGCTTTTTGACGTGTTGGATATAACCTTGGCAAGGAAATTCACTCTAGAAAAGAGAAAGTGTATTAGCAGATATTAAAAGTCTGATTTTGGAGGCTTTCTTTGATCCATATTTAGAATGCATTCCCCCCACATGTTGTACAGTAGTGGCCTTTCCAACTTTACCAAAATATATGATTGCATCAATATTAGTTTCAAACAAATTTCATTCTTCGATCTGTTAATCATGTTACCATTTACTAATAAGACCATAATTGAATCATTAGTCTGTCCCTTTAAATAATTTCTTTTTTAAAAAAAATTATGGCTTTTAGAGGAAAGGCAAGGATTTTTAAATTGTGATGACATGCCCTAAGAGGGTTTACGAAAGAACACAGAAAAGCATAAACAGAACAGAGATGCCCTAGTAAGATCTCATCACATTAACAAAGGAATGGGGCCATGGAGACTCTAGGGAGGCAGGTGGCTGTGTCCATGACAAGAAGGAGGAGATGCAAGCTTTCATTCTCAGCCTGTTGGTCTGTATCACTCAATCTCCAAGTGATTTTATCCAAGCCTCAGTTCTTTCTTTCATAAGAGATTGGGGCAGGTGATTTCTTTTTTTTTTTAAGATTTTATTTATTCATTTGAGAGAGAGAAAGAGAGCACAAGTGGGGGCAGGCACAGGAGGGGCAGAGGGAGTGGGAGAAGCAGACTTCCTGCTGAGCAGGAAACCCGAATCAGGGGTTGATCCCAGGACCCCGAGATCATGACCTGAACCAAAGGCAGATACTTAACCAACTGAACCACACACCCATCTGGGACAGGCAATTTCTAAAGCCATTCCAACTTCATATTAAGCAGTTCTCTAACTGGCTTGCTGGCCAGAAGGCACCCACTAATAATCTCAGATACCAGGGTCATCATGAAGGAACCCATTCATAGAACTCTCTCCTCACTATGAAAGTCACCTACATGAACCACATGATCAATAACTGACTCCTCTTTCTGACACTTTTTCTCAACCTGGATCATCACAGCTCACATATTGGGACCCAATAGGTGTCATGTGACATGTCGAATACTCACCCCAGGATTGTTGGAGTACACTTGTTTCCACCAAAGGATGGAAGCATATGCAGCCAATAAGAGCTCCAGCACAGTGAAGACCAGCATCACCACCAGCACCCCCTGTGAATCAAACCAGGGATGGTTGGTGTCTGACTAGAGCAAGGAGACTTGGGGGGTGAGAGCTCTAGCAGTGGACAGAAGCAGGGAAATACGCAGCAACAGATAAAAGAAGTAAACCCTGTTGTTTTTATTGTTATGATGTTTCTAGTGTGGATTTGTTTTTATTTATCCAGGAACAGTCTCCGTTCATACCTTCCATCTGAAATCTCATGTCTTTAATTATGAAAATTTGCTGGTTATTTCTCTTTGCGTATTTCCTCTCTCCCTGGCCATCCTCCTGGAGTTCATGTTAGATGTGTATTGACCTTTTTTGCTTCACTCTGTCCTCCCTCTCTGTTAACCAGTCACTCATATTTGTCAGATTTCTACTATAATGTGTTGTGCTCTTGTGTTATTTAATCAGACCTAAATTTCATCTCACTGTTTTTTTAATTTTATTGTATTATGTTAGTCACCATACAATATAACATTAATTTTTGATGTAGTGATCCACGATTCGTTGTTTTCATATAACACCCAGTGCTCCATGCAGTACGTGCCCTCCTTAATACCCATCACCGGGCTAACCCATCCCCCCACCCCCCCTCCCCTCTAAAACCCTCAGATTGTTTCCTGGAGTCCATAGTCTCTCATGGTTCATCTCTCCCTCCAGTTCCCCCCCCCATTTTTCCCTTCCTTCTCCTAGCGTCCTCCCTGCTATTCCTTATGTTCCACAAACAAGTGAAACCATATGATAATTGACTTTCTCTGCTTGACTTATTTCACTTAGCATAAGCTCCTCCAGTCCCATCCATGTTGATGTAGAAGTTGGGTATTCATCCTTTCTGATGGCTGAGTGATATTCCATTGTCTATATGGACCGCATCTTCTTTATCCATTCATCTGTTGAAGGGCATCTCGGCTCTTTCCACAGTTTGGCTATTGCGGACATTGCTGCTATGAACATTGGGGTGCATGTGGCCCTTCTTTTCACTACATCTGTGTCTTTGAGTGCAATTGTTGGGTCATAAGGTAGCTCTATTTTTAATTTTTTGAGGCACCTCCACACTGTTTTCCAAAGTGGCTGTACCAACTTGCATTCCCACCAACAGTGTAAGAGGGTTCCCCTTTCTCCACAACCTCTCCAACATTTGTTGTTTCTTGCCTTGTCCATTTTTGCCATTCTAACTGGTGTAAGGTGTATCTCAATGTGGTTTTGATTTGATTTTCCCTGATGGCTAATGATGATGAACATTTTTTCATGTGTCTATTAGCCATTTGTATGTCTTCTTCAGAGAAGTGTCTTTTCATGTCTTCTGCCCATTTTTTTTTTGACTTGATTATTTGTTTTTTGGGTGTTGAGTTTGAGAATTTCCTTATGGATCTTGGATAACAGCCCTTTATCTGTAGTGTCATTTGCAAATATCTTCTCCCATCCTGTGGGTTGCCTCTTTGTTTTGTTGACTCTTTCCTTTGCTGTGCAGAAGCTTTTTATCTTGTCGAAGTCCCAAAAGTTCATTTTTGCTTTTGTTTCACTAGCCTTTGGAGATGTATCTTGAAAGAAGTTGCTCTGGCTGATGTCAAAGAGGTTACTGCCTATGTTCTCCTCTAGGATTTTGATGGATTCCTGTCTCACATTGAGGTCTTTCATCCATTTTGAGTTTATCTTTGTGTATGGTGTTACAGAATGGTCGGGTTTCATTCTTCTGCATGTGGCTTTCCCAATTTTCCCAGCACCATTTATTGAAGAGACTGTCTTTTCCATTGCATATTTTTTCCTGCTTTGTCAAAGATTATTTGACCACAGAGTTGAGGGTCCATATCTGGGCTCTTTATTCTGTTCCATTGGTCTATATGTCTGTTTTTGTGCCAGTACCATGCTATCTTGGTGATCACTGCTTTGTAATATAGCTTGAAATTGGGCAACGTGATGACCCCAGCTTTGTTTTTCTTTTTCAATGTTTCCTTGGCGATTCGGGGTCTTTTCTGATTCCATACAAATTTTAGGATTGTTTGTTCCAGCACTTTGAAAAAATGTCATTGGAATTTTGATCGGGATGGCACTGAAGGTATAGATTGCTCTGGGTAGCATAGACATTTTAACAATGTTTATTCTTCCAATCCATGAGCATGGAATATTTTTCCATCTTTTTGTGTCTTTTTCAATTTCTTTCATGAGTGTTCTGTAGTTCCTAGAGTATAGATCCTTTAGCTCTTTGGCTAGGTTTATTCTCAAGGTATCTTATGGTTTTTGGTGCTATTGTAAATGGAATTGTTTCTCTAATTTCTCTTTCTATAGTTGCATTGTTAGTGTATAAGAAAGCAACTGATTTCTGTGCATTGATTTTGTATCCTGACACATTACTGAATTGCTGTATGAGTTCTAGTAATTTAGGGGTGGAGTCTTTTGGGTTTTCCACATAAAGTATCATGTCATCTGGGAAAAGAGAAAGTTTGACTTCTTCTTTGCCAATTTGAATACATTTTATTTCTTTTTGTTGTCTGATTGCTGTTGTTAGGACTTCTAGTACTATGTTGAACAATAGTGGTGAGAGTGGGCATCCTTGATGTGTTCCTGGTCTTAAGGGAAAGGCTCTCAGCTTTTCCCTGTTGAGGATGATATTCGTTGTGGGTTTTTCATAGATGGATTTTATGAACTTGAGGAATGTTCCCTTTATCCCTATACTCTGAAGAGTTTTAATCAGGAAAGGGATGTTGTATTTTGTCAAATGCTTTTTCTGCATCAATTGAGAGGACCATATGGTTTTTCTCTCTCTTCTTATTAATGTGTTCTATCACATTGATTGATTTGCGAATGTTGAACCACGCTTGCATCCTGGGGACAAATCCCACTTGGTCGTGGTGGACGATCCTTTTAATGTATTGTTGGATCCTCTTAGGATTTTGTTGAGGATTTTGGAATCCATATTCATCAGGGATATCGGTCTGAAATTCTCCTTTTTGATGGGGTCTTTGCCTGGTTTAGGGATTAAGGTAATGCTGGCCTAATAGAATGAGTCTGGAAGCTTTCCTTCTGTTTCTATTTTTTGAAACAGCTTCAGTAGAATAGGTATTCTTTCTTCTTTGAATGTTTGGTAGAATTCCCCAGGGAATCCATCAGGCCCTGGACTCTTTTTTGGGGGAGGTTTTTGATCACTGCTTCAATTTCGTTACTGGTTATTGGTCTGTTCAGGTTGTCAATTTCTGCCTGTTTCAGTCTTGGGAGTTTATAGGTTTCCAGGAAGGCATCCATTTCATCCAGATTGCTCAGTTTATTGGCATATAGTTGTTGATAATAATTTCTAATAATTGTTTCTATTTCCTTGGTGTTAGTCGTGATCTCTCCCCTTTCATTCATAATTTTATTAATTTGGGTCCTTTCTCTTTTCTTTTGGATATAACTGGGCAGTGGTTTATCGATCTTATTAATTCTTCCAAAGAACCAGCTTCTAGTTTCATTGATCTGATCTACTGTATTTCTGGTTTCTAATTCACTGATCTCTGCTCTAATCCCAATTATTTCACTTCTAATGCATGGCTTAGGCATCGTTTGTTGCTTTTTCTCTAGTTCTTTAAGGTGTAGAGTTAGTTGGTGAATTTGGGATTTTTTTATTTTTTTGAGTGAGGCTTGGATGGCTATGTATTTCCCCCTTAGGATCACCTTTGCAGTATCCCATAGGTTTTGGACTGATGTGTTTTCATTCCCATTGGTTTCCATGAATTGTTTAAGTTCTTCTTTGATTTCCTGGTTGACCCAAACATTCTTGAGCAGAGTGGTCTTTAGCTTCTAAGTGTTTGAATTTCTGCCAAATTTTTTCTTGTGATTGAGTTCCAGTTTTAAAGCATTAGGGTCTGAGAATAGGCAGGGAATAATCTCAATCTTTTGGTATCAGTTGAGACCTGATTTGTGACCCAGTATGTGGTCTATTCTGGAGAAAGTTCCATGTGTGCTCGAGAAGAATGAGTATTCTGTTGTTTTAGTGTGGAATGTTCTGTATATATCTATGAGGTCCATCTGGTTCAGTGTGTCATTCAAAGCTCTTGTTTCTTTGTTGATTTTCTGCTTAGATGATCTGTCTATTGCTGCAAGTGGAGTACTGAGGTCTCCTACAATTAACGTATTGTTATCAATATGACTCTTTATTTTGGTTAACAGTTGGCTTATGTAGATGGCTGCTCCCATGTTGGGGGCGTAGATATTTACAATTGTTAGATCTTCTTGTTGGATAGACCCTTTAAGAATGATACAGTGTCCTTCTGTGTCTCTAACTACAGTCTTTATTTTAAAATCTAATTTGTCTGATATAAGAATTGCTACCCCAGTTTCGTTTGAGGTCTGCTGGCATGGAAGATGGATCTCCATCCCTTCACTTTTAGTCTGGATGTATCTTTAGGTTCAAAATGAGTCTCTTGTAGACAGCATATGGATGAGTCCTGTCTTTTTATCCAATCTGCAACCGTGTGCCGTTTTATGGGAGCATTTAGGCCATTCACATTGAGAGTGATTATTGAAAGATATGAATTTATTGTCATCATGTTGCCTGTGAAGACCTTGTTTTTATTGATTGTCCCTGTAAATTTCTTTTCTATATCACTCTTGGAGTCTTTCTCCTTTTATAGAACCCCCCTTAATATTTCTTGCAGGGCTGGCTTAGTGGTCACGTATTCTTTCAGTTTCTGCCCGTCTTGGGAGCTCTGCATCTCTCCATCCATTCTAAATGACAGCCTTGCCAGATAAAGTATTCTTGGCCGCATGTTCTTCTTGTTTAGTACCCTGAATATGTCTTGCCAGGACTTTCTGGCTTACCAGGTCTCTGTGGATAGGTCTGACGTTATTCTGATGTTCCTTCCTCTGTACTAAGGAATCCCTTCCCCCTAACTGCCCTTAGGATGGTTTCCTTGGTTCTAAGATTTGCGAGTTTTACTATTACATGCCAGGGAACATGTTGGCCTGTTTTCCTTGATCTTGGAAGGGGTCCTCTCTGCCTCTAGGACATGAATATTTCTTTCATTCCCCAGATTAGGGAAGTTCTCAGCTACAATTTGCTCAAGTATATCTTCTAGTCCTCTCTCTCTCTCCACCCCCTCAGGGATTCCAGTAATTCTGACATTGGAACGTTTCATGGTGTCACTTATTTCTCTCATTCTATTTTCATGGATTCTGAATTGTTTTTCCCTGGCCTCCTCTTTTCCCTTTTTATCTATTAAATGGTCTTCCAGGTCACTAATTCGTTCTTCTCCCTTGCTTACCCCAGCTGTTAGATTATCTAGATTAGATTGGATTTCATTGATAGCATTTTTAAGTTCTGCCAATTCAGCTTTCATTTCTCTAGAGAGCACGAGAGGGAAGAGGGTCAGAGGGAGAAGCAGACTCCCCGCTGAGCAGGGAGCCCCATGCGGGACTCGATCCCAGGACTCCAGGATCATGACCTGAGCCGAAGGCAGTCGCTTAACCAACTGAGCCACCCAGGCACCCTATCTGAATCCATTTGTAAATCTATGACATAAGTCATAATCTCTGAGTCTTTCCTATTTTGGGGGTTCCTCCTCCGAGTCATTTTGTTGAGGGGTGTTTGAGGGAATGTATAGAGTCCAAATTATTGACCACAACCCAAGCAAGATGCACCTGTTTTTTAAGGACCTTAAGGTTGCTGGCCTCTTGTTTTCCCAGCCTGTCTTCTGGGGGAGAGGCCTGCTATGCTGTTACTCAGGCAACCCTGTTTGGGCAAAGTTGCCCTGCCCCCTGTGGTGGGGGAGGGGCTCAGTGAAAACTGGTTTTGGGGGGCTTTTGTTCTCCGGCAGCTTTCCCTGGTGGCTTTCCACATCTATTCTGAGAGTCAGAGCAGAAGAGACTGTTTCCAACCCTCTGCCTCAGAGCAAAGAGATCGCAGTCTGTTCTTCAGGGAATTCTCCAGGCCACACTATCTCCATTTCTGTCTGTGCTTCTATAAACTGCAGTGTCCTGGGTTGTGTGCCCCTCAGCAGGGCTCCCAGTCCTCACCTCCAGGTCGGGGCATGTCTCTGCCCTTTGTGTTTCTAAAACCACCAGCCGCCCCCAGTTCACACCCATGACCCTGCCAATCCGGTTTCCGTCAGAGGGGCTGCCCTAATGTCCTTTCCTCACCACTACCAGTCTGCGAGTCTGTGCCCGGTCACCAGCACGGGAGGCTATTGCTCACTGGTGGTGCAGGATCCCCACGGCCAGGCTCCCTCCCATTGCCATTTATCCTCTGATATCTGCCCGTGGAATCACGTCTTCCTACTTCAAACCTCAAAACCAACTGCCTGTGATATTCAGTTTGTAGAGATCCAGATCTATCTTCTTACATCTCAGGCTGATTTCAGGGTTGTTCAGAGTGGTCTGGTAGATATCCAGCTCAATTCTGGGGACCGTTTGGAATAGGGTCCCCTACTCCTTCGCCATATTTTCCCCCTCCCCTCACTATTTATTTCTTTGTATATGTTGAATCTACTGTTTAACTGATATGCTAAATTTTTAGTTTCAAAGAGTATAATTTGCATTTCTGATCATACTGTTTAGTTTTTTTTCAAATCTACTTGTTTTTTTCTTACTGTCATGTTCTTTCATTTTGGTTTTTATTCCTGTTTTATGCCTTTAATCATTTAAAGTATATTTTCATTATAGTCTTCCAAATTAGTATATAACCTCTAATTCTTGAGCAACTAACTTTAATATTTGTTCCATTTTGGGCTGTTCCCCATTTTTTCTCATGTTTTTAAGAATTTTTTACTCTTAGATGATGCCAGTATATAGGTGGATGGGGAAATTTTTTAATATATAGGAGACCCATCGGTTGGGTTTATGGATGCCTCCCTAGTGGAAGTTATAGATTTGATTCTGCTGGAAGCTCAGGAGTTCCACGACCCAGGAAGTTTTTACATTAATCCTTGTATTTGAGGTTCCTTTATTTTATATGTAATCTTGGATTTGGATACCGTCCATTCCTGCCCATGGCTTGGTGAGATGAATTCATCCTAGAAACCTTTATGGCAGAGTTTTTAAAGCTTCGTGGGATGTTGGGCAGAGTTTTCCTTGTTCTGTTTTCTACATAGGGTAAATATTCAGTCTCTGCTTCTAACATTTTTGCAGGTCACTCAGTGTGGGCCTGAAGAACTTCAGATTTGTCATGGGCATTAAAATACTATTATCCCAGCTGGTAGCACCTGTGTTCCCGCCCAGACCTCTCTGTTTTCTGGTCCCAGCTCTTGTTTGGTTACCTGGCTGTAGGATCCTTCTTAGCTCCTGGAATATAAGATACCTTTCTTCCTTGATTTTTTTCCTTCTTTCCACCCTCCCTTCCTTTCTTCTTCCAACCTCAGATATATATTTCAAATGTTTTGATGCATTACTTTGCTCAGGTTATGTTTGTGTTAATAAAGAGTGGGTGTTTGGGGTCAGTCCTGGTGCAACTTCTCTGATTTTGCAGGATGTTCTCTGGTTGTCTGGGAGTAGGAGACAGTTTGATGTATTGAGAGTAGTTTTCATTGAGTTAAACCGTCAAAGTCTGGGCAGGAAGGATGTCTCCCTCACCCTCACGGCTTTGCCTGATGTCTGCCTGCACCAGGGTTATGCTGTCTCCTGGACTTCCTTGCACTGATTTCTAATCAGATGCATTTCTGTGCCTTTTCACTTCCTCAAGCTCCAGGATCAAAGGGGTTGCTTTTGACAACCTCTAGGTTGAATGGGCAGAAACTTGCACACATTTTCTGGGATTTGTGAGACAGATCCAAGGGAATAAGAGATATTACATTTGTCTCCCTGGCTCCTGCTAGTGGAGTCACAAAGGAAGAAATTTTTCTCCTTAAAAGGCCAAAGTTTATGGTTTTAAAACTATGAGCCTGTATATAGAGGATTGACTAAGCCAGGATTTTTACCGTCAACAGGTGATGACCATCCAGCTTGGGAAGAATTTTGGCAAGAAAATGCTGCCCAGAGATGTTGGCATTTCTGCAAGGAGTGGAATCCATGGGTGGGTCATCTCCCATCCCCTTCTCCCTCTGCCAGCCCTGCTGGGCCAAAGTTATAATAATTAAAGTCCAAGTTCGACAGCTAATTTAATGTGGCTACATTAATCCCAAATCAAATAAAATTCAAATAAAGAGGGATATTTCTGCCTGTGTCAAGGGGGAAAAAATGCCTGCCCAACAAAGGGGGCACCCTGAGAACTAAACCTATTGAGAATGGAATATTTTTTTATGTAGGAAAGACTGCTGACCACCTCTTCTTTATCCATTCGTCTGTGGATGGACTCTTAGATTGCTTCCATATCTTGGCTATTGTAAATAATGCTGCAGTAAACACAAGGGTCCATATATCTTTTCAAACTAGCGTTTTTGTTTTCTTTGAGTCAATACCCAGTAGTGGAGTTACTGGATTGTAGGTATTTCTATTTTTAATTTTTTGAGGAACCTTCATCCTGTTTTTCAGAGTGGCTGCACCAATTCACATTTCCACCAACAGTGCATATTGTTCCCTTTTCTCCACATCCTGACCAACACTTGTTTCTTGTCTTTTTGATACTAGCCTTTCTGACACATGTGAGTTGGTATCTCATTGTGGTTTTGAATTGCATTTCCCTGGTGATTAGTGATGTTGAACGTCTTTTCATGTGTTTGTCGGCCATCTGTATTTCTTCTTTGGGAAAATATCTATTCATGTCTTCTGCCCATTTTTTAAATTGGATTATTTGTTTTTCCAGTGTTGAGTTGTGTGAGTTTCTATATATTTTGGATAGTAACCCCTTATAGAATATGTCATTTGCAAATATCTTCTCCCATTTAGTAGGTTGCCTTTTCTTTTTGTTAATGTTTTCCTTTGCTGTGCAGAAGCTTTTTTATTTTGGGTGTAGTCTCAATAGTTTATTTTTGCCTATTTCTCTTGCCAGAAGAGACATATCTTGAGCCCACAGCCCTTCTTGATTTCCTATTTTGACTTCGCACAATGTCAAAGTCAAACTTATATTTTGCAGTCTGCTGACAGGACTCTTTCAACCACGTTTTTTTTTTTTTTTCTGTCTACTTCCAGGCATTCAGATCAACAAGATACAGACTGCTGAAAAAGCAGAAATTATGCAAAGGAGAGAAGCTGAGATTTCACATGGCAGGATATTGAGTCTGAGGCTACTTACTGTTAGACTGACACTAGCCAGGAGACAGTCCTTGAATTCATATATCGAATAATAGTACATCGAATAAGGCAGTGTGGATAGATATTCCCTTTCTGAGTCGCACCGTCGAGAGGCAATCTCCAGGGATGCCAGGCCATCAGCAAGGAGGAAGAGGCCTGCTCCAGCAGCGAGAAAACTTACTGCACTTGAGGTCAGGCTGCTCATGGCCTGAAAAAGAAATTCTGCATTGGGATTTCATGGCAGAAGCAGCATGTGATACAGTTATTTCTCCATCCACTACACTACAGTGATGCTTCCCTGAATCTCTTTCCCCTCTAAGCTGCGTACTCCTGGGGGCACAGATTGTGTTCTGTATGTCCCTCTCCACTATCTGTTTATCACCTGATATAGTTAGCAAATGTTTGTTGAGTGCAAGAATGCATGAATAATTCCTCCTTCAGAATAGGGGTTCTGGCCCCTTGGCTCTCTGCAGACAGAGGTGACACTGCTCAAACCACTACCAGTACATTCCTTGACTTCCTCAACAGCCTTAGAATCATTCTTTTGCTTTAAGATCTTCTAGAATATGGCCTTTGGTCCCTCCTAGACCAACCTATGGCTTTTCTTTCCGTAAAAGAGAAAACTGGAGAAGCTAGAATACCTACCTATAGGTGGATGAAGCCTGAGAACCACATGCACCACACTCTCTCCTGGGTCATATTCTACATTTCAGGGTAAAGTGTTCTCACAGAATCTGGTTCCTCTGCAAATACACTGATGTGCTGGATTCTGTGCCAGGTTCCCAGCATATGCTCTTTTCTATTTGAACATCATTGTAGGATACTGTGGGTTGGGAGGATGGTTGCTCTGCCCCCTACTCCCTGGACCTGGTAGCTATGTGGCTTCAAGTGCTGAGTTACCAAAGGAAGAGCAGACAGAATGAGCAGTGCATTTGCCCAGGGCTGCCACATGGGCAATGGAGCCCACATATTGTCTTGCGTCCTATATGTGGAGCCCATATCATACCGGGTCATCCCGAGTATTGTTTTCCCTTTTAGGGTGTTCAGGACACTTGGGAAGCCACCCGTGAAATTCACATGTCCATCTTCCACATTTTATAAATGAGGAAAGTGAAGCCCAGAGAAGGAAGGAACTTCTTTGAGCATACAGATGGGTCAGTGACAGAGCTGGGACGAGAGTATAGGTTTCCTGGTTCCAAGTCCAGAACTCTGACTCCGTCCAATGAGGTGAACATTTCAAAATTCTGTCCACTAGTTCTGGGGTTTAGATTCTAGCTTCAAGTATCAGGAACATATACCAGCCTCATACAGCATCTTAGGTGCCTTCATCCATAGCTAACTACACCCTGGATCTTCCTGAGTCAGGATGTGGCTTTTCCCTAAGTCATCTTTGTGAGTGTGTGGCAGGGGAAAAAGGGAAAGATTGTTATGGAGAACATCAAAGACCCCACCCACACATTCCTGACTTTTGTCAGGAAAGTGGCTACAGTCTGATAATTCCTTGTTTCTGAGGGGGTGGAGGAGCTAACCACAGGCTCTAAGCCCACACACCTGTGCCTCTGATCTTGCCATTTAGGGAAATTGACTCATTATGAGACCGGTTTTTCCAGAAAAAGGATCTCTAGGATCTAGCTGGGATGGTCATCTACCCTATTCAGGGCCAAGATAATAAACTATAAAGACTCCATGGTATATTTAAAAATTTCTACTGTTTAAGCAACTGAGGTAAATCTCCAGGCTGGGAATATGATCCGGGCCTACACTGTGTAGCAGAAGAACACTGGTCTAGAAGGCAGGGAACTGGGGGTTTACACCCAGTTCACCAGTGGACCAGCAGTGAGAACTTGGGTTCTCTCCCTGCTCAGAGCCCTATTTTCCTAAGTTGTGAATGGAAACTTTAAACTAGAGTAATTAATCCTCAAGTTCCCTTTATTCCCATGAGCTGAGATTTGATAGTTCTCATACTTACAAAGGGCTTAGTTGACTTTTTCCCAGAAATAATAGAGAGGAATCCAGTAATGGCAAACTGCTCAGAAAAGAGAGAAATAATCAGTTCAGTTGTCTTGTGGAAATGAGGCCACCATGTTACTATTAATCAATCAATAAGTAATGTAAAACTTTTAGGGGAGATAACACTGTAGGAATGGTGTGGGTCCATATTGATAAAGTCCTGATTTCCACTCTCAGGATGCTTACATTGACTTTGAAAAATAGGCAGATGCACATAGGATCTGGGTTTCTGTTAGCAAAAATCACTGTGAGCTGAGGTGGCCCGGAGAGAAGGTGCACAGGGAGGGAAGAGAGTAGTGCTGAATTACAAGGTGGGAAGAGAGGAGGTTGAGAAAGACCAATGACTCGAAGCGATAGGAAGGTCAGAGCAGCCAACAGAAACACTTAGGGAAGGGGCTCTGACGGCACAAGGTACAGAAACATGTGGGCTTCAAGTATTGGTGTAGGGGGCCTGAGTTAGACTGGGAGCTGAGGAAGGTGGGAAGTACGAGGATAGGTGTGAGGAGTCTTTCAGACTGAAGCCCCAGAAGCCAGTATTTGAGCCCAGTGGTGGTCAGGATCCAGCTGGTGGAGGGAGAATAGTCTGAAAAGCTGAAACACTGGGTAAGCTTGTGGCTTTTAGGAATTGGTAGTCACAGACAAAGAGGGTCCAGCATGACCTATTTATACCTTTCATAAGGGAATGTGGGAGCCACAACTACTGATCAGATAGAGATATACGGGCAAATTATGCTCTGGGGACAAGAGAAGGGCTGCATAGTTTGTGTTTACACAAAGGCTCTATCCATACAGTGGTGGTGCCTTCATAGAAATCAGCTGCCCAGAATGTGTGCTTTCCCCCCCCCCCGCCTTTGTACAAGATACTACGTGGAAAATAAGTGGCCCTTTGTGGGAGGCATGACTAGGCCCTGGCTATCTCCAAAGAAAAGGATTGACTAGGCCCTTCTCCATGAGTAATTAGATGGAAGCCAGCAAAAAAGTTTTCCAAATTCTCAGGATTACTTCTGAACACATAACAAGTGTCCTTGCCTCCCATGAATTTCATTACCAGTTTAATTCTCTGCAACCTGTGGCATCTACCAGTGGTGCTCATTCTATCTTAAAAATGATCTTTTCACTCGTTACCTGGCAGGTGGATGATTCTTAAACTGAAGGAAATCCAATGACCTGATCAAAGGCCCAAAAAAGAATGTGAAACATTTTCCATTTTTCCAGAGATAGGCTGGGAGGCCAGGTACGAAATACTGTGCTGGTATGCCCACTGTATTACCCTCTCGCCTCCTGCCCCAACCAGCCACTCCCTGGGATGCTGACACAGGAGGAGGGATTAAGCCCCTCTGCTGCTCTTCCTGAATTAGAGAAACGTGACATGGGACAATGACAGAGGGAAAGTCAGAGGCCTTGGCTGCCTTCTCCTCTATCCCTACCTCTTGGGAGTCATGGAGTGACTTAGCACCTACTTAGCATTTAGAAAGCATATCCTCTCTTGGAGACCCCACTCTACTCACACATAGAGCTCCTACAAATGGGTACCCAGACATCAAAATGGTGGAAATTGTTGGCTTGAAGTGGGAAGAGTGGGGAGCAGAAACCAAAATGGCGCCCAAACTTGAAATCAACAGGCAACACAGGATCTGGATAATCTACAAGAGACAAGAAGGAAAATTCTAGGAACACACTTTGAACAGATGAAAGTTATTGTTTGAATATAAGTTGTGTTTGTAAAGAGTATAAAATATGCTATAATTGGCCATGTTAAAAAGGAGAAAAAGGGGCATCTGGGTGGCTCAGTCAGTTAAGCCTGCTTAAGATTCTCTCTCTCTCCCTTTCTCTCTGTTCCCCCTGCTCCACTCATGTGTGCTCAATCTCTCTCTCTCACACACAAATTAATAAAAAGGAAAAAAAGGTGTTACAAGGAGCCAGTAGGCATTCTCTAAGAGAAAGAAAGTCATGTATAACTAACCTCTTCTCTTCTGATAGGATTATTAAACTAGCAAGTCAGGAAGTGATCATATGTACATTTTAACTGTATTTTGAAAAAGATAGTTGATAATTTGTTCTTGTTCTAGGAAAAGCAAATGGAGAAAATTTTTCTGGACACTAGTTCAGTTAGATGAATGTAGAAAGCAAACTTATCAAAGAAGAGTGAATAAAGGACTCAATTTCGTTTGAAATAAAATAGAGCAGAAAGTCTCTAGTGCATAATCCATCTTATGCATCATTGGATTTTAATAATAATTACTATTTTCACGACACCAATGATAATAATAATAATCTGTATTTGTTGAACACTTTCTATACTCTGATTATTCATCTCATCTTTTTTATGGATGAGAAAAATGAGGCACCCGGATAAAAATAGTTTGTACAAGCCCACACAAATGGCCGAGTGGAAGATCTAGGATTTACCCCTGTTACTTTGATCTAGAACCCACACTCTAACCCACTGTTTAATGCACATGCAATTGAAAGATGATGCAAACATAGGAGAAATAACCTGAAGTCAAGAGAATTCCATCATTCATATAATTAATATGTATTAAATATCTGTTGTGGGCCAGCACCAGGGAAATGAAGCAAATGAAAATCACTGCCACTGGCCATGTATTATGTACTTTACAGATACGTTCCTTGGAAAGTATAGAATGAGTTCAGAGCAAAGTCGTAGGAAATGAGGTCCGAGAAGTACTGGGGGCAGGGTGCAAACCATATAGGGCTTTGTAGGCTATTTTACCTTTCATTGCCTTTCATTCTGAGTAAAAAAGGAAGTGAAGTGGATAATTTTGAATGAAGAGATTACATGATCCAATTTATATTTTCAAAGGATCATTCTACCTGCTGTGTTGAGAACAGATTATAAGGAAACAGAGCAGGGAGATCAATAAGGAGGGCGTTGCAGTAATTCACATGTGAGATGATGTTGACTTGAAAGAAGATGTTGACAGTGGAGATAGTAAGATGTAGTTGGATTCTAGATGCATGATGAAGATTAAACCTGTAGGATTTGCTGAGAGTTTGTGGATTATAAAACATAGGAATGAAAGTTGCCTCCAAGGGTTTTGGCTTGAGCATCTGAAATGATGGAATTGACATTGATCTGAGCTGGGGAATGTTGTATGAGGGGTGGGTTTGGGGACAAAGATGAGGATTTCAGTCTGGGACAGGTTAGGGGAGAGATGTCTAGTAGATATCCAAGTGGAAATGTATATAGGCTGTTAGACATATGAGTCTTAAGTTTAGAGGAGAGAACCAGGTAAGGGATATATAGTCTTTTTCCCCCAAGTCATAAGTGAAGATAATATTTAAAACTATATTACTGGATGGGATCACCATTGCAACAGATACAGAAACAAAATGGAATCAAGGACTGAGCTATCAAATACTCCAAAGGTAGGATCCAAGAAATAAATAGAAATAGTAAAGGAGTATAATAAAAGGAGCAGCAAAGAGGGAAAGAGGAAAACCAGAAGAATGTGGTTGTCCAAGAAGCCAAGTGAGTAAAATGTTTCAAATAGGAGAGAGTAGTCGGCTGCATTAAACACTTCTACTAGTTCAAGAACATTAATAACTAAGACTTGGAAATTAGGTTACTAATGTGGAGCAATGGGACAAGTCCCATGGGGTATGATTCAAGAGAGAATATCATTTCAGAGGACTTGGAAACATTGACTTTCTCTACCCCTTAGAGGAGTGTTGCTGGGAAGGCAAGTGACCAGCGGGCAGTAGCTGAAGGGGGTGTGAAGTTATAGGTATTTGTTTCTGCTTTTTTGTTCTCAAGATGGGAGAAATTACAGTAAGATTCTGTGCTCATGGAAATGATAAAAAGATTTGCAGAGAGAATAGGAAGAATTACTGGAACAAGTGATAAGGGATGGGATCTACTGCACAAAGGGAGGGTTATCATCAGTTAGAAGATGGACATCATATTGGTAATGGGGAGAGGAGAGAGAAGAATATATGGCACAGATATGAATAATTTCAGATGTGTAGCAGCTTGTGGACATTCTCTCCAGATTGCCTCAATTTTTGTAGTATTTTAGGAAGCAAGGTAATCAGTAGAGAGGGACGAAACCTCAGAGGTTTCAGGGGATAGAATGTATGAAATAGTTTTCTGGGGTAGTAGGAGAGTGAATGGAGGAAGGAAAGGTCATGTTCTTTTTAGACAGCTTTTACAGTCCATTTGAGGTTATGGTCACATATCAGAAGTGGAGTCCATGTGTGTGTTTTCAGCCAAGGTTAGTTGCATGGGTTCAGGTGTAGAATAAGCAAATGGGCAGAGCTAGAATTAAACCACTGTCGCAGTTTTTCCTGAAGATTATGCCTTAAGTTGAGGAGCACAAGGCTGTTGAGGGTGTTCACAAGAGTGAACTATGGGATCTTGGCTAGGTGAGAAAGGCTCTGTGAAATAGGAATATTCTCAGTAAGTCTCAGTGAGGTTAAAGAAAGAGTCAACATAGAGTCAGAGGGAGTGATCTGGAAAGATCAGAGTCGGTGGAGTATGGGATGCTTGAAATGTAAGTAATGGTGGCTTTATTGCTTTCAGTACTGATAAGGCCCAGGGTATGACTCGCAGAATGTTTGTCTAAGGAAGGATGGGCAAGATACCCGCGGAGAAGAGGTCAAGGAACAGAGAGGACGTGATACTGGAGGGATCGTAAACGCGAAGATTGAAACGGTCAAGGCTTATGATAAGACCTCTCCTGCAAGGAGTGACGGTGATTGAGGACAGTATCTCGAAAAGAAAAGGCAAATTACCCAGGAGAGTAGAAAAAGTGGCAATGACCTGGAGTCCTCCTGTATAGCAAGAGGACTCTGCGAATGGGGCTCTGGTTCTTTTTTCTTTTAACTGTATATTTCGCCTATTATCCTAAGTGTGTAAAATAGTGGCCGGGACATTTTAGGCGCTCAAAAATGGCAGCTGAATGTATGAATGAATAAACACAGTAAAACGTGTTTGCGATTCTAGGCCCATGTAGGCTAGATTGTAGGGAACAGGGTAAGCCTGCAAGGAAACTGTTGTTTGGAAGAAGTAAATTGAGGAGTGAGTACTAGTAAATGATAGCAGGAGGACAAACATTAACTGGTTTTATTTTCAAGCAACATGTTCATCAAACGATTTTTCTAAGGATGATCACTTTTCAAATTTGCCAGTACATCATTTAATTTTATTTTCTAAAACACTGATTATTTTTACGTTTTTAAACTAAACTCAGTCTTCTGAAATTTTAATTCTCCTATCAATTCTCGATTATTCCTAATACTAGAATTACCTAATAGAATGTTTTGAAGTTCATAAGTGTTTAAATTGCTGGAGATAATTATTCTTTCCCTTGCTCAAAATATAGATGACTTTTTAAAAATATCTTTTTTAGGGGTAGAAGACTCAATTAGGATTTTTTAAAATAATACATAAAAAGAGTTATTATGTTTGCTTGTTTTTTTAAAGTGGGAATGAGGGGCGCCTGGGTGATTCAGTCAGTTACACGTCTGCCTTCGGCTCAGGTCATGATCTCAGGGTCCTGGGATTGAGCCCCACATTGGGGCTACCTGCTCAGCGGGGAGCCTGCTTCTCCCTCTCCTCCTCCTCTCTGCTCATGCTCTCTTTCTCTGTCAAATAAATAAATAAAATCTTCTAAAAAAAAGTAGGAGTGAATTACTTATTTGGATGACATGAGATTCTAAAGTAGGAGCTTTTAGAGAATGAGAGAAGATTGATATTGAAGTGTCCTTGAGAAGCAAAGAGACTGCCTTCACTTCCAGGCCCAGAAATGGCGGGTCGCAGGGGAAACAGTGCCTTTGGGATCTAGGTTTCTGTTTGTACAATAGATGAGGAAGCCTTTGAGAAACAAATTGGGGAATGAAGAGGATTATGTGGTTAACTGATCCTGAATTCCAGAGGCCCCAACTAGGCAGGTTTCCAAAGTTGGAAATGAATAGGAGTCAGGTCTTAAAAGAGGATATTCAGAGCCAGGTGGGAATTAAAGTCCTGGATATGAAGGTTGATGACCCGGAACACATGGTTATAGTTAGGCAAACAGGGAGAAAATGTACAGTGAGGTTAGTCCAGACTGTCTCATCTCAAAATGGTTAAGAAATGAGCTCAAAACAGACTAATTTAATCCTATTGAGTAAAATCATGTGGTTAAATCCGAAATCTACTCTGTTAAAGACAAATTGCAAGAGACTTTCTTGTACAGATTTCAAGTAGACACCTAGTGGTTTTAGTGTACAGAGAGGCCTGAGTTGGATAGCGTCTTCCCATAAAGCTCCATTTCATGTCCCAGTTAGCCTGGAGTCAGACAGGAAAAAAAAAAAATGAAAGACTCTCCCAGATCCACTGTAGATCTGTAGTCTAAAGACATTCACCACATTTTCCCCAGTGTTCCCCTTACAATGACATCAACTTACTCCAAGGACTGTAGCTTCTTTCTGCAGACTGTTCTGTGGGTTATCTTCTTTTTGGTAGCTGTGTTTTGGTTTTTCTCTTTTGAGGATGATAATGCCATTTGGAGTAAAGGAGTCAAAGGCTCCCTTGGTCTTGGGCTGTGATAGCATGATGCTGATGACGCTGGAAGAGGCAGTGAACTCAGTTAGGACCCGAGGTTCAACCTGAAGATGTGAAACCATTTAAGATTTTTCTCCGTTGTCCAAGGGGTGACCTGTCCTTTGGGAACAGAACTGAATGTGGGGAGTAGTGGAAGCACCGGAAGACCAGCCTGCTTGGCAGAGTCCATCCATTGTGGACAGAAAGCATATCACTGGGACAAAATTAAACATTTTGAGGAGTCCCACATTCGAGAGGTAAACAATTCAGATAGAACTTGCCTTGTAGCCTTGAGGTTTTCCACGTCGCTGTCCTTCCAACAAGCCCTGCTTCCAGCCTCCCTCTCGCACCCGTGTACCTCTGCTTCACCTGTGCCGCATTCCCATGCCACATGTCCTGATACTGTACTTTTGGGCTGCACCTGTACTGCTCAGTCTCCCATCATAGTCTTGTTTTCTTTCCCTCAGATGTTGGTTAATCCTAGTACACATCTCTTTCTTGTGTAGGTCCTGTCCCACACGGAATGACCCCCTTGTCTATACTAGCTCAATGATTGTTAATATAAACACTTATTTAACTCCTGCTACATTCCAGGCACTAGGCCGTAGTAGCTCTAATCTTTATAACAACATAGGTGTTATTAACTCCACTTTATGCATTAGAAACTCAGGACTGGTAAGTTCAAGTGATTTTCATTATCTGAAATACACAAAGTGCTTAGCCTGGCACATTGAGAGTATTTAATACATGGTGTAGCAAATATAATTATTATTATCCTGTATTTGCGTCACGGTCTGAACCAAATCGATCTGGCTCAGAAGCTTGTGATAGTTTTCTCAATACCACATTAATTCTCCTCATCTTCCCTTCTTTCTTAACATTGACAGTTCCAATGTAGACTCAAGGGTATATCGTCTGCTGCTCACCAGCTCAGCAGTGTTGCTGAGCCTCTGTGGTATGAGCAGCAGAGTCCAGCCACTGGGCTGCTCCTTAGATCTGTTCTCAGCACAACATTCTCCCCCTTGGCGGCCACAGTTTGGATAAAGGCTTGTGATAATACAATGGTGCCACAGTTCTGTTCCCCAGTCCTTCTCCTCAATGTCAAGGTTCTCTTGGAGGGAGTGCATAACATATAAAGATGGGAACTGGCATCTACAATCTCATTACTAGTGAGGGAGATGGGAAAGGACATTGAGCTGGAAGTAGAATGCCTTAGCATCAATTTGCACATTTGAGCATGTGTCTTAGAGTCCAGTCCTATGCTTATATTCTATACACAACAGTTGTTACTAAGCTTACCATAAGCAAGTTGTTTTAGCCACTTCATAGGTTCATGGTGAGGGAGAGGAGATGATGCATGTGATGGGTTCAACATAGAACAGGGGCACATGATATACTCTCAATACATATTAGTTATATCTAAACTCACTGGAATTCCAGCTCAGATATTTATCAGTTGGCCACAGGCAGGTTATTTCCCCTCATTTATCCTGTTTCATTATGTATAAAATAGGGATAATAATAATGCTCTCATGAAGCACTCTTGTGAGGATTTGAATGACATGATTTAGATGAGTGCCCTGTTGTGTCCCTGTGATCTTTATCAGGTGCTCCATATCACTCAATAGAAGATTGGTGACTCCACCCCATTTCCACTCATAGATCCATGCCCTGGTCATTTCTTATGCTCTCTGGGCATCAGATACCTTTGAAAAGTTATTAAAAATACAGTTCTCCTTGTTTAAGGAGTTTTCTTTTTTGGGGATTTTGGAATCTGAACAGAAGTATGGTCGCGGTAACATGAATAAGGAGGGGAATAGTGTTGACGCTGAATCCTTTGTGGTAGAACTGGGGCAGAGGGGCCATGGGTGAGCATTCTAGCACATCTTTAAAACCAGAAAGGTAGAAAAAGTATCAGGTTAGGAGAGATTCTGGGTTTCAAAATCAAACAGTAGTTCCTGATAAAATGATAATAATTGCTAACATTTACTCGGCACCCACTGTGAATCTGGCATTCTGGTAAGAGCTTTGTGTAGAGTCTTCATTTAGCCTACACAACGACTCTCAGAGATAGGTGCTATTGTTACCTGAATTCTACAGATAAGAAAATGAGGCTTATATTTTCCTCTGTGGTCAGGAACAAGACAGGGATGTCCACTCTCACCGCTCTTATTTAACGTAGTACCAGAAGTCCCTGCCACAGCAATCAGACAACGAAAAGAAATAAAAGGTATCCAAATCCAAATCAGCAAGGAAGAAATCTAACTTTTACTATTTGCATATGACTGATACTCCATATAAAAAACCTGAAAGACTCCATCAAAAAATTGCTAGAACTGATACATGAATTCAGTAAAGTTGAGGATAAAAAATCAACGTACAGAAATTTGTTGCATTTCTATATACCAATAATGAGGCAGCAGAAAGAGAAATCAAAGAATCGATCCCATTTTTAATTGCACCAAAAACCATAAGATACGTAGGAATAAACCTAACCAGAGAGGTAAAAGATCTGTACTCTGAAAACTATAAAACACTGATGGAAGAAATTGAAGATGACACAAAAAAAATGGAAACACATCCCATGCTCACGGATTGGACGAACAAATGTTAAAATGTCTATATTACCCAAAGCAATTTACACATTGAATGCAATCCCTATCAAAATACCAACAGCATTTTTCACAGAGCTAGAACAAACAATCTTAAAATTTATATGGAACCACAAAAGACCCTAAATAGCCAAAACAATCTTGAAAAAGAAAAGCATGGCTAAATTAACAACAGGAAACAACAGATGTTGGTGAGGAGGAAGAGAAAGAACCCTCTTACACTGTTGGTGGGAATGCAAACTGGCACAGCCACTCTGGAAAACAGTGTGGAGGTTCCTCAAAAAGTTAAAAAAATAGAGCTACCGTATGATGCAGCAATTGCACCATTAAGTATATAGCCAAAGGATACAAAAATACTAATTCAAAGGGATACATGCACCCCAATGTTTATGGCAGTATTATCTACAATAGCCAAATTATGGAAAGATCCCAAATATTCATCAAGTGATGAATGGATAAAGAAGGTGTGTATACACATACACACACACACACACACAAATACATGCACGCAATGGAATATTACTCAGCCATCAAAAAGATTGAAATCTTGCCGTTCGCAACAATTGGATGGAGCTAGAGAGTATTATGCTAAGCGAAATAAATCAGTAAGAGAAAGACAAATACCATATGATTTCACTTATCTGTGGAATTGAAGAAACAAAACAAATGAACATGGCCAGGGGGAAAAGAGAGCAAAACCAAGAAACAGACTCCTGACCTTAGAGAACAAATTGATGGTTACCAGAAGGGAGGTGGGGGAGGTGGGTTTAATAGGTGATGGGGATTAAGGAGGGCATTTGTGATGAGCTTCCAGTGTTGTATGGAAGTGTTGAATCACTAAATTGTACCCTGAAACTAATATTACACAGTATGTTAATTAAGAAGAATTTAAATTAGGGGTGCCTGGGTGGCTCAGTTATTAAGTGTCTGGCTTCAGCTCAGACCATGGTCCCAGGGTCCTGGGATCGAGCCCCTCATCGGGGTCCCTGCTCGGCGGGAAGCCTGCTTGTCCCTCTCCCACTCCCCCTGCTTGTGTTCCCTCTCTCGCTGTGTCTCTCTCTGTCAAATAAATAAAATCTTTAAAAAAAAAATTTAAATTTAAAAAAAAAGAAAAGAAAATGAGGGTCAGAGAGGGTAAATGGTTTTCTTAAGATTGTATATCTAGCATATAATGGAGCAAGATTTGAAAACGGGCAATGTAATGCCTAGGCTCTTCTATATCCCCAGTAGGTATGGGCCTGCCCACCTTGCCACACATAATGCTCAGCCCCTCTATCCTCTCTCCCTCATAGCCGAAGTCCATTGGCTACCACTCTCTGGCCATTCTGACTGGAGTGAGGCGATATCTCATCATAGTTTTGATTTGTATTTCCCTGATCATGAGTGATGTTGAGCATTTTTTCATGTGTCTGTCGGCCATCTGTATGTATTTTTTGGAAAAATATCTGTTCATGTCTTCTCCCCATTTTTAACTGGATTGTTTTTTGGGTGTTGCATTTTATAAGTTCTTTACATATTTTGGATACCAACCCTTTATCTGATATGTCATTTGCAAATATCTTCTCCCATTCCATAGGTTTCCTTTTAGTTTAGTTGATGGTTTCCTTTACTGTGCAGAAGCCTTTTATTTTGTTGAAGTCCTAATAGTTTATTTTTGCTTTTGTTTTCCCTACCTCAGGTGATGTATCTAGTAAGAAGTTGTTGTGGCCAATGTCAAAGAGGTTACTGCCTGTGTTCTCCTCTAGGATTTTAATGGTTTCCTGTCTCATATTTAGGTCTGTCATCCATTTTGAATTTATTTTTGTGTATGATGTAAGAAAGTGGTCCAGTTTCATTCTTCTGCATGTGACTGTTCAGTTTTCCCAACACCATTTGTTGAAGCTGTCTTTTTTCCATTGGATATTCTTCCCTGCTTTGTCAAAGATTAGTCGACCATAGAGTTGTGGGTTCATTTCTGGGTTTTCTATTCTGTTCTTTTGATCTATGTGTCTCTTTTTGTGCCCAGTATCATACCGTCTTGATCATTATAGCTTTGTAATATAACTTGACGTCCGGAATTGTGATGCCTCCAGCTTTGCATTTCTGACCTTGGACATTTGTTCCCATATTCTGGTAAATTGGTTTCTGCTGTATTCCTGTGGTTTACTAGCCCAAATGTGCTAAGTAGACCCCTTCCTCTTTCTAGTCTTAATCCCCAGTCTCTCGGGGTTCATTTGCATTGTCACAAATTGCAGGATTTCTTCCTTTGTAAGGCCGACCATGAGGACGCTGTGCTAAGTGAGTAAGCTGGCCACAGAGGACAGAACACTGAGTGACTGAACTTACATAAGCTATCGAAAATAGGCTCACTGAGGCAAAGACTAGAGTGGTGGTTGCCAGGCTCTTGGGGAGGAAGAAATGGGGAGTTGTTGTACAACGTGCATAAAATTTCAGTTGTGCAAGGTAAGTTCTAGAGATCTCCACAGCATTGGGTTTATAGGTAGACTGACGGTATTGTGCATTTAAGTCTGTTAGAGAGGAGGTGTCATGTTAAGTGTTCTTACCACAATAAAAAACTAAAAAAATAAAATCCCAACTTAGGGATTTAAAAACAAAAGTCTCTAGTTCTGGATCCTTTCCTATAGGATTTCTATAGGATTCCTTCCTATATTTTTCAGTCCTCATACCTAAGGACTACAGCATATACTTGATTCTAGTCCTGACGCTAGGACCTGGAAGCCTTGTTGGTACACTTATGATACTCTGGATACCATGTACCTTTATTTTCTTTTATTATTTTTTAATTGTTTTGTTTAAAAGAGTGTATAACAACAATGGAATATTATGCAGTCATCAAAAGGAATGAGATCTTGCCATTTGCAACGACGTGGATGGAACTGGAGGGGGTTATGCTGAGTGAAATAAGTCAATCAGAGAAAGACATGTACCATATGACCTCACTGATATGAGGAATTCTTAATCTCAGGAAACAAACTGAGGGTTGCTGGAGTGGTGGGGGGTGGGAGGGATGGGGTGGCTGGGTGATAGACATTGGGTAGGTATGTGCTATGGTGAGCGCTGTGAATTGTGCAAGACTGGTGAATCACAGATCTGTACTTCTGAAACAAATAATGCAACATATGTTCCGAAAAAAGAAAAAGAAGAAGATAGCAGGAGGGGAAGAATGAAGGGGATTAAGTCGGAGGGGGAGACGAACCAGGAGAGACGATGGACTCTGAAAAACAAACTGAGGGTTCTAGAGGGGAGGGGGTGTGGGGGGATGGGTTAGCCTGGTGATGGGTGTTAAGGAGGGCACATTCTGCGTAGAGCACTGGGTGTTGTGCACAGACAGTGAATCATGGAACACTACATCAAGAACTAATGATGTAATGTATGGTGATTAACATAACAATAAAAAATTATTTAAAAAAAGAGTGTGTAACATAGCAAATACAATGAAAAAGGAAATACATTTTGAAGAAGAAAATGAAGTTCCTTAAATCTCAATTTCTACACAATAACAGGTGTTTCATACATATCCTTTCATTCTCGCATTTTCTCCCCCCTCTTTCTTTATATGTGTTTACACGCATTCATCGTTCTACATAAACAGAATCATTCCATCCATGCCAGTTAGAAATCTTTTTGCACTCAACATTATTCTGTGAACATCTCTGACACTAATGAATGTAAGCAATAAAAATCCTAAATTTAAAAGCCAAATGGTACATTCTGACACATGATACCGTGTGGATGAAACTTGAAGACAATATGCTAAGTGAAATAAGCCAGTCACAGAAGGACAGATATTATATGATGGCACTTCTGGGAGGCAGCTGGAGTGCTCAAGTTCATCAAGACAGAAAGTAGAATGATGGATACCATGGGTGGGAGGAGAGGGAAATGTGGAGTTAGTGCTTAATGGGCATGGAGTTTCAGTCTGGGAAGATGAAAAAGTTCTGGAGTTCAGTTGTGGGGATGTTGCACAAGAATAAGGATGTACTAAATACCACTGAACGATACACTTAAAAATGGTTAAAATGCTAAATCTTGTGTTTTATATATATATATATATATATATATTACCACAATAAAAAAGCCAATGTATCCAAATGAATAGATGTTTCAAGGTTCATTTAACCAGTGAAGTTTATTTAGGTTGTTTCTCTCTCTCTCTCCCTCTCTCTCTTCACCATTATGAACAATGCTATAGTGAACATCTTTGCACTTCTCTGGTGCCTCACCTATTCAATTATTTCCTTAGAGTAACATTTAGAAGTGGATTTATGAAGTTTAAGGCTATGATACATGTATTGGCTACTTTTTAGGGGGAATTCTATAGAGCCAGCATTCTTTATGGTTCACTGGAAGTCTCCAGACTGATGCCATCATCCCCAGACTCCACAGTCTAAGGTGAGAGGGAGTGCTTGGTCCCCCCACATTCATCAAGTGGAGTCAAACTTGCGGTGGCCCACAACTTTTCCAGACAGTTCTAAAACCCCCACTTTGGAGACAAATCATAACTTAGAAGACAACTGCTCTGCATGCAACAATTTTCTCTATGACAGAAATAGAATGGAACCTTAGGGTCCTAACGCAGGATTCAGTCTAACTACACAGTATTTTCTTTTTTTTTTTATTTTTTTTTTAAGATTTTATTTATTTATTTGAGAGAGAGAGAGAATGAGAGATAGAAAGCACGAGAGGGAAGAGGGTCAGAGGGAGAAGCAGACTCCCTGCTGAGCAGGAAGCCCGATGCGGGACTCGATCCCGGGACTCCAGGATCATGACCTGAGCCGAAGGCAGTCGCTTAACCAACTGAGCCACCCAGGCGCCCTACACAGTATTTTCTGAGAGCATATTCTGTTTAAGACTGAGTGACATATGAAGAAATGCAGAGAATTGTAGAAAATCATCACCCCAAGTCTTGAAGGAAACCTAAGGATTGTTTCACCCAATTCTTTTGTTTGGAAAGTGGGTAAACTATTGATCAGAACAGGGAATTAACTCATCAGTCATGCAGTTACTCAGAAGAAAGACAGAATAAAAATCTGATTCCTGTCTGGCTATTCCAAGGACAGTCATCTCCCCCTCCCCCCCAAATTCAGGATTCAAACCAAGGTGCCCACCTGTTCTTGTAGCCCAGTCCTGTAAGTGGTGGCTGGTGGGCCAGCTCTCTGCTGGGGAGTCCTCAGGCAGAACCTCCTACGGGCTCTTCCTGCCAGAATGATCTTGCTCCTCTGCTCTCCAGCCTCTGAGACTTCCTGCCCCTTTCTCAGAGCACTAGTTATGATTACACAAGATAGGAGCTTTGCTGTACTTTTGGCCAATGCTGTGAAAAGTACCTCTGCTTCCTTTTTCTAAATTTCAAGGACTGGAAACTGACACAAAACACAGTAACACATAAGAATAAATAGCTTGTGAAGACTAGTGACTTGCATGATCCCGGTTAGAATTCATTTCCCCCATTCCTGTAGTTAAGTCAACTAGTTTATCTTAGCCTGAGTTTTCTGTCTGCTTAAGTAGGGGTGGATAATAATGATTCCACCATTGGCTGTTGGGAGGACTGAAGAGAAAGGATGCAAAGAGCTTACAAAAAGTAGGTACTCAGTAACTAGGGATAACAATGATGTTCATTTTGGATTTGGGAGAATTTCTTTATTTTCCCATTTCCCAGGCTCTTGGCAAACTGAAAGCAACCTATGGGGACTTGCTGCCCAACTGTCACTTCTTTGGGTGCCTCTTTCTTCTCTGCCTTTGGCTTCATGTCTTCCTAAATAACTTCATGCTCAGGCAAGTCCAGGCACACCTTGGGAACAGCCATCAAGGCTGCAGACAAGCTCACATGCCGGGAAGTACTGGGTATTGAGGGGACACTGTTGCCCCTTTAGCATTCCTTTCAAGATTGCTGAGAGAACAGCTTCTGCTCAGAAGGGCAGGGATTAAGATGGCTCTGGGAAGTGTGGCCTGCAGCAATAGCTGGCTGCATGATGTGCTCCATATTTTCTCAATTTCCTGAAGGTCGCAAGGCTGTCCCCTGAGAGAGGAGCAAATCTAAGCCAGGGGTATTTAAGAAACTCATAAAATCCTTGGAGAGAATTTTAGTCCAACTTTTTGTTCTCCAAATGAGGTGATACTACTGAAGGAGCCTACCACAGATCACTCGTCATGTCAGCAGAAGAAGTAGGACTAGAATCCAAGTCTCTTGGCATCTGGGTCAGGTGTGCATCAGGGCCATCGTCCGTCACTTTGTCATCATCTCCATCCCCACGGCCAACGTCATCATCACTGAGGAAAACCCTCATGGTCCAGACCTTCCTCTGGGTCTGTGACCTGCTTTGAACAAACTGTCAAAGAAGGATGTTGGTCAGTGGAATTCTCTCACACCTCTTCTGAGTCTGAGAAGGAATTTGTGGGGAAATCAGTTAAAATAACCAGTTTTTCATATATAAAATGATAACAAAGAGTTTTTCAGAATTTCTGTGAGGATTTAGTCATATATTAAGTCATGTATATAAGTCTATATGATGTGCCCAGCATAAAGTCTCTCATATATTAGAATTCATGAAAATCTGTGTTCTTTGCCCAACATCTTCTCCCACCCCCTTTATAGGAAAATGTATTTCATGTCTAGGTTCATCTCTGGGCTCTATGTGTAGTTTTTCTACCTGTATTCTAAATCCATGCTCCTGTGTATTGACTGGAATATCCTCAGCCCTTTTCAGAGTCCTAGTGCTCTAGACGGCAAATGACTCTTGGTACTAAGCTTGCTTCAAGGGTGAAGTCCAGGAATTTCCCAATTTCTCACCCTCCCCAGCCCAGGCTGACCCTGAAGTTAGTAAACAGGGAAGTGCATCTCAGATCTATGATCTGGAACAGAGATGACTGAGATTTCTTTTCTCCCGAAACAGGGGATGCAGACTATCCAGGAGAGGTTCCCCAGATCATGGTTCATTGTCCTCTTTGACATTTGAGCTCCTCCTTTCCATCTTTCTGCTCAGCCATCCATAACTACCTAGGATTTCATCCTCATGGGAGCTGTATGGTAGTAGCAAGTTGGGGCTCCACCATCAGGAGGCAGAAGAAAGATAACAAAGAGGAAGGTAGAAATTGACACATTCCCAAGAATCTCTTAAGTCTCATTGGCCAGAACCATGTCACATTGCCATTTCCATCCATAAGAAAAGCTAGAAAATATCATTTTTTTCAGTTGTGCACTACACCATTCCTGAATAAAGTCACCATGATTTTGTAAGAAAGATAGGGAGACCCTACAATGAAGAAGCAAATTATCTTGCTACAATTAGTGTTGAATTTGCAAGGTAATTTCTGTTGAGGTGTGTGTATTCATCTTGATGAGCTGGATTCTTTGCATAGTTCACATAAGCTGGTTATGAACTCATTGGAAGATATAGCTGAAAACATTTGAAAAATTATGAAATGACACATTTAAGGCTTGAGAAGATTTCTTCCTATTTTCTTAAACCAGATAGTAGCAGTGTAAGGATATGAAACCATTTTACCATTTATTTGCAGATTTTATTAAAATGCATTTGGAAGAATTTTACATTTCATTTTTAGACGCTTACACACACACACCTCTCCATTATATCAAATTTTAATGGCATTTTGAAGACCAAAATTTCTTCATCAGTTTTTTCCTATAATTTTGGCTAGCAAATAATTTTAAGTGTGAAAGGCAAATATTTCTAGGAAATAAATTAAACTGAATATTGTGTCTCATAACAACTGATTCAACCAACTGAGGCTAATAAATGATTATAAACTTTGAACAGCAGGACTTGTTCTAAGCAACTCGTTTTCCCCATCCAGAGTGCTAGGTTTCAGTCTTCAGTTTACATAACCACCATGAAATGTCCTTCTTACTAGGTGGAAAAATCCTTACTTTCCCCACTCAGTGATTTCTTAATGAATTTCCTCTCTTGGGTACTTCCTTACCAGGCACATGTACAAACACATAAACTCAGCTTCCCTCCCTCCCTCCCCTCCCTCCTCCCTCCCTCTCTCCCTCCCTCCCTCTCTCCCTCCCTCCCTCTCTCCCTCCCTCCTTCCTTCTTTCTTCCTTCCTTTCTTTCCTATGTTTGGTAACTCTGATGATTTTTTTTTTACTCTGACACATGTCAAATCTTATCAGATAAAATCCTATTTTATCTTTGTGACTTGAGATTCTTAATATCGCTTAAATTTTGAAAAAGCTACCTTATTGATATGAAATGTTGCCTTCATTTTAAGTAAGTGGTACTCAGACAAAATCCCTTCACCACTTAACCAGTTATAATCATACTGATTCTTGCCATTAAATAGTCAACTAGATTTATTGCTACAGATATTTCTTATTTATTTAATATGCAATGACTTTCATATAAAATTACATTTACTTGTGGTTATTTTTATTGTAACAAATAATACTGCACAAAAATGTACAGTGATGACATTTATTTTTTAATGCATTTATTTAAGTAGAAAAAGGGAGTTAGTTAAAATAGCTAAATAAAAACTGGTTTACAGCCATGGTTCTTTAATTAGAATTTGGGGATAGAACACTTTTCTAAGATGGGCACTTAGAAAAATCCCGGTTCTTCTCCAAGCATCCCATGGTGTTAAGGAATTTAATGGCTCAATTTCTCAAGCATGAGTATATGCAACATGGAGAGCACAAAAATAATACAGCACTGGGGAGCCTGGGTGACTCAGTTGATTAAGCGTCTGCCTTCGGCTCAGGTCATGATCCCGGGGCCCTGGGATTGAGCCCCACAACCAGCTCCCTGCTCAGCGGGGAGCCTGCTTCTCCCTCTCCCTCTGCAGCTCCCCCTGCTTGTGCTCTCTCATGCTCTCTCTCTCTCTCTCTCTCATAACTAAAGAAAATCTTTATTAAAAAAATAATATAGCACTTTCTCTTTTTGGGTTTTCAAAATCTTTGCTACTTGTACTTAAATAAGCAGGACTCATAGAATTCAAAGAAAACAACCTCATTCTCTCCTCACAACTGTGCTATCCAGACAGACATCCTCAGTAGGACTAGATGTCCCCAGCTTCTGATTTAAAATCTCAGGTAAGTTGCTTTCAGGGAGTAGAGAATTCTAGCCGCTTGAATATTTAAAATGTACTGTTTTACATAAGAATAAAATTTCAGCTGTCATTTATTGTGAAAGCTTCTCTGTCAGTGTCAGTCTGCTCTAGACAGGATGTCTATTGTGGGAAGGAGGAAAGAGGACTCTCTTTTTCTCTCTGACCATCCTCCCCAGCTTGCTGACAGGGATTTCTGTTCCTTGCAGTCAGGGGCAGAAATGAAGAGTGCTGAGAGGCAGAGAACATCAGTTGGTACTTTCCCACCCTGATGTCAGGCTGCAAGGGGCTGAGTGCCCCGGGGCTCCATCACTGGGATTCCTTGGCTTGGCCCCCTTCAGTACTCTAATGCATTTACTCAGCCAGTGGCTCATGATTCCTCCTGCGTCCCACCCTTGGGTGTCCATCGAAAATCTCCAGCCTCATTCTCTTCAAGGTCTCCTTGCTTCTCCTGGTATCCTTTTGGAGCAAGGTCTAAGACCACTCAGGTTGGGTTTCTTTCACATGCCTGACTTGTGGAAGGACAGGCCCTCCCAATACAACCCTCTCCTGCTTTGCTGTGACAGACAGACTCTAGGGTGCTCTAATACTTCCTGCCTCCTGGCGTTCATGCCCTTTGTGATTGCTTCCCCTTGAGTAGAGGTGAGACCTATGACTTGCTTTAAATAAATAGAATATACAAGGTGACGGAATGTACGTGACTATGTGCACGTGATTGCATGATCACATTGCAGGAGATTGTGGCATGTCTTACTGGTGTCTCGTTCTCTTTCTTGCTAGCTTTGAGGAAGCAGGCAGCCATGTTGTGGAGTTCCACATGGCCAGGGACTATGGGCAGCTGTTAGAAACTTAGAGTAGGCTCTAACCAACAACCTACAAAGACTTCCAGGCAACACCCAGCAAAAAAAAAAAAATGGAGCCTTTGGTCCTACAGCTGCAAGGAACTGGATTCTGTCATCACTGTGGAAGCTTGAAAGTGGATCCTTCCCCAGACAAGCCTCATCTGAGACCAAAGCCCTGCCAACACCTTGACTGCAGCCTTGTGAGACCCTGAAGTGAAGAGCCCAGTTAAGCCATGCCCAGCCCTGACTTGTAGAAGCTGTGAGATAATAAAGGTGTGTTGTACTAAACCTGTAAGGTTGTGGTCATTTGGTATACAGTGATAGATAATACACCAGCCATCAGAGTTAAAAGCCCAAACCTTAGTCTCTTTTGGTTCCTCGGAGTCTGTTAGACTCAAGTCTACCGTCTTCCCCAAGTTGTGAGTCTCCACATTAAGTTCCCCACATGGTCCCATTGCAACATCTGTTTCTGAGACTAGAGGTGAGGAAGAAGTCCTCCTTCCTTCTCCTACGGTGGGAAGAGGGGGGGAAAACCCCATAGAACCTCAACAAGTTTCTTCCAATGAAATTCTCTGTAAAGTTTTCAAGTGATATCCTGTGGCTAATGAAATTCTCTGAGTTCCAACTCAGTATTTAAATTTCTTTTATAGGCCGGTTGAGAAACTCTTTTTGGCTATTTCTTTTGCAATTTCTGCTTGGGTGAATGGCATTTCATTCTGTAGGTTGGGGGCAATTATCAACTCCATTGGGATGGGGGTGGGGTGATGGGCATAGTCCCTCCAAGGGCAGGCAATAGGGGGAAGAATTGTCTGTAGAAAATTTTAAAATAATTACAAAATTGCCAACTGCCTTATGTCATCCACATGCAAGCATTCTAAATAATGTTGATAATAAAATGCTCTCTGAGAAAAAATCTTTCATTGATAAAAATTCTAATATAAAAGTGGCGTATTCCTGGGGCAGATCTCTCCCACTGCTCTGCCCTTGGCACAACACTGTGTTATCTATTGTCTTTGGGCCTCAGATGAGACGGAGAACAATCTCCGGCTAGGTGAGTCCTGTTAACATCCAGATGGGCAGCTTAGTTTCTAGCCTTCACGGTGCCTTCTGCCCTTCCTTGGGCCACTTTGCTGCCATGTGCTGGTGGTACAGGATCATAGGGTTCTTGTCTCACGGAAGGGAAGAATGAATCTTGCGGACAAAGGAGAGTGATCAAAGTGATAGAGTTTTATTAAGCAAGGATACAGAAAAAGGTCTCTAGAGTGAGAGGGGTCCCAAATGGGTTGCCACTGAGGGTTTTTAGTGGCCCATGCTGAACCGATCACTGCGGTGGGAGGGACCAAAGGCGCTGACTGACAGCCCAGAACCAGAGCACTCTGGAGAGAGCGGTGGTCAGTGCCTCAAAACCGCAGGGGTCTCCAAGCACAAGTCATCGGCTCTTGGGAAGCCCAAAGTGGAAAATGGATCTGAGGACACAGTATGCAGCCCCATTTTCATCCTGCCGCATTTTCTGATCTCACCAACTCTCACCCAGAGATGCTTCCCTCAGAGTCCGTATGGAGTTGGAGATCTTTTAGCAGCATTTCAACTTTCCTCAGCTCCACATTCACAAAATTTAGAAAACAAGCACGAAACAAGTCTTTTGAACAGTTATCCCATGAAAAGCTGTGTTTCTAGAGCCCCATAGTTAACCTAGACCTACGACACTGTTTCCCAGCACCAAAGTAGTAGCTCAGAAGTACCGGAAGGAAGGAGGGTGGACGGAGGAAAAGAAACCTCGACTTTCGCCCTCAAGGATGCCAATCAATTCCAGTTTTCCCTCTTTGAATTTCTTTTAGTTAGTGAAAGCAGGTACTAATGGAGGTCTTTCATAAAGCAAAGTGGCCTAATGCAAACTTTTGAAACATGGGAGATACCCGTATTCCATTGGATCTAGAATAGTTTAATTAAATATCCTGCCTTATATGTGTGTATGAACCTTTTTTTATTTTTTATTTTTTTTTAGGGCTCACGTGGCTATGGAGGCGGGGAAGTCCCGCAGTCCGGCCTGCAAGCTGGAGAACAGGAAACCTGGTAGTGTAATTTCCTCTGAATCCAAAGGCCTGAGAATATTAAGAAACAGATTTCGTCTCAAAAACCTGAAAATAGTTGAAAGACAAGTCTCATAAAAACATACCAAGTTTCCAATCATTCTAATCGGAGCGATTCTCGGTAGTCTAGTTTTGAAGCCTCAGGCCAGAACAAATGTTTAAAAATAAGAACCCTTGGTATAAAATCCGAATGTCTAAGGTGTGATCAGTCAGGAATACAGACTATCATTTTTTGCTTCCTTCAGTCCTTGGTGTGTGGCACAAGGGAAACGGACTGAGAGGTCCTCCTAGAGCCACTAAAACAAAAACCTCACAAGGCTAAGAGCCACAGAGCCCTCTGCAAAAGCAAAAACCCTCTTTGAATTTCTGTTAGTTAGTGAAAACAGGTACTAATGGAGGTCTTTCATAAAAGCAAAGTGGCCTAATGCAAACTTCTGAAACATGGGAGATACCCGTATTCCATTGGATCTAGAATAGTTTAATTAAATATTCTGCCTTATATGTGTGTTTGAAGCTTTTTTTATATGATAACTAGTGTAGTTTCTCTGCTTTGCTTTTAGAAACACAAAAATGATTTGTCTGCTGTCACAAAAACCACTGTCTCTCCAATTCAGATTTTATTTCAGGTAGATAAATTATCTAAATCCTTTACTCTAGACCCTAGAAATGAAGGATAGAAAATGAGGAGAGGAAACCAAGCTGTTCTTGGGGAAAGACATGGGAAGAGGAGCTGGAGAGAAACAGTCAAGGTTTTCTTCTCCAGTACAACCAAGGAAAAAACTGGCGCCCCTCCCACCAGGAGTTTTGGCTTCCCCTCCAGGGACTTCAGCTGGTAAGCTTTTTTCTAGGCTGTAGAAAATTGATATTAAGCTGAGGAATCCATTAAAGGCTGTGACGTTTACTTGTTATTTATTAATTTCCCCTAGATTGTGCAGAAGAACTATGTTAAGAGGATGCCTAGTACTGATACCAAGTAAGTACTCCGCCTACGGTTGCTACCTGGTCTTATTTTGTTCTTGCTCCAAATTCAGATCATCTTCCCTGTCACTTCACTACTCTCTTAATATGATGGGATTTTGTTCCATGAGTGAAGACGTGCCTGGAGACAGGTTTGTCAAAGCTCCTCTTCCCTGCTTCACACAGGCTACATATTTGGCGTTTGACAGGTGGTCACGCCCTTGTCCATCCATTCAACATTCATCCAGCAAATATTAGTTGAGGGAGTCCTCAGTGCCAGTGGCTGTCTGTGTGAGCAGAATCCTACAGGTTTGCCCTACCACGCTACAACTACTCTAGGTTAGTGTCCTACAGGAGCTGCCTTTTACAGGTAATTACCTTATCCAGCCAGTATTTATGAGGTGCCAGCCATGTGCCAGCTATGCTGGAGACCAGCGACACATGATGCATAAGATATTGTCCTGGCGCTTAAGCACTGTGTGCAGAGCACTGTGGGAGCACACAGGTGAGAGGAGCCAGTTTAACAAGGGGAAGAACAGGCTTTTCCAGGTGACGTGTAGATGGTACTTTCAAAGAAGAGCCAGGTGCTCAGAGCCAGGTGCTCGTGGCCATATGGATTCCAGGTGGGCAGATCAGTGTAGGCAAGCGTCAGGACCAAGAAGCAACGTGTTATGATTCTGTCACAGAGTGAGAAGTGAGAGACCCGACTGGGAGGGAGGCAAGGTCCTGGAATGCCTCCTGGAGGCACCGAGCTTTGCCCTAAAGGTAATAAGCAGCCATAGGAAGATTTAAGCAGTGTGGTGACAAAATCACATTTGTGTTTCCAGAGGTCTTTAGCACAGTAGTGTTTGCAAAGGTGAGGAGAGGCAAAGATAGGTCAGAAAGTGCAAAATAAAAAGGTCAAAGGATGCCGCGTTAACATTAGACAACAAAAAGTCCTTATGACCACATCACATAATAAAAAAAATAATAAAAAATGATTTAAAGATTTGCCTAGAGGTATGAGGAACTAACAAAAACACAATAGTCACGAGAGTTTTTAACATGCAGGTTTTGAGAAATATAAGCAAAAAACATAGAGTTATAAAATGCTTGAATAAACCAGTATAAAAGAAACATGCTTTTTTTTTTTTAAGATTTTATTTATTTACAGAGACAGAGACAGCGAGAGAGGGAACACAAGCAGGGGCAGAGGGAGAGGGAGAAGCAGGCCTCCCACGGAGCAGGGAGCCCGATGCAGGGCTCGATCCCAGGACCCTGGGACCATGACCTGATCTGAAGGCAGATCATCTTCCCTGAGCCACCCAGGCACCCCAAAAGAAACATGCTTTTTAAGCTCACTCGGTACATTGATGACAATCCACCATAAATTCATCCCAAAGAAAACCTCATTAAATTAAAAAAAAAAAAATCCAGGTCACATTCACTAATCACGCTGCAATAAAGGGGGAAATAGATAACAAACATTTGTTACCACTATAAAACGTTTCAAGCCCAATGAAAATGTATAGCTTCTCAAACCTTCAATAACCAGTTTTAAAGTATGAAGTGAATATATTTTGTCCATATTGCAACAAAAGTGTAAAATAATCAGGAATTCACTGAAGCACGAAGGACTTATATGAGGGAAGATACACGTTTTTGATTACGGAACATAAACAAGCCTTGACTACATTAACATATTTCTGGAGGTCAGTTATTCCAAAATTTATTTCAAATGTAAATATCCTTCCGAAACAAAGTTTCTTGTAGAACTTGACAATGATTTGAAGTTCATATGGAATGAGTTTATCTAGCCAGAAGCATTTTAAAAAGAGAAATGCTGCAGGAAGGACCATATTATCAGAAATTAAAATACAGTATGTGTTAAAAGATACCAATTGTGTGTTGCTGAAATAAACTGAATGGTAAGACAGAGTAGAAATCCCAGACAGCAGCCCTGTCTCTCTATATGAAAATAGTATTTGAAAAATGTTAGTAAATGTCTATTGAATGTACTCAATAAATTACTTGCAAACCATGGAGAAAAAAATACAGCTAGGCCTCAAGAAAACTGGTCCAGTTCTCAGAATCCAGCCCAGCTCCCCTTTTATAAAGAAAGCCCTATAGAGTTTATCTGATAGAGGACAGTATCCAGGCTTAAAATTATAGACCTTCCTGGGGCTGGTTGTTTCAGGAGCATAAGCCAGGATGCACGTTTCACTCTTCCTCCAACAAAAGGAAAAGGGTGTCATGGTTTGGGGGGTGAATTAGGATGGAGGAGCAAGAGAACCCTCAAACACTGGCATCTCAGACAGAGCTGCTCCCTATTGACTACAAACATGTGTGGAAAACAGTGCACCATCTTAAGGTGTCCAGAAATACAAAGGCACACAGTTCTGGTGCCTGCCTTGTGATGGTGACTGTTGTCATCTCCCTGCCTCTCCTCATCACTCTCTGTCCCCGAATATCCCCTCACAAAACTTCTGCTATTGGCTTAGCCTATTACTATACCCGAGGGCTGCTTCACCCAGTTCTCTTCTCCTGAATTCTGGTTTTTGTGTGTTTTTTTTTTCTTCCTACGCGTGGGACTTCCTAGTCAGTTTCCTTTGGGTAGCTTTTCTCTAAGCTTAGAAAAACACTCATCTTTATTGCCACTTGCCAAGCACCTTCTTATGCCATGCATCAACCCTTAAACGATTCTGCAATTCAGTGATTAAGTCAACTTTGCATATGTGATGGAACAGTGCACATGACTCACCTCCAGGGAATGTTTAACGCATTGGATGACACCAAGACAGGATTCACGTAAATGCTCTTCCTGTCTGCGGCCTCCTTCATTACTAAGTTTATTCAGTCTGGTACAGGTATGTGTGGAAGGGGTAAACTTGAGCTTGGAGCCAGAAAACCTAGGTTCCAATGCTGGATCTTGCACTTACCAGCCGTTTTGACCAAGTTCCCTGAGGTTAGGCAGTGCCCTGAAAGGCTCTGGGTTGCCCCCTTGTGAACGCGTGATAAACTGGGTGAATTCAGAGCCCTGCACACACCAGTTCCTTTTTTTGTGCTAGAACAGTGCTAATGTCATGGAGACCCTCGCTGAGGAGTCGCTTAAATAAAACACACACACACACACACACACACACACACACGCACACACATATAATGTGAAGGTGCCAGAGTGGGCTCTACCTGGGAAAACAATAGGCAGCTTAGAAATACAGAAATCAGAGCTAGAAGGGACTTGGAGAGCTCCCTACACTGAAATAGGAGAAAACTGTGACCCCGAGAAAGAAAGTGGCTTGTATCATGAAGGTAATGGATTTACAACCAGTTTCCCCAACTCTCTCCTCAGTAACCTGCCTCTTTTCCTTAACATTGAGTTGGCATACTTAATGAAGCCACAAGAGGGAGACAGTGAGCAGGGAAATGTGCTTGGCATTCCCAGTGTCTTGGGGAGGCTCCGGGAGGCTCTCTGGGAAGGCAGACCTACAGCTGTGGTGCGTGTACTAGATCTGGTTGGATCCTATTTCTATCCCATATTACCTGAAGGTTTAGTGGATAAATTAATTCATCTGAGCCTCTGTTTTCTCATCTGCTCAAAGGAGATACTATTCTATAGAAAGATGTTTGTAAGGATAATGGAGATTGCAGATAAAAAGCTTAGCACGAAGTTGAATCTCAAGATGGGTGTTAGTGATGCCGACAGGTATAGCGATAATGCTTTCATTTCAAAGAGCGCTTTTTGTGCCCTCCAGCCCATCTCATCCCTATACTGTGGGTGAGGTGAAAGCAATCACTCGGACTTGGTCTAATTGTTACGTACTCCGGTCTCCTCTTTACTCCATCTTCATACTCTGGAAAGTCTGAGCACCTGCCAGGGGAAGGAGAGCATGGATTAAGGTAGAGGGAGAGACTGAGACAAAAATCTCACCTGATCCCCTACTCTGTATGATTTGGGTTGTGGGTGGGGCACCAGAGACATTGCCATGTCCTATTTTCCATTTTGTGGAAAGTGGACCTTGCCGTAGGAGGTGAGGGTTGGGGAAGGCTCCAGGATGCCTGGCCAGGTGGCACCACCGCCTGGCTTCCTTCCCTCTCAGTGGAGGCCACTGGCCTCTGATGCAGAAAACAGCCTGACCCTGACCCCGAGGCTCCTGCATACCAGGACTTGGGCATCTGGAACACATATCATGGAAATATGTCAAGGAGAGACCTTGGAATAACTCATGATCTCTGGGGCTGGGAATGTCTTTGGAGGGGATTGAGCCAACCTGTTCATTTCCACTGAAGCCGACAGATGAGAACAGATGCTCGATGCCATAGAGTGGATCAGCAGAAGAGCCAGGAGGAGATTTTCCCAGAGGCACAGTTGGTAAGTGGCCAGATTAGGTCTAGAGCTCACATCTGCTGCCCTGGGATTTTTCCACTGTGCCACACGGGCCCCCATCCTGGGAGAAACTTGGCTTTGGCTCACAGGGATAATAAACGTGGAAACTAGAAGTACAGGTGGGTGAGAAGACACAGTATCTGCTCACTCCCTTCACTCTCCTCCAGAGAGAAAAAAAGAGGTGACAGTGAGTCTAAACCCCAGTTTTGGATTGAGCAGCTTTCTGGGTCTGCTGGTATCTCCATGGCTCTCCCTGATGTTTTATGTAGCTTTTGTATCTAGAGTCGCCTTCTAATAGAGGATAAAGGCTGCAGCTCACCTAGAGTGGGGAAGGGGGTGCAATTTTGTGACCTTTACGTCTAGGAGTCCCACCAGGTTCTCAGGGTAAAGACCAGAGAAAAATGCCCTTGTGTTTCTGGCTTATCTCAGGCACCATCTGCTCTTTGTTACAGGACACACTGTGACTGGGTAAGATGCTGACCTGGCAGCGTGGAGTCCTGCCTGTGTGTGCTGCTGTGTTGCACACAGCTCAGATGAAGAGTGAAGAGCCTGTTCTGTGGGCCCTAGTGTGTGTCAAGGCCTGGGCTTTATGGATCAAGGTGCTCAGGTTTGCAGAAAGAGCAGGCACGAGCTACACGTGGAAGGTGGCATTGCTGGCAGGGGAGGAGGTGTTCAGATTAGCCGGTCCATACTAACAAGGAGACAGTCAGATAGGAAGAGCGAGAAGCTATGGGGGCAGCTAACCAGATGTGGAATCACTGGGGCTCAGGTCGGCTGGTCATTAGAATATGTCTCTTTCGGTTCCGGTCTTGGACGATGAAGAAAAAAACCTCACTGGTGTCACTTTGAGTTTAGCAGCTGAGCAGAAAGGAAAATTTGGACCATCTCACTGGGAAGTCCTGTAGCTGCTCATCTTTGGCCCCTTTGCTTCTCAGTCTTCACAGCAACAAGCTCTGGGAGAGAGTCCAGGAGGTGCTCTGTGTTCTGGTTTTCCCTTGCTACCACTGACCATCTCTGCTCCCTATTAGCTCCTGCTCGTACGGTTTTCGTACCCTTTTCCTAAAACTCATAGCAAGAGCTCAAATCTTATTGAATCAGGCTTCATTGGCCTATCAAAATGTTTCTATATAGAGTGGATCTTAAAAGTTCCTATCATAAGAAAAAAAAAATGTTTGTAACTATGTGTGGTGACAGATGTTAACCAGACGTTGTGGTGATCATTTTGCAGTGTGTACAAATGTCAAATCATTCTGCTGTACACCTGAAACTGATAGAATGTGATATGTCAGCTATGTCTCAAAAAAAGAAGTATTAAATGCAGAAATCCAACCTCATAACTCACTGGGAGAGCTTTTGTGCTGGGGGTGGTGGGGTGGCAGGGGAACAAGTTGCAATCAGCTTGCATTTGCATAGTGCTTAACAGTCTTCAAAACACTTTCACACCCTTTGTCTCTCTTTATCACAGACACCAGAGCCCAGGAGGGCAGATAGATTCCTTGGCTGGGGCTCTGAAGAACTCTTGGGGCTCCCCCGTGAGCTTGGCGTGGAGGCACAGGTCCTTACCGATGAAGAGTGGGGGCTCTTCAAAGACCCGTATCTCTAGTTTCAAATCTGGACTTAGCCCTCATGTGCTTTGTGATCCTAGCTTTGTGTCCCAACTTCTCTGAGCCTCAGCCATGACATGGTGCTAATGATACCTTCCTTGTACAGTTGTTGTGAGACTTAAAGGAGATATGTAGAAAGCATCTGGTCTAGCACCCTGCTCAGAATAGACCCTTGATACCCTGAGTCAGCTTCTCTGTTACTGCGATGGCACATTCAGCCCACAGCCCCAGTCCCCTTGGCTTAAAGAAAAGAAAAAAAAAAGTTTATATATAGTTTTAAGTCATCTACTATTTTATTTATTAAAACAAGTTATAATGAATGGCTGCTGGAGAATAACATTTGTTTGGATTAATGAATATACTAGACGAAACTTGAGATAACTGATCATTCCAGGTTCAGAATTTAGAGGAAATGACACCGGGAGAAATATTGTTATCAAGCCACTGAAGTTGGATTTGGAGAAATGCTAAGATCTTTTATTTAGCTTTTTGTGGAATTTATTTTTTCCTGCTCCAAGGTTACAAGATAAAATCCAGCATACCAAAAATATGTCTTTATAACTCTTGATAAAACGGAAGTGTTGGGGGGAATTACTTGCCATAGATTGTTGGTGTTCATTATTTGCTGTGAAACTCGTTCAAAAAAAGTGAGATTAGATTTCCCTGAAATTGTAGGCCTTTAGAATTCACCTTTTGAAAAAAATAAGAAGCAGTGCTACTGTTTCCTTTTAAAACACACACAGACACACATACACACACACACACACACACACATATGTTCAATTTGAGTGGTTTGATTGATCTAAAAGACATTCTCTAAGAAGTTCAGGTAAAAACCTAATTTACAAAATGATTGCAGAGCAGTAAATGAGCAGAGTTGAGTGAGCTGACAGTAGTAAAGAAGAGAAGAGAAGACTGTAATGTGTGTATATTGCTTTGATGCTGGCGTGGTTAGTTGGGCTACTGTCACTAAACAGACTCTGTCCATATGGGTCTCTAACAGTTATGTATTAGTCATGTATAGGCACAAGTGTCTGAGGTTATATAGTAAGCATTTTCAGAGTGATTTCTTAGGAATAATACTTTTCTTTCCTGCATATTTGCTATCTGCAGAACCATTTTGTTCATAATCATAGAGGAAGCCTACACAGAAAAATATGCTACGTTTGTGCTTTTAATTTGGAATTATACAAACACCAGAAAAAAAATCTTTTATTAAGAGAAAGCAAAGCAATATCCTTCCTAGATTCAACACAATGAAGAGCAGTTAATAAATATATCACCTCAACTTTACATGACCCTCAGTTTCTAATATATTTGTCCTCACATTTTCCCTCTGCTCTGATCTTTAATACCAGATGTCTGAGGCTTTTCCTTTGTCTCTTGCTGAGGTTGGAATTTAATTTCCTCTGATGATATATCTCAACTCCCTCCTAATGCATCACCTACAGCCACTCCCTCCTTTGACCCAATAGCATTCAATAGAAATGTCCCCCTGTGGTACCGGATACCATTAAGTGAAATCAGAAAAATAAATAAGATACATTCCCATCTTCAGAGGTATAATAGACTGGTAAGAAAACATATAATTTTTAAATGATGGCTAATCTTGGCAGATTAAACACATCTAATTCTGTTGCCTCATGAAACCTAACAAAAATGACAGTAAGAGGTAGGAAGAAAGTTATAAATCTACAAATCCAAAAAATATGAGAGAAAATGGTGTCACATTTTTTCAAATGTTAGTAAGCAAACGGGTAAGTAGTAAAAAACTTAGCAGCCCACAGAAAGTGTAAATCTTACTGATAGAGCTAGAAGCCTGGGAAAAGGCTGATCCTCATTGGTAGAAGTCAGTAAGTCTCAAGAATTGGAAGTGCCTCCAGCTGGATGTATCACTGGACACGGTGAAGCACTGGTTCTAAGAAGTTAGTGCATTAGTAAATTAAGTAAATTCACTAGGAAGAGTGAATTCAGATCTCAGAAGGCCTAGAGGGTAATCATTTCTAACTGGAACAACAATACAGGGTTCCAGAAAGAATGTCTCCAGAAAAAAATAAATGAAACTGATGTATTATCCTATGAGTCTGCAGACATTGAGAGATTTGCATTCATGGTGGGGTATTTGGGAATTAATTCCTTTTAGGTATACGACTCCAGGAAAAGAAATGGTTGAAAGAAGATACAATTATAACAGGCATAGTAATTTAGCTATTAATGTCTAAAACACCATCTATCGATCCAACTAAAAATTACGATAAAACTCTATTGGGAGGATGAGGGAAAAGAAAGTGTTATTGTGGGGAGGGGTATCCAGAGTAAGGGAGGAGGACGTAGGGGTTAGTCCGTTGTCTTCAATAATGGGGCTTTAGTTATAAAAGCCCCAAATTAAAAATAGTATTAAATACATTGTCTTAGGGGCACCTGGGTGGCTCAGTCCGTTAAGCATCTGACTTTGGCTCAGGTCACGATCTCAGGGTCCTGGGATCCAGCCTCCTGTTGGGCTCCACGCTCAGCAGGGAGTCTGCTTCTCTCTTTCTCTCTGCCTCCCCCAGCCCGCCTGTGCTCTCCCTTCCTCTCTCTCTCAAATAAATAAAATCTTTTAAAAATAAATAAATACATTGGCTTAGAGCTATGGAAGTAAACACAAAATGAAACAACTAAAAATTTAAATGCTTGCTTCTAGAGAAAGGAAATTAGTTGAGACCAGGGTTAGGGAAGACTAATGACCTTCTGGCTAAATCCAATGAACATTTTGTTGTTATTGTCTTTCTTCTCTGAATTCTTTAGTATTAATGGGAATATTTCTTCCTGTTGAAATATTTCTATATTAACAGTGTTAAACAGTTTATGTATATTATTTAAGATAATCCTCTCAATAATCATATGACATATTATCTACATTTTGCAGGTGAATAAACTGAAGCTCGGGGAGCTTACTGGTCCCAGCTCACACAAGGAATGGGACTCAACCCTACCTCTGCCTGAGTCTGGAGTCTCTACTCAAGATTACTAGTACTGTGGCCCTTTCTCTTGCTTTAAAGATAATTTGATCCTCAAAATTGCCATGTACTATATGTTGGCTAACTTGAACATAATAAAAAAAATCAGAAAAAAATTGTCATGTGAATTTATTTCAATTATTATTTTTTAAATAATGCTAATGCAGCTACCTCCTATAGCAGCCTCTTGGTCCATATGAATGCCATGCATCCAAATGTAGCTTGCCCTACTCTTTAGGTTCCTCTGCCATAGACAACAGTTTGTCAATGTCCTACCTTCAGACTTCTTTGGGGCCAAGTTAGGAAAGAATTTCTAAGCCATTGCAAACTCAAAGTGTCATGTGCCAGTTAACATATGACCTTGCTTAGGCTCTGCTCTGGTGGCAGCTTGGGGCTGGCTTATGGTTTTCTGAAGCTCAACAAGTAAAATTCCAGACTTGCCTTCTGAAAACCCCTTCCCCAAAAACCTCCAAAGAGTTCCCTTGCTGGCAATGTCCACAATAGCCAAACTATGGAAAGAGCCAAGATGTCCATCGACAGATGAATGGATAAAGAAGATGTGTATACACACACACACACACACACACACACACACACACACACACACACACACACACACACACACAATGGAATATTATGCAGCCATCAAAAGGAATGAGATCTTGCCATTTGCAATGACGTGGATGGACCTAGAGGGTATTATGCTAAGTGAAATAAGTCAATCAGAGAAAGACATGTACCATATGACCTCACTGATATGAGGAATTCTTAATCTCAGGAAACAAACTGAGGGTTGCTGGAGTGGTGGAGGGTGGGAGGGATGGGGTGGCTGGGTGATAGACATTGGGGAGGGTATGTGCTATGGTGAGCACTGTGAATTGTGTAAGACTGATGAATCACAGACCTGTACCTCTGAAACAAATAATACATTATATGTTAAAAAAAAAAAGAAGAAGATAGTAGGAAGGGAAAAATGAAGGGGGGGAAATCGGAGGGGGAGATGAAACATGAGAGACTATGGACTCTGAGAAACAAACTGAAGGTTCTAGAGGGGAGGGGGGTCGGAGGATGGGTTAGCTTGGTGATGGGTATTAAAGAGGGCATGTATTGAATGGAGCACTGGGTGTTATATGCCAGCAATGAATCATGGAACACTACATCAAAAACTAATGATGTAATGTATGGTGATTAACATAACAATAAAATAAAATTTTAAAAAAAAGGGTTCCCTTGCTGACCATGCACTTGTTTTTTTGTGAGGACTAATGTGGGAAATGCCAAAAAATTCTGTGGTCCTATAAATTCCCTTCAAATATCCTCTTTATTTTAATAAACAATTCTTTTATTTTATTTACTTTTCTTTCTTTCTTTCTTTCTTTCTTTCTTTCTTTCTTTCTTTCTTTCTTTCTTTCTTTCTTTTTTCTTTCTTTCTTTCTTTCTTTTTCTTTCTTTCTTTCTTTCTTTCTTTCTTTCTTTCTTTCTTTCTTTCTTTCTTTCTTTCTTTCTTTCTTTTTTCTTTTTCTTTCTTTTTCTTTCTTTCTTATTTATTTCTTCCTTTCTTTCTTTTTCTTTCTTTCTTTCTTTTTTATTTATTTTATTATGTTATGTTAGTCACCATACAGTACATCATTAGTTTTTGATGTTGTGTTCCATGATTCATTGTTTGCATATAACACCTAGTGTTCCATGCAATACGTGCCCTCCTTAGTACCCATCACCAGGCTAACCCATCCCCCCATCCCCCTCCCCTCTAAAACCCTCAGTTTGTTTCTTGGAGTACATAGTTCTCATGGTTTGTCTCCCCCTCCGATTTCCACCCCCCTTAATTTTTCCCTTAATGTTTCCTAAAAACAAAAATATTATCTTCTTTTTGTTTTTATTAACATATAATGTATTATTTATTTCAGGAGTACAGGTCTGTGAATCATCAGTCTTAAACAATTCACAGCACTCACCATAGCACATACCCTCCCCAGTGTCCATCACCCAGACACCCCATCCCTCCCAACCCCCTCCACTCCAGCAACCCTGTTTGTTTCCTAAGATTAAGAGTCTTTTATTTTTTGTCTCCCTCTCTGGTTTCATCTTGTTTCATTTTTCCCTCCCTTCCTCTAGGATCCTCTGGCTTGTTCCTCAAATTCCTCATATCAGTGAGATCATATGATAATTGACTTTCTCTGATTGACTTATTTCGCTTAGCATAACACCCTCTAGTTCCATCCATGTCATTGCTGGTGGTAAGACTGCATTTTTTGATGGCTGCATAATATTCCTTTGTATATATATATACCACCTCTTCTTTATCCATTCATCTGTCGATGGACATCTTGGCTCTTCCCATAGTTTGGCTATTGTGGACATTGTTGCTATAAACATTGGGGTGCACATGCCCCTTCGGATCACTACATTTGTATCTTCGGGGTAAATACCCAGTAGTGCAATTACTGGATCGTATGGTAGCTCTATTTTCAACTTTTTGAGGAAACTCCATACTGTTTTCCAGAGTGGCTGCACCAGTCTGCGTTCCCACCAAGAGTGCAAGAGTGTTCCCCTTTCTCCGCATCCCAGCTAACATCTGTTGTTTCCTGACTTGTTAATTTTAGCCATTCTGACTGGTGTGAGGTAGTATCTCACTGAGGTTTTGATTTGAATTTCCCTGATGCCGAGCGATGTTGAGCACTTTTTCATGTGTCTGTTGGCCATTTGGATGTCTTCTTTGGAGAAATGTCTGTTCATGTCTTCTGCCCATTTCTTGATTGGATCATTTGTTCTTTGGGTGTTGAGTTGGATAAGTTCTTTATAGATTTTGGGTACTAGCCCTTTATCTGATATGTCATTTGCAAATATCTTCTCCCATTCTGTCGGTTGTCTTTTGGTTTTGTTGACTGTTTCCTTTGCTGTGCAAAAGCTTTTTGTCTTGATGAAGTCCCAATAGTTCATTTTGCCCTTGCTTCCCTTGCCTTTGACGATGTTTCTAGGAAGAAGCTGTTGCGGCTGAGGTCGAGGTTGCTGCCTGTGTTCTCCTTTAGGATTTTGATGGATTCCTGTCTCACATTTAGGTCTTTCATCCATTTTGAGTCTATTTTCATGTGTAGTGTAAGGAAATGGTCCAGTTTCATTGTTCTGGAGTGGCTGTCCAATTTTCCCAACACCATTTGTTGAAGAGACTGTCTTTTTTCCATTGGACATTCTTTCTTGCTTTGTCAAAGATTAGTTGACCATAGAGTTGAGGGTCCATTTCTGGGCTCTCTATTCTGTTCCACTGATCTATGTGTCTGTTATTGTGCCAGTACCATACTGTCTTGATGATGACAGCTTTGTAATAGAGCTTGCAGTCCGGAATTGTGATGCCACCAGCTTTGCTTTTCTTTTTCAACATTCCTCTGGCTATTTGGGGTCTCTTCTGGTTCCATACAAATTTTAGGATTATTTATTCCATTTCTTTGAGAAAAGTGTTTGGTATTTTGATAGGGATTGCATTGAATGTGTAGATTGCTCTAGGTAGCATAGACATTTTCACAATATTTGCTCTTCCAATCCATGAGCATGGAATATTTTTCCATTTCTTTGTGTCTTCCTCAATTTCTTTCATGAGTATTCTATAGTTTTCTGAGTACAGATACTTTGCCTCTTTGGTTAGATTTATTTCTAGGTATCTTATGGTTTGGGGTGCAATTGTAAATGGGATAGACTCCTTAATTTCTCTTTCTTCTGTCTTGTTGTTGGTGTATAGGAATGCCACTGATTTCTGTGCATTGATTTTATATCCTGCCACTTTACTGAATTCCTGTATGAGTTCTAGCAGTTTTGGGGTGGAGTCTTTTGGGTTTTCCAGATAAAGTATCATATCATCTGCAAAGAGTGAAAGTTTGACTTCTTCTTTGCCGATTTGGATGCTTTTGATTTCTTTTTGTTATCTGATTGCCAAGGCTAGGACTTTAGTACTATGTTGAATAGCAGTGGTGATAGTGGACATCCCTGCCATGTTCCTGACCTTAGGAGAAAAGCTCTCAGTTTTTCCCCATTGGGAGTGATATTCGCTGTGGGTTTTTCATAGATAGCTTTTATGATACTGAGGTATGTACCCTCTATCCCTCCACTGTGAAGAGTTTTAATCAAGAAAGAATGCTGTACTTTGTCAAATACCTTTTCTGCCTCTATTAAGAGTATCATATGGTTCTTGTTCTTTCTTTTATTAATGTATTATATCACATTGATTGATATGCAGACGTTGAACTAACCTCGCATCCCAGGAAAAAATCCGACTTGGTCGTGGTGAATAATCCTTTTAATGTACTGTGGATTCTATTGGCTAGTATTTTTGTGAGAATTTTTGCATTCATGTTCATCAGGCATATTGGTTTGTAATTCTCCTTTTTGATGGGGTCTTTGTTTGGTTTTGGGATCTCAAAGTAATTTTTCTTTAAGAAAATGTTTACTGAATGAGAACTGAACACCACTTGCATTCTCCTCCATATAAAGTATTGATTTCATACTACAAATGAGGAATCTTATGTTCAGAGAAATAATAAGGCTATGGATAAATGGTTGGAATTGGCTTTGTCTTTGTCAAGTAACAGGCTCTTTCTATGATACCAGATGACTCTTTGAACTAGAAAATGTCTTATTAATTATTGCCACTTTAAAGGCATTCATCCCTAATGTTGGATTTTCATGTAAATAATATATTTAAATTTTGTATAGAATGGTAACATGCAGTTCTCTAGGGAGATGAGGAGAGCAGGTGAAAATGTGTGAAGTTGTGAAGAGGAGCTTTTCAAATGAGTTTTAAATGCCATTAAATTAGTTTGTGTATATAAAGAACTTTGAGCAGAGTCTGACCCACAGTAAATACTCAACCACTGATTTCCACTGATATACACAGTAATGACACAGTATATACTGTATATACAGTAATATACATGCTATTATTTTCCTATAAAAGACTGTATGAGGCAGTCACTGCTTGTTCAGCAAATTTCAGAACAGACACCCACACCCATATTAGGGACACTAAATCAGTTAGCACTTCCGACATAAAAAAGGAACAAGCTGTGCATCTAAGAAATACTCCGCACTGTCTTTGGGGTTCAGAAAAACTGCAGGAAAGGAATGCAGATTTGACCTGAGTGAGGTGTGGGGTGGGGGCAAGTGTATCTGGACTGAAGGCACTTGCCCAGAGTCTCCGGAGACATTGCGGTGTGCCCAGAGACACACTGCACACATTGCAGGCCTGAAGAAAGGTAGGGACATGCCTTCCTAGGCTCTGGGGCTGATGGTTTTCTCATCCACTGGTTCCACTCCTGGGAGTGGAATGAGAGAGGATTAGGTTACTTCTCACAGCACAAACTGGTATTCTGGGTTGGGGTGAGTCTAGTGCACCTTTAAGTGTATGTTTGGGGGGTGGGTTGGAGAACATTCTTTGCTGCAGAGGATGGGGGTAAGGACAGGCTCCTAGATGCTGATGCTGGATGAGGTGGTTTCAGTTACATTTGATCCCTACATCCCTAGGCTCTTAGGAAACCAAAAGCAATATTTTATGCTTTTCACTAGGTCTTTCATGTACTCTTGAGGCTCCTTCTTCTGTGGTCTTTATTCTCTGTCTCCGACATCGTTTTTATAATTCAGCAGTCAGAAAAGTCCTGCCACGTGCAGAATTTGGTGGAGATACTGTCAGGTGAAGGTGGGGTCCTCAGTCTTACGCAGGCCTGGGGTACACTGTGGTCTGACCTAGTTCTCCAACCATTTTGGAGCAGCATTTGTGAGACACCAAGCCATAGACTGAAGATACCTGTGAGGAAGTCCACTAAGGAAAGAGATTTTGTAGATTCTTGGCATCTTTGAGATCAGAAAGCTTGAGGCAACTGTGCCTGATGTACCTTTCCTCAGATGAGGTCAGTGAAACCCAGAGAAGGGAAATAACTTACCCAGAGTCACAATGGTTAATAAGAGAACCGGGACTAGAAACCAGATGTCTCAATTCCTAGTCCAGACCTTTTCCCTGCCCAGGTCCTGATTTCTACTTTCCCATCATCATCCCCTACCAACCGTCCAAGTTCAGGCCTCCTTTTGGGCCTCTATTCTATTTTATAAGTTTGACAAAGAAGGAGACACGGCCCCTCAGACCACCCTTGTCGTGCTCCCTTGTTGGCAGTTGGGACCCGGTAGGGAACTGGTGATGAAATATTAGGAAACAAGAGATGGGTGCTGGTGCTCACCCACAAGGAGATTTGGCATCAGTAGAAGAAAAGTGGGGTGTTTTCTAGGTTTCTCCACATCTGTAGCAGGAGCAACAATGACAAAAAGACACGCTAGTTGTCAATAGCCCAACACATATCACAAATAATCTAGCTAAAAGTTTGTCCATTTTGTTGATCTTTTCGAAGAACAAACTCTTGGTTCCATCAATTCTCCCTATTGTTGTTTTAACTTGTCCTATCCCTATTACCCTCTCCCAAATCTGTGGTAGCCCTGACAACTAGAAGCCTTAGAACCATGGCCGCTACAGAAACCAGCCTCCTAACAGCCTGTGAAGGGGTTAGAATGAAATTGGAAATCCTTAAAAAGCCCCATCCCCAGAGAATTGTCACTGTTTGACCTGTTTGGAAAACATCTGGAAAAGCTCTACTCATAGATCTTGTCTTTCCTTGATATGACTCAAGGCTCGTTCGGTGACAGAAGCCCAAACCCCAAGGTGTTTGTCAAAAGCAATTATCAGAAATTGTTTAATTCACAGCTTCCTGAGGCAGTGATACAGTTGGAGTAAAGAAAAAGCTGGATTAAAAAATCATTAAAAGAAAAAAACAGGAATGAGATTTTTGCAAGGATCTTGAAAAATTCCTGATAGATCCCTGGGAATCTAGAAAGCCATACATGTGTAGGTTGTCTGTGCGCCCAAGAAAGACCCGAGGAGTCCCTAATTCCTCAACTATGGCTTATCTTGGGGCTCTGTGCAAGCAAGAAGGAAAGGCTATAGAGAAGAGAAACACAAAGTTATAAAGTACCAGAGTATTAAAGTTGCCCAACACACGCACCCATACATGACCTAAGACAAAAGGGTAGGAGATTTACTGGGGCGGGGGGGGGAGGGGGCCCTTAAAGATATCTGTTAAATCATTAGCTGACCCTTAAACTAATCAAACAAATTCTAATGTGCACAGATTACAAAGAATATAGACTTCCACAGAAGAGATCTGGCAGTCACTACACAACAACAACAGCAACAACGCAGCAGTGACACGTATTCACAACAACAGTGAATACTTGGAATGGGGTAGTCTTGGGAAAGATCAGCAAAACTGGAAAACCATTCACTAGACTGAACAAGAATGGTAAGAAGGAATCACTAAAACCAGGAATGAAAAAGGCAACATCACCAGCCTCCATTTGTTGTCTTCTCTTTTTATAGTACTCTATACACATCTCAAACTTCTAATTCTGTACCGCTAATCTTTTCACATCTCTTCTCCTATGTCCATTTCCTTGTCAGTGTGGCTTCTAGGTCATTTTTCCAGATTTATCTTCCAGTTCACAGATTCTCTTTTCAGTGTTCATTGCTGTATAACACATTAACTAAGTATTTTTTTAGTGTTGACATTGTTTTCTTAACATTTGAAATTTGTCACGTCACTTTGGCACTTGACCTGTGCTTTCTCATTTTTGTGATTCTGTTTTTATTTGAACGCTTCATCCGTATTTATTACATATTCTGTATTTGATTATCATAACACCTGAAGCACTTGATGTTTCTCTAACTAAATCTCTTGGGTTTTGTGCATTTGGTGATCTTTGATTATGATGATATACTCAGATGATTCTAAACTGTAGGATTTCTTGGAGATTTATGGCAAGAGTACTTGCTTCCTTCTTTGTAGACTCCAGTGTAAGAATTATTCAGAGATAGATGGCTTCCTACAAAAGCAGCTTTTTGATATGTTTTCTCTGTTATTCCCACCTTTTACGTCTCAGAACTACGCTTGTCCAGGGAAGCTGCAGCTGTCAAATGGTGTGTTCATTCTCTGGATTATAAACAAGAGCATGTGTTTTATACCTCAGCGAGCCTCTTGCCTTTGATAAGTGTAGTCTGAAATCCGTGGCGTAGTGTCTTGCTTCTTTGACACTTTTTCTGCATTTCCCCAAAATTCATCCTCATGCAATCTTCATTGTTTTTGACAATTACTTCATCTGAATTATGGTAATTTCAGTTGTGTCCCAGTTTCAAAATAGCATTCTAATTTTCTTTCTCTGTATTGCTTTTGGAAATATTCTAGAACAGAAGGAACATTGACTTTTTGGTTATATCCTCTTATTTACTTCCTGATCTTAACTGTTCTATTCTCCTTCATTATGTATTCTTTATGAATTACTAATTATATTTTTCTGTCATCTTATTTTGAAAGGTTTTGCTTTACTTATTATTTTGTGATTTACTCTTTTGTACTTTTCCTTTTACTGCTTTCCAGAACTTTGAATATATTTGTTACTAAAATTAAATTAATGTTTTAAATGATTAATCTTTATGTTTAATGTGGATTGTTTTCCCCCATCTGTCTCTGAGATGGATTCATTTTTTTCTTATTTTGGCCAGTTTTTTTTTTTTTTTTTTGCTAGATAACTAATAATGTGGTTCCCTTAGCCTACTGAGTATAAATATAGGTTAATAATCCTTTCCTGAGAAAATGAATTATTTCCCAGTACATAGAAAATGGGTGTTACTAGAACATTTTTGATCTTGTGCTACTAATGAAAGAGCACACATTTCCAAACCTGAGACTTTGATGGAGCCTCAGTGAAGCATGAGTGGTACCAGAATTGACTGTGGCTTTGCAAAGTTTCAGTTTCACTTCCCTTAGAATTTATGGATGTGAGCCATGCAACATCTGCATATGGATTCAAATGAGTAGATAAAGTGTTCCAGTGCTTTAAACTTACTTCCACATAACCTGACTGGCATTACTATATTGACGAGTATTATGTTTGGGCTCTGAGTCTTAGAAAAATAATTTTATGTGTTTTTGCCATGCATTGGCAAGTCAGAATTTCAAACATTTAAATGGGGCAAGAGATTTAAGTTCTCAGTGCCAGGGTTATGACTTGGGATCATAAATTCCATCCACAAAGTCCAGAGTTTATAGGGTAAAATCCAAGATTAAATAAATTGTATTTATTAAGATGAACCTGGAGGAGGTTTCCAGCTCTGAGAATATAACTGTGCTCCAACTAGAAAAGGGAGACCATAAAACACTTTACAATCAATGGGAGCACAGATGATTCTGTGTAGTTACTCCTATTATAAAAGTTATCTTTCAAAGGGGAAATGGCGGGACGCCTGGGTGGCTCAGTCAGTAAAGCGTAAGCTCAGGTCATGATTCCAGGGTCTTGGGATCCAGTCCTGCAGGGGGCTCCTTGCTCAGCAGGGCACCTGCTTCTCCCTCTGCTTCTCTCCCTGCTTGTGCTCTTTCTCTCTCTCTGACAAATAAATAAAATCTTAAAAAAAAAAAACCCAAAGGGAGAATGGCTATAGTCAGAGAGAGAAAATCTGAGTACAGACTTCATATATTTAGAGGGGCCCAGCATATTCTCCTTAATTCTATCTAGATTCCCCTCTCTTCAGTACTTTCTAGCATCTTGATGACACATGGCATTTCTCTCTCTGTGTTTCTCTCCTTAAGGTGTTTCTTGTTCCCCTTTCCTGGCTGGCCTTTGCAATAACTACATTTTGCAAAGATACTCTAATAGCTGTTATAATAAAGCAAGGGAATGTAGACCACAGTTTGTCTTGCCATTAACAGGACCTCATCCTAAATTACAATTTTTAAAAAAGATTTTATTTATTTATTCATAAGAGACAGAGAGAGCGAGAGGCAGAGGGAGAAGCAGGTGCCCCACAGAGCAGGGAGCCCGATGCGGGACTCGATCCCAGGACCCTGGGATCATGACCTGAGCCGAAAGCAAACACTTAACCATCTGAGCCACCCAGGCACCCCTAAATTACAATTCTTATTGTAGCTCCTTTTCTGCTGCCATGGCAACCACGCAAGGACTAGAAGGGACCACAGGGGCTGGCCCTGGTGTGTACCAGCCAGAGAAGTCTGCTGTTCTACACCCAAATCTGTGGAAAGGGATTCCAGAGAAGTTCTTGAAGGGGGATCCTAAAGTCCTCGGGGTAAGTCAGTTGCAGATCTGGAAGTAGACCAATCATGTTGTAAACTCACAGCTGATCAGTTTCAATGACAAATACTCTGTCCCATTGACCTCATAATAT